>NC_092694.1:15004822-15345447 GCF_964275005.1 Diadema setosum
ATGAACCATCGATTATTTTTTATTTATTTATTTATTTTTTTACTTGGTCGGGATCTTTGACTATCGAAAACACTCCGTAGCATCAGGATGCTCTCAAATAATGTTCTCTCTGACCTTAGATTGTTTGGAAACATTTTAAGTCATATTTTTCTTTTTCTTTTTTTTTTGCGTGGGGGCATTAACCTGCTGAAACTTACTTTATGCAAATTCAAGAGAAAGGAAAGAAAAAGCAGCTTTCATAATTGACCAAAGTGTCTACTTGTTCTTTTAGATTTTTGGTTTTGTTTGGCTGTTTGGTAGTGCTCAAATGTGTGCTGGTGAATGAAATGTAAACGGTGAAGCTACTAGAGATGAGCTCTATAGTCTGTTCCCAGGAGTTTATTCTATGCAACTTCAAGCACTCGAGCAGATGAGGGTGCAGAGGGGAAGTTTCCACACCTCAATGCAATCCAGGACTTGTCAAGTATACGTTTGCATGCACTCTGTCGAGCACGCACGCAAGGCAATGCAGCTAATTCCAAGTGTATCAGCAGAAGATAGACTAACTAAACATAATTCCGTCTTTTCCCTGGTGAAAAGGAGACTGAAGGGAGAGATTGAGAGGGTGAGAGAAAAACACTGCAACAACATGGCATGGTGGAGCACTCCCTTGCCCCGGACATGAACTTGAACACTTTGCCCGGGGAGCAACCAAAATAACTGTGCCGCGGGGATTACGTAGTAAAGCTAATATTTACAGAGTGTGGAGGGAATGTCTGGGTGGAGTAGTAAGATTTGAAAGCATCGGGGTGCGGTTTTTTTTTTTTTTCATTTTCTTCTTGTTATTATTCAGAAAGCGTTTGCGTGAGATTTTCGTTTTGTTTTTTGTTGATTCTATGACGGAGTGGATTGGCGAAAGACGGGAAAGTTATTAGCAACAAAAGGTTGCAGATGGGGACGAATGGATTGATACCATCAAGAGAAAATGAGACGAGGGTAAAGGAGGGGGGTGGAGAACGATACAGGTATTAAACAGCGTAGAGTGGGGTACAGAAGGTGATGAAGTGCGAGCAGGGAAGCGCGACGAGGAGCGAACCCAGGAAGAAAAAACAAACAAACAGACAAAAAAAAAAAAAAAAAACCCGTGCAGATTGGAGACGGAACATGATATGCCATAAAGAAAATCATTCCTGAATCAGGAGATACAACCCGGAGATATTGCGTCTCAATTTTGTCGACTCCAAAAGAGACATTAATATGGTCAATGAAACGTATGAGAC
Organism: Diadema setosum; assembly: GCF_964275005.1. Taxonomy (NCBI): domain Eukaryota; kingdom Metazoa; phylum Echinodermata; class Echinoidea; order Diadematoida; family Diadematidae; genus Diadema; species Diadema setosum. The sequence continues at coordinate 15,006,082 of NC_092694.1, forward strand.
TTAAATCGACCGTGCAACGTAACGTATGTTATTTCATCCTGTGTCGAGAAGGCAGGGAATTAGTTAAAACCATTACACGAGGATCATATTTTACATGGTCAACATTTGCTTTACGATGATTGCTTAGCAGATATGAGGCATCTTAAATTCTATATCATGCCAAAATGAGCCAATGCCATTGCGTCATAGTACAACCACGCTCTCGATGGGTTACAAAATTGCTATGTGAACGAACTAGAAGAAGACTCCCTACCTGTATTTCTCTCTTAAAAGAGGATGATCGTAAATATGAAACGTGAAAGAACAAACAAAAGCTAATCGAGGCCGTAAACTGAAAATTCTCCTCCTCAAAATCCACGTGCCCATCCGGCGCATATACTGTCTCATCATTTTGCGTTTTTTTCTGTCCAAGAAAAAAAAAGCGGGAAAAGGTCTCGTTATCAAGGTCAACGTATCGTTGAAATGGCGCCACCCTTCGTCAAATTGAGCTATAAACTGTCGTCTGTTTCCCCGTCACACAAAACCTGCACCTCCTCATCTCTCTCTCTCTCTCTCTCTCATTCTCTTTCTGGTTTTGTTTTCTCTCTTTTTCTATATTATAATGATATATACATTGTAATATTCAACGTGATATAATTCATTATGATTATATGTATATATTTGTATATAATAATGTATATTATGCTTCTCTTTTATTATATGCACACATTCATATACACATAGAAACATACATATGAGCAGTGTCATGGAGAGTTTTACGATCTGATGTGGGTAAGTCTAGAGTAATTAACATAATTTTTACAAGCTATGCTTTTCGTTTGGATTTCTCTTTTTCATATAAAGTTAAAATGTAATTTTAGTTGCTTACTTGTTTATTTGTCGAAATATGGCTGCATTGTGTATTATTGAAAATTGTGTAAATGAAATTCTTCACTCATGCAAGCATTACGTACATTACCTTGTATTACTTGATTATGGAAATCAGATTATTTGAATTGATTTGAAATCCTCCGGGAAGTCAGTAGAATATTCTCTAAGGGATATATATATATATATATATATATATATATATATATATATATATATGTGTGTGTGTGTGTGTGTGTGTGTATGTATGTGTGTGTTTGTGTGTGTGTAACATAATATACATATACTTATTCATTAAACACAAGTATACTCCAACATCTAACATGTTTAAGGTAGAGTCTTTGAGTAACATTCCAGGATAGCCTGAAGTTCTGTAGTTCCAGACGACTCTAAAAGAAAAAGTTGAGCAAGGCACAAAAAACAAAAATGAAAAGCCACACAGCCATGTTTGCCTCCTCATGCAGTGCATGTTTTTCTTTTGATATCTTTATCCATTTTTGCGTTTTCATTTACCAAAAAAACTCAATTATGAAGTGAAAAGCACACTGCTTCGTATTGTTAATGTTGTACAGTTCTTAAATTGATCTTTAATCGGTGATAATAATACACAGTATGTTTCTGTAGTTCCAGACGACTCTAAAAGAAAAAGTTGAGCAAGGCACAAAAAAAAAAAAATGAAAAGCCACACAGCCATGTTTGCCTCCTCATGCAGTGCATGTTTTTCTTTTGATATCTTTATCCATTTTTGCGTTTTCATTTACCAAAAAAACAACAACAAAAAACTCAATTATGAAGTGAAAAGCACACTGCTTCGTATTGTTAATGTTGTACAGTTCTTAAATTGATCTTTAATCGGTGATAATAATACACAGTATGTTTTTTTTTGTTGTTGTTGACATATTTCGATACGTTTCCACGTAATCAAACTTTAATGCAACAGCCCATGCTGTTTAAACACATAACTGAAAACATGCACACATTTAAATACACATGAAAACACATACGCACAAATGTGTGTGTGTGTGTGTGTGTGTGTGTGTGTGTGTGTGTGTGTGTGTGTGCGTGTGTGTGTGTGTGTGTGTGTGTGTGTGAGGGGAGAAAGGGAGAGACTGTATAACCAATTATCAACACACGACGTAGTTTATGTTCACTGGTCTTTTGAATCTATAATTTTCAGGTATTCTTCCCTGCGTCCGCTGACGCACCAGACTCGAGCGCAAGGAACCATTTGAGTGCGAGACACTCTAAATTTAATTATCTCACATGCGATTCGACAGAAATAAATCAAGAAAAAAATACACGAGAGTCAAATCAACTTGTTGATTACTGCGTTCACGTCGGCATGAACAAGACTTTAAAATGGCGTAAAAGGGAAAGTGGGTGGCAATAGCGTTTGCTGGAATTCAGAATCGACGCGTTGCTTATCTAATAAAAGGTGTTTAATTGTTCACGCACATTTCATTCCTCACTGAAACTCCCAACTTCCGTTAACGGTTCTGTCGCATTCCGGGAGAATGCTGAAAACCCGCGAGTTAGCGAATTCGTTGGACCTGGGTTCTGTTGGGTTTGGGCTTTGACGTCCTTACAATATGCTGCATATTTCTTTATGAAGTTCCTGAACCGAGAGTTGAACAAATTGACTCTCTTTATTCAACGCTGTATAGTGATAAGAACATGATCGCTGTCGTACAACTTGTTCTTGTAAAATCGTTATAGATTAGCAAGAAAACTATAGCGAGGAAGGAAAAAAGAAAAACAAATAAATAGATAGACAGACAGATAGATAGGTAGATAGAAAGATGAATACAGAGAGAGAGAGAGAGAGAGAGAGAGAGAGAGAGAGAGAAGAGGGGGGGGGGGAGGGAGAGAAGAGAGAGGGATGACATGTGCGGAATAATTGCTGTAGGGAGTAGAACATGATTAGGAACATATTTTGTGAAGCATTTACGAGAGGCAATTTCTGGTTTTTTTCGACAAGCGGGAAACAGACCACTTACCAAGGGAACCCACAGCGGTTGAGAAACATTATACGGAGCGATAATAGTTCGGTAGTGGGGGAGAGAAAATATAAAGATATAAAGGTGGATAGGCAGATAGGAAGATGCATAGCTAGCTAGCTAGCTACGAATTGATAGGTGGATAGATAAGATAGAAAGATAGATAGATAGGTAGGTAGATAGATAGATGGATAGATAGATAGATAGGTAGGTAGATAGATGATAGATAGATTGATAGATAAATAGATAGATGGATAGCGAGATAGATGAATAGATTGATATAATTTGAAACAATGTGTATGTGTGTGTCTTGGGGTGTTTATGCATGTGTGCATTTTTGCGTGTTTGTGTATAGTGAATACATGCGTTATGTGTTTGTGAGAGATGGCGAAGGATTATAATCATAATATCATGCGACATAAATGCTAGCCCCATAAGTGCCCCAGCCTAGAAAGTGGTGACAGAAACCTCAAATATCTGCAAAATGCCATAAACTCAAGTGGGAGCATCACAATGTTTGTCTCAGTTTGATTAAGGACCAAATATGTTTCAAAATGTATCCATGAACCTAAATTCACCAGGAGAGAATCATTGCCTTGGGCTGTGCAAACAAAAGAAGAGCTAGTTTATGGTCTTTAATGCGTTGCTGTGAAGTGCCGTGTAATGTAATTTGTGCAGTTTTATTTTCCGTGATATATGGGGGGGGGGGGAGGGAGGGAAGGGTGAGTAAGATATTAAACTATCACGGATAGTAACGGAAATGCCAAAGAATTATTGTGTGGTTCTTTCGTTCTTTCCTGGATATGAAATGATGACGTATTGCAAAGTGCTGTTCAGAAGCACAAGTTCTTTTCAAGTTTCATCCGCACAAAGTTACATTACATTTGTGCACTAGGTCATCATTGTGTTGTGTCGATTGTTTTGTTTCCATTTTGTTTATCTTCCAAATTCCACATCCTTCGATATCAATTAATGACAGTACACCTTGATATAAGAACAAACCCCATCGACAAAATAACGACTCATGATTCATTTCTTACGAGAGCCATAAACCAAAATTATGCAAAGGTAATGACATGTAGTCAGAGTTTATATCAAATCTCATTATGCAAAGCATTTATGGCGAACATAATGAATCTGAAGCGTTGTTCCATGTATTACCATGAGCTGCACATTATGTGTCAATGGATCCGCCATAATTGAACACTAAATCACCAACGTACCTCGGGGCACATGCCACATAAATCTGAACAAGTCTACCTCAAATAGTTACAAGAACTAAACACAATGCTAAACAACAACAACAACAACAACAACAACAACAACAACAACAACAACAACAACAACAACAACAACAACAACAATAACACCAATAATATTTACAACGGGTATCATATTACATTTCTCGGACCGTCCTTAATTCAGCGAACTATTGGCATTTCCAATGATTATGCCGAAGTTTTAAAGATTTAATACTTATTATTTACGCCATTCGCAGATTACCTCTGGTAAAGCACGAAAAGTCAAGAGTTTTTCTATGCACACGACGTAGAGTTCCTCAGAGAGATCTGAAACCAAAATCGAGTCACGGTTGACTTCCTTCATCCCTTGAGAACTATACACCTTTAGATGCTGATGACGTCATTTATTATGAACTATAACCCTATCAAGGACTTAACGGAAGGACTTAACGGAAGGACATACTTCCGACCTTATTCACTTACGAGGTCAAAGTCAATTTATCTCTCAACACCGCTTAATTGTCGAAAAGTTTGTTGTTATTCTATTTTCTTCGCCCAATACACTCCACTAATCTGTAATAAGAATATCTCCTCTAAGTCATTTTTGAACACCGTTATATGGCTCTATGAAGCAATACAGAAGACCAGTTCAAAATGCATTAATTTTCAATTTGTCTTCCGACAAAATTTCTCTCCATGCCCCGTTCTTGATATAATGTATTTTAAGAGTATTATCATTTTTTCGTGTCTTCTCCAGGGGATAACTTCTGTCTCTATGCCCTGATATTACAGAAAATTATAAATGTTAGTGAAATTATGTATACAAAATAAAGAGTTGTCAATTTGTCATACTTTCTAACTTCTAGATTTCACTTTTGTTAGTACGTCCGAATTTTTCCGAAATTTCCATTGATTGATTTCTCTGAATTTCATCTTTTCATACAAGGAACATAGTGTTAAGATGAAGTCTCCCTTGTAAGAGAAGAAATGGTGTGAGAGAGAAAGAGAGAAAAAGAGAGAGAGAAAGAAAAGCAAGAGAGAGAGGGGGAGAGAAAGAGAAGGAGATATAATAAGAGATTGGAATTGAGAGCCAGGGCCATATACTCTGAAATTGTTTCCTTGCCGTATAACGGGGTAGTCTGTAACTCATTATCCCGTTTGCAGTGCGTCAACGGGAGGAGGGGGGGGGGGGTGGGACTTATGATATTCTTTATGACCGACTTTGTTCGATCCAGCATTTTTACGAGTTATTTATTATTCATCGGCCACATTTCGTCAAATCTTCTGGCAGAGGAAGGAGAGCTTTTATTTCTATACACGAAGGCAAAATGTTGCCAGATGTGTTGCGTCATAAACGACAACTGCTCGGTACACAATGGTATGTCTGCATACTGACAGCGGTTAACAACATGCCTTTTTGCTGGGCATATTGAACAGTATGGAACTCGATAACATCTCATTTTATGGGTGAACGTGAGTATATAGCACAGTCTACGAAAAGGAAGAATAGGTTCAAATGAAGATTGGGAGAACATTCTGATCAAAGAAGATGTTCGAATGCATATACTGCCCAGGACGGCATTTATAAAATTACGATTATGGGCACTTCTTAAATGATACATACAGATAGTTAAGTAGCAGATTTTAATATACTAGTACATGTCTGCATACATACATACATACATACATACATACATACATACATACATACATAATAAACTTATATAAACACTCATATAATGATGTCCTTTTAATGTGTTGAATTATTGATTTATCATTTTCTTTTATCTATTCATTAAAAGTCATTGCAAAAGAAAGGGTTGTGAAATGTTAGTACATCAAACTTTTATGACTAATTGATTGGTTTTATCATCTGAAGCACAAAGTACAATTTGTATGTAATCGCACGCAATAACAATTAATTTTTCCATGCATGAAAGTAACCACGTTGAGGAGAGAATCATACAAGCTACATTAGACATACAGAGGCCCTACATCTCAAGCATAGCCAGGGGGTATAAAGGCATCCTTTTAAACAGATAAGAGTGTGAATATGAGTATGAATCAAGTAAACATGATGATGACAGTGCTGCTGGTGCTGCTGCTGCTGATGATGATGATTATGATGGACAACATTAATATGGTGCCATTTGTCTTTAAAGAACATTAAAAAGTATACATTTTAGCTGAGTTTTCGAGTAATGCGAGACTTTATAGACTGCTTCTTTTTGACAAAAATATATGCTGGTCTTGCCTGCCAGACATATTTCCAAACTGTGCAGCCGGAAAGCTGGGCCAAGACCATTTCAGATGGATGATATACCATGGTGGCACACGTAGTCCATCTATCATTTCCTTGGGGAACGTAAATCAAGTTCATCCACAATGATATACCACATGATCTATTACACAAGGATGACCTCCTGCAAACGCTGTCATTCGGGTTTCACGAGGTTTATGCTGTCATCTTGTTCTTTTTGCTGTAGTTGTTCTTGTTTTCTTGGCTTCTGCTGGCATGAGACGGGAATTAATGGATCCATTTGCCACGGTCCGTAAGATGCTTCGGGTCTGTACATCTTTGCGATTAAGAAGACGAGCGTAACAGGTGACACTATAGACAGAGATAACTCTCTGTGTATAAACATCATGCGTACACTGGCTTGACTTCATCCGTCTCTCAATTAATCATCTTTTCTTCCCCTCTTTTGGGAATGTTTGGGGGAGGGGCAGAAGGTATGGGTGAGAGACTGCAGTATGCCTGATAAAGAGATGATTGTTGAAAAAGGTTCGCCTAATGATTGATTGTTAGTAGAATTAGAGCCTATTACATCGTCACTTACCGTACCGGCACGCACAAATCACTGTACCATGAAGAGAGCGTGACGTCAAGGTGAATACATGGGAATGGAGAAGGAGGAGGAGGAGAAGAAGAAAAGGAGAGAGGGTAATGAGACGGGGGAGGAGATACGGATGGGTCCTCCTTGGTGTTTATAAACCTTCACATTTATGCACACACGCGCATCAACATGACAGAGACATTGCTCATAAGACATAAGACTTAAGACATTATAAGATAAGACATCGCACGTAGATAACAAGGGATGAAGACCCAAAAGGAAGAAATATAACTCAGAGCAATTTGATGATGATTGTAAAGACTACGCTTGACCAGAAGAATGTGTAAAATAATGGAAGAGGCATGTTCTGTTTTACACCGCTAGCCTAACAGTAAGGATATTCTAACTAGAATCAAGGAAAGGACATTTTATCTGTGAGAAACTGCAGTGGCAAAAAAAAAAAAAAATGCGTAAATACAATATCTAAAAGAGGTAATGCATTGCTGGTGCTATTCCCAGAGTAGTCTACGAGAAACTAGTGCGCATGCTCATTACAGACGTCCACTTATAAGGACACTCTCCCTACACATCCTCATTCAAACGTTTCGATCAGATGTATTCATCGTAAGGCTTTTCACAGAAACTCACGATCTCTGCACGCGGTACCCTTCAGTTAACACAGCTACCACGTGATCGACGTAAGCCACGCAACGCGGCGCCACGCCAGACACACGCCAGCCTGATCCAAACGCGCATGCTTTTATGGAAAGTAAGAGGTTAGGTGTCGCCAACAGAGAATACTACACAGAATTACACGATTCACCGCTCGCTTCATAGTGTAATTCAGTTTCGGTGAGAAGATTGGACCGATTACTTGGTAGGAGATGCAGAATTATGTAGGGAGCCAGGTAGGTGAGTCGTGTTATTCTTCCTTTTTTTTTATTATTCTTCATTAAACTTCTCGTAGCTATCAAAAGTAGAAGTTTCCCCAAACAGAAAATAATGAGAAACACTTCTTGGTTGTTTTAGGAAAATAGAATAATTTGTTTAATTTTTGACGAAATTTATAGTCATAGTTTTGGTGAATTCAATGTTTTGCCTTCTCTATATGGGAACTCGACATGATCCAGGTCTTCCTAGTAGTAGAACGTTATGTGAAGAAAAATAATCGACACGGAAAAATGCAAGTCATAATTCTTTGTTATTTGTGTGTGTGAGGGATAGATAGATAGATAGATAGATAGATAGATAGATAGATAGATGTGTGTGTGTGTGTGTGTGTGTGTGTGTGTGTATGTGTGTGTGCGCGCGCGCTCGGGCGCAAGTATGTAGTGCCTTGATCTGATGCTGAGTAATGTTGAGATAAATTTCATTCTACATGCCCTCCCGAAGAGCTACGTCGATAGTAATTTCGATGCCCTTGAAAAAGAAAATTATGTATTCGTCTGTTTGCCCGTGAATTTGTGCATGTGTTAATTTCCTTTTTTCTATTTAGAATATCATGATATTATGTTATTATATTTAACATCAGATTATGTTGAGTATTTTTTCTCTGGTTTCCATGAAGAATGTGCTGTAGGTTGGACTTACCAAAAAAACAATCAAACAAGAAATCTTTGAAAAGAAAAATATTACGTGTAGGAAGCTTAAAGGGAACTTTCCTCTGAGGTGCGATTCCAAATCATTCAAATCTTGTATACAAACAAAATGACAAAGAAAATCGAACCCTAAATATGAAAGTTAAGGATCTTCAGAGCTTCAGATATTTCAACATTGCAGTCATTGGTCGAAACCATGCATGTTAGCAGAAATGTTACTTGCCTTCTGCACTTTTTGTGTGTTCATTGTGTAAAACTGCAACATTAGATGATGTTCAAATTTATTGTCTGATTTTGCTTAAACCTCTTTCTTATTATACTCGTTTCTACGGTCGATTCATCGTTGTATGGAATTGCACGGTAACTTTCGATAGCTCTTTTCGTGGGACGCAGACAGCAAGGGCGAAGAGGCAGTATATACAATGCTCAACTTGCACTGTGGTCACTCACGAAAATACAAGTCACGTGATGGGGATGGGGTCAAAGAACTTCTAATCAGTTCACCCTTGCAACATTACTTCAGATTTTTTTTCTTTTCTTTTTTATTTTTGGCAGCAGCAAATAATTGGGGCAAAAAGCATAGTATGTGAGAGTTGATGGGCTCTAGTAGTCCCAGAATGAGGTCAATCTACGCAATTGACACCGGAAGGCGATGCCATAACAGGATAATGTGAGGTTATTGGTGAGGAATAATCACGTGGGCATCCTTGTAATGAGATTGAAGATCTTTAAAGGTTGAACCTTATCTGTGGCAAACATTCACCTTATTTCATAAGGAGGCGGATATGAAATCCATACTTCGCCTCTAATTGCAAACGAACTACAGGCGGTGAAGAAAGAAGGCGTGTAGGCGTCAATGTGTCCTTTTCCATTTCTTTTGAACCAGCTGATTCGATTAAAAACCTCATAACAGAATGAATGAGTGCATTTTGGCAAGTGATATGCTGCTACGTCTGAATACGCGTTTTGTTGTTTGACTGTATCAGCCTCAAACTTATAGGCACTCAATTAGAATTAGAATGAAACATATCTGTTTGATGCACAGGATTCGAATACGCTTTCAACGAGCAAAATTGTCAATGAAATTATTTTATTCAATTCTGTCCATCGAAAGGTACTGTGCAGTGATATACGTCTTACAGAGGCAAAGTGTGGCGAATACACCGATGGTGGATATTTTAGCCTCGTTTTCTGCGAAAGTATTTTACTCGAATTCTCTTTGCACTCAGCTTTTTAGTGAAGCTGTAATGACCAAGTAGATTAGAACAAAAAGCCATAAACTCTGATATCTGAGGTTCAAGTTCCCCCGGCAGGAGTCAATGTGCCCTTACAGACAAGGCACTTTAACCTCATTGTTAAGGCCACCATATGAGACTTCAAGTCATCGATCTCATGGGTGTTTGGGTAAAGTATTCTTTTTATCGTATCTGAACAATTACCCCGTGAGGACAATTACCCCCTGCGAAATACCGATTTGATAGTGATAGAGTTAGAGTAAAGATTAGGGTTCAGGTTAGGTTTAGGGTTAGAATATAGGTTAGGCTTAGGATTGGGTTCTGGATTAGGATTAGGTTTAGGGAAAGGGGAAGGCATTGGCAGGGGTAATTGTCCAGGGGGTAATTGTTCTGGAAACCCTTTTTATTTATGTATTTTGTAATCTTCCGTGGCCGCCAAGAAAATCGAATTAGCGATTTTTTATTCGAAAGTATTTTATTCGCTGTAAAGTGTGTACCCCGGATCAGTCCCATGACCATCACTACATGATATGGTTCTTAATTGTTGTTGTTGTTGCTGTCGTTGTTGTTGTTGTTGTTGTTTTTTTTAAGTGAACAAATTAGCGTGTCCTATGAACGGTCGACTGCACTGTAATTACCCTTGCTTGCACATGGATGCTCAGTGTGTTGCACTGTTATCAAAACCCTTTGTTCTAACTTTTCCTTCTTTACCCTGGATTGCAACATCATGATACATTTTTCTTCTGTTTCCAAACATTCTGTCGGGCTTCGTGTCTCCTTCAGCAGTTGCTTTTATTCTTTCCCCCAGAAAATCGCATAATTTTTCTTTCTCTCTTTTTTTTTTTTTTACCTGTATATTTGAGATGGAAAATCTCTCACACGAAGTTTCCTCCAGGATATGTTGAATCTGCATACAATAACAAGTCACGATGGAGTATCCTTGCTCAGAAGATTAAGTAAATTGGATCGAAGACATACGCAACAAGTGACAAAGTACGAGAGAAAACTGTGATACTTTCTTTCCCATGCAGAGTGGGAGAGAGAGAGAGAGAGAGAGAGAGAGAGCGCAAAACCCCGTAAGGAATCAACTATCTGGTGTCAATTATTTGATCTTGTGCTTTTTGTATCGATTGATCCATTCTGTACATTTCTATAACCCCGAGTACTATACACTTGCGACCAAGCGTGTCTACCTCAACGGGGCATTACTAACACTGAACTTCTGGTGAACTCTAACCCCTCCGTGCAACGCCCCATGGGAAGGCCCCAGAAAATATGAATGGCTCTGATTGGCCAAGACAACAGAGACACTACATGGAGTGATGAGTACTGTTTGTTCTTCAATGATTGCTAAAAGCGTGGCTCCTCAGCGGTCATATTCATTTCCTGTGCACACAGAAGCATTGTCTTTCTCTCCTCATTGTTATATAGTGCTCCTTTTTTTTTTTTTTTTTTTTGCTTCGGGTATTCAATGTGTTTTTCTTATTTTGGTGTTATGATTGTTCTTCTCTTATTACGTTTTTTTTTTTTTAAATCTCAAGCTCGCAATTTTACACCTACTCACATGCATGATATGAGTGATGATATTATCACAGATGTGTGTGTGTGTGTGTGAGGGAGGGGTGTTTGTTACTGTTTGTGTTTGATTATCTTGGTCTGTTCCGCGAGAATGTTATTATACAACCCTATTTATGTGTCATCCTCAAGATACCTCCAAAGAGATTTCTTTCTTTTTTTTTTTTTTTGGAATGATTTGAAAAGTCCCTTTTACTTGACAAATTGTGAATAATGACACAATGTCAGAATAAGAGGATGCAGATGAATCAACGGAGTGTTGTGTATAAGGAATACAATAGTTCATTCTTAGGGCATGTACTGTACACAATTATATTCCAGATAATAATATTGTTAAATATTCAAAATAGAGCTTTTCCGCATTTTCTCTCCCCGTCCTCTGAGTCTGTCCGTCTGTATCTTTTTGTCTGTCTGTCTTCCCCTTACGCACTCTCAACAAAGTGTCGACTTTAGCTTGTGCGAGGCATATTATGCTTTCCTCAGAATCTTCAAAGAATTTACCCGTGTGTGAAAATAACTGACTGTGATAAACTTCTTTTTTTACAATAAAATGGCACTTATAAGCTTTACAGAAGATATGATGGAGATATAGAAACCCCGCAAACCCAAAGTACCACCATTAGAATACCAATCCTATCCAGGTTCTGGTGTTGTGTGAATACGGATCTCATTCTGTTTTACATTATGCTCACATCTTCTGTAGATATCATTAAGGGAAAGCACATTTGTGCGAGAGTACCATTATGAGAACTAATTATGAGAATACCAATCCGATCGTGTTGGTGTTTTGAAGAATATGGATCTCATTCTGTCCTGCAATGTCCACATCTTCTGTAGATACATTTGTATCATCAGGGGAAAGTATATCATCAAGGCTCATCTTCGCATATATACCTGCAAAACTATGTCACAGTTCTGATTGTTAATAGAATGCCATTGCCATTAGTAGAACATGGGAAGAGAAAATTAAGTGAGAGTTTTGTTCAAACTGTCTTATATGTGTATTTATATAATCGTTAAACTTTGGCATACGTGTACACACAATGCATTGCCTAGAATAGAAGGCGTGTTATACAACACTTGACATTCTCAAAGGAGTTATATGTTTTTTTCCAAAGAAAACAGCAGCGATGAGGAAAATAATAGTCTTGATTTGCAAATATATCCACACAAGGGATTTTCAAGTGCTGCATCACTTTATCTCATGTTCATTTCAATACATTACTTTGGTACATTAGTCACGTCGTCAGGTAGTGATTGCATTATGACCAATCACCGACCTGTTTTTTGTAGACCATTAAATATAAGATATTTTTATATGCTAAATTGTTGTTTAAATGGTAACTTTTTTCTCTTTAGACGATTTAGCGTATTTCGCAAGATACATTGATATTTTGTTCATGGAAATTAAACCAACTGTGCACCGACTTGCACTTGATCATGATTGGCTAAAAATGTAGGAGTATTGACAACTTCACCAGTCACCCATAAATCAAGGTAGAAGAAAAAATAGTGATTGATCGCGAGTCCCAAGTAGCGATGTGCGTAATCTCCTGGGCAAGGTATCAAACAGTGCTCTGTTAAATAGTCAGTGCGTGCGTTGCCTTCTTCACATTGTTATCAAGGGCATTTTGTTTCCGGTCGCTGATACTCAATGACTTATCCATTGCAATGTGTCAGCGTATATTAACCCTATCATTCTCAAAAGGTACTGCCAGTGTACGCCATAGCACCAGAAGTGGTCCGTAGAGGGTTAGAGAACTGAAGTAACGACCGGGGTTCAATACCCAAAGGGGTAGACATAATACCTCAGCGACCGTAATCACTGCTCTTATCGCTTGCACACGAAGTCAAACTTGCCGCCGCACTCGGCTTCCTAGGTTCTCTGATTTGCCGGAAAGGTACGGACGGATTGCTCTTTGATTGACTGTCCAGGGAGCTATTTATTCGTGCATCAGCATTTAATAAGGCTACAGCCTTCCCATTTACACAAAGGCGGGTTAGCGGTAAGAGATTGTCTGTCCGTTTAATGAGTTGAGACGGCATACAAAAGAAGTTCTCTATCGGCTGAGTGGAGCAACTTTTCAGAGACACTTCCACACAAGCCGGATTAAATTCGGCAAGTATCACGCTCAGCAGTTGTTGAAAAATATGACTGCTTTCACTCTGAATAATAAATCTGAATCAAGGACAATGACAGGCACACACCACTCGTCCATAGAATTACGATGCATTGCTATATATTTGTAGTTGGCTCGTTTCATTGCATTGAAGTTGTTCTGGAATCATTAAAAACAATTTTATAGCCCTACATGTCATTCTAAATGCGGGCATGAGTCATTATGTGACATGATGTGTATCATAAACTTGTCATGTCATCCCCCAAATGCTACATATCACATTTAAAGCATATTTACATTGAAGCTCCACTGCATAATAATGCGCAGATAAAACCAAACAAAGAACACTCACTGTGAAAAAAAAAAGATCATGAAAAAAAAAATCAAGAAGGCGTCCTTATCTCAATTGACTCCGCTTGACTTGCTGTAGATTGTCAGTAATTGATATTGTCTAGAGAATCTAAAAAAAAAAATTGTGTTGGAATAATCAATACTAATGATGCTTTCAAGACAAAGGGGATTTACTCTATCAACTGATCGACAGATCTAATTTTTTTTTTTTTTTTGTAGAAACAGAGTAATTTTTTTTTTTTTTTGCGACAATTATGCATAAAGCATCGGTATCGGTCACGCATGATTGTGTATCAAGCGCATTACATAAGGTGATGGTGGTGATGATTTCAATTATGTTAGCAAGAAAGGGATTTTCACTCTTCATTCCTATTTTCGTTTTCCGTAGTGAATTATTCTGAGTTCTTATTTGTCAATTTGTAGTTGAGCTTAGTCTACAGTTCGAGCATGGAGTACTTTTTATTTGTCAGTTTGTTTTTTTTTTTGTTTCACTAAAACTTAACTTAAAGCGTTCATACATCAGTATCAATTGGAATCAAGCTGTGAAAGTCAGTCGCAAATCAAGCATTGCTTTGCAGTGACAATTAATGTGTTCTGGCCTTGTCGGCGATTCTTCGCGGTCTGTCACCAAATACTCGCTAAACGAACCGGCGAATGGCTGTTCGTTGCGATCGGCTGCAGCTGCTTAATCGATTCCGGGCGTTCGCGAGCGAAAGGAAACGGAACACCGGTAAACAGGGGGAGAGAAAACCTTGTATCCTATATCAAATTATCTCATTCATGTCACGCACCGTTGGTAAATGGCTGGGAAAATACGGCATTTCACCGAGGAGTAAACTTCCTGTATATTTGAGCTCCGCCGTGATAGCGCGCAAGAGTGCATGCGTGGCGTAATGTTGGCGACGATGAGTGTTTTTGCTGTCGCGAATATCAGAGTCAACATACAGTCATGTTTGCCTTCAAATATGTCCCGACGCGGAAAAAAAAATGTAAACTGCCTTCTTCGCTTTCCCTTTGCATGTAAAGGTCACAAAGTATATTGTTATTATGTCGTGGTTTTGTGATTCTAGTCTCAATTTACCCGGCTGTAATCCGACTATTCAGCAGTAGCAGAAAGGAGCAGGAGACAGGAAAATTACATTATACGGCGAAGAAACGTTTAGCGAGAACTGGTTCAATGGGCCTGAATGTTACAAGGCAAATAAGCCGTAGCTTCCCATAACCGTGACCTTCGTAATGTAAAACAGTTTCAAACAGAAAAGTAAAGAGAAAATTGGAACTTGAGAACCTCCGGGTGTTTTGAGAGCTCTGGATATTGTTTCATGCCCTGTCATTGTTTTTCTTTGTTGGGAGACGATATCACAGCAACATGAAACGTGTTAATAAAGAGAAGTTCATTGTTATTGTTATTGTTCAAGGGGCTGCACTGCGCTATCAATTCTGCACATTGACAAAGAAATGTTTCACTCATATCCCGGCTTTGAAAATGCCACATGATATCAGCCTCCGTATTTCTTTCAACAAAGACTTTGTAAACCGTGCGCGCGTTGAACATTAGGGAGCTTTAGATTTTCGCGACGGGGAACGTTCGGAGGAAAAAAACCTATTCTGAGCATGCGCAGAAGCGCGCGTCAAGTCGATAATAGGGAGCTTTAGATTTTAGACGCGCGGACGTTCAAAGAGAAAAAAACATGATCTGAGCGTGCGCAGTAGCGCGGATCAAGTTACTGCGCACGCTCAGATCATGTTTTTCTCTCTTTGAACGTCCGCGCGTCTAAAATCTAAAGCTCCCTAATATTATTTTTAGCTTGCGTCGCCTGAGTTTTTCACTACGCGTACTGGGCTATTTTTACGTCCTCACAGTTTGCAACGTAGAGAACTACTTCATGCACCGATCATTGGAGGCGCCATCTTGTTTTTTACACGTTGCGTCCCAGCGTAATGTAAAGCTACTTTTCAGCACGACGTAGGGGAGAGGAGAACGTCCAGCGCGGCAAGCGTCGTCTCAAACGTCTGCGCGTCAAAATCTAAGGCTCCCTATTGTGTCGCTGAACAAGCGGAGAGACGTTCATGTCTCTTTGTTTCTTCCTTTTTCTCGCCGAAGCATAACGCTGAAAAATGAACAAAACGAAACGTGTGTGGTTCGTAGCTATATTTCAGCAAACGATTATCATGATCATCATGTCTCTGTGTAATATATGTATGTGCACTTATACAATCATATGAATTATAAATTATGAGATATTGCCCGAAGTTTCTACCAAATTATGACACAACATTGGTAGTTATATTTATACTTACTTATCTGATGTGTGTGTGCGTGTGTATTTTTGTTAAATCTTCCTTTGTTCTGTGGATAGAAAAAATTGTTTGCATTTCACCCGTAATTAAACACATTGAAATAGTTA
Source organism: Diadema setosum (assembly GCF_964275005.1). NCBI lineage: Eukaryota > Metazoa > Echinodermata > Echinoidea > Diadematoida > Diadematidae > Diadema > Diadema setosum. Next base: position 15,022,311 of record NC_092694.1, read on the forward strand.
AGGGGGCGTAATTGAATACTTATATCAATACGGAAATACATAGATGACCTAAAAGTATATGACAGAAAAACTAATAGCTGTTATGATTCAATTCATTGGTCATCTTGATATCAAATTGGTTCGATCATTAAATAAGTAATTATCATTTTATTCTTTTCCACATATGTTTGAGGATATCTAAAGAATTTTGATATAGTATTTTGACACTTTTCCTTACTGATAGCTTTTTTGAAAGAAATGGAAGATATATATATGTATATAAAAAACTACAATGCTATTATTTCTGCTCCAAGTATACGCAAATCTATGGTTGCCTGGAATCTTGTTTCGCACAGCGTATCTTGTGTCCATGAAGAGACAGAAAAAAATAAAACAAAAACGAAGAGTATCGTATTTCCACGGAGAGATCAAAAATGAAATGCACGGCTGAGAAGCCAACGATGCAGTCTCGGCAAATGTCTCGATATTTTACAATATTTCAGGTTTCCAGGTGTGACATTCCGTGCATGATACGATGTTTCGATTCAAGGTCACATCGCACATTTCTGTGCTGATTGTTAGGTAATACACTGTATTATCAATTCTCTACGACTACACAATGAATGATTCTGTCTCTCTGTCTACCTGTCTCTCTGTGTGTATGTCTTGTTTCTCTCCCTCTCAGGGTTTATCTTTTGCCATGCTATGATTTATTACATTAATTTTTGACATTGCAATAACATCTACAAAGAGTTGTTTTCGATTAGGAAAAAAAAAAACACGCACACTTTTTTCCAATACTCAAAGTCATTCTATTTTTGCTCCCCAACTTCACAGAATAGTGATTAATCAAAGTCCGGAACAATATCTGACATCATTCTATCACGAAGATCGGTTGATGTAAGTTCCGAATTATCTACGCAACTTATAGGTACAAAGTTAAATCATTGCATAGAAGGAATGAAAAGACACGGGAACTTGACCTCATGACCACTATAAAATAGAAAAAAAAATACCAGAAGTAGCATTAAACTTTGAAATGCGGTATTCCTAAAATCATGTTTTATTGAAATATCTGTCTCTCTATGCCTTTCAGACATGATTTGTTCCTGTCTCTAATTCCGCAAGGTAGAGAAAGAGAGAGAAAAAAAAAAATCAAGGGGGAAGTAATAGCGAGCATTTAGTTTACCATACATTAGATTGTCGTGTCTCTCCTTATACCTCGTGCGTTGATTGACCATGAAACTATACTCGGCCACTAATGACACTTTCTGCAGTATACGGTTAGCATATTCTGCGGACAGTCCACGTGTCACGTGATGGCCTTTCTGGGGTGCACGTGGCATTACTCTGCACTTTAACCTACTTTCTACTCGAAAACCTTCAATTCATGCGCGTGGTCCGATTCCTCCCTTGACCTTTCACGTCCTCCTGAATTGGCGATAACTTTTCTGCTCAGTAGGTAGAATATGTACGCCTCATTCTTGCACAAACTGTGCAAGACAGTCTTTTTTTTTTCTTTTGCCGTTTTACCTGCACTTTGAGTAATGCTCAAATAGACTTTTTATTGAGTGACCTTTCCAAATATACTATGTTTTTATGCTTGACCGGACGTAGGAAAGAAGTCATCAATGATATTATTCAATTACGATTTGACGAGGTTCACTCAGGTGACTGAACCCACGCTTAGCATTCTCGATTAGTCTTCGACATAGTTCTGTTGAGACAGAACGTACACTACCTGTAATCATAACATCCAGGAGAATTCCGCTTTCGAAAGAACAATATTTGTACCAGTGTGATGAATGCGGGTTTGACATGGAAAAAGATATCAGTGTGTGGTTTTTGACAGTTTTTCCTGTGATTGTCTTTTTCCCTCCTTTTTTTTTTTCATTATGATTATTTGAACTATTAAATTCCACGGCCCGAGTCATTTTCTACTTGAGAGTCTCTGAATCAAAGCCTACGTGTGCCGGACTGTTATTCGTCAATCGACACGAATAATCCCGCCTTTGGGCCGAGGCCTGATAAAAGCTTATCGAGCGACACGTTCACAAATTGTCATTGAACTATAGAGGGCGCACAACGTAATAAGCTGACTTCTTATCGAGGAAATGAAATAATCACCGGCCAGAGGCCAATTCTGCATCATCAACTTTTTTTTTCTCTCTCTCTCTTCACTTCAGTGATGTCATAATAGTTGAGAGGTGATGAATGGAAAACAAAAAGAGAAATGTTACCATTATCAACAACATGTTATTTTGTACATTTGTGCATTATTAGATAGAGAAATGCACTTTATGAAAATAATGCATACTTTTTTAACGAATTGATGCCGGGCTCTTGTCATACACACAGCTTTAAGCCAAGATTGATCACATTGTATTGGTAATGACGTCACTGATGTTGCTACGTCAGGTCGCCATTGGCTTAACACGTTTCGTCAACAAGTCTGGATTTGAATCGTACGGCAATGACACCACCCGTCGTGTTAGACTTTCTATGATTATTACTTTGACGGCACCATATTTTACTAACGTTCACTTCAGCGGCCGCTGCACAGACAGCTGCACGCAGATGACGTTCGAATATAAAAACCTTGCCCTTAGTCACGATTATTTCTTTGCTAATGGCGAAACACGTTCAACGCCCAAATTTCTCGGACAGGTCGGTAATTACGGAAGGAAGTCGAACGGAGAGTTGAGGGGAATTTCTGCGACTTTTCAGAGACCAGGGGGCGACTCTCGATTTTTGCCTTTAATCAGACCACGCAGGGGAGGGGCGCGAACGGGGGAGGTGACGGGATCGTCAATGACTAATTTGTGTTCCTTTCCCCGAGAGAGGAAATTGCACGCGTGACGACTTGAGAATTAAGCCTGTAAGCAATATGAACGGATGGAAGGGTGGGGGGCGGGGGGGGGGGGGAGGCAGTAATAAGTCTGTCATGTCTATGGTAGCTGACACTTTAACCATAACGCGTTCACTGTTTCCTTTAGTTGGCTTTATTTCTCTACTGCAATATAGATTTTTTTTTCCCCAACAATCACGTGAACCTTTAATGTTTAACATATTTAACATATTTTTGCACATTATATTCCAAAAGAGTTTGACATATTCTAGAAATACATTAACACCATCTTATATAAGGGGTAAATTGTATAGATATCAGATGATCTTATATATCGGTAGCGATCAGCAATGTATGTATTTGCCTCGGCAATTTGTTTCGCTGTTTTGCCAGTACCATTGGTTACAACATTGTATTTATGACACACTAGTCGTATACCTCAGAGGCTCAGGAATCTCGAAAGACATGATAGACTCTCAATAAGATCCCTTGGTCCAGTAGGCCTACCTAGCAAATGGAAATACGGAAAACGTACAGAAGTAATACAATGAGTGTTTGATGTGTTTCAGTAACCATTCTCTTTCTCACTCATACACACACAACCACACGCATACACAAAGACACACGCTCTCTATTTCTCGTCAATCTCTCTTCCTCTTTTCCCGTCATCATTTTTTCTTATCATCCTGTTGCAGGGGCGGATCCAGGAATTCCGTAAAGAGGGGGGGGGGGGGGGGGCGCCTTTACCAAATTAAAGGGGGCGCACGCGCTCCTCTATTTTCTTGGTATTTATTTTGTTTTAACAACAATTAAAGGGGCGCGCGCCCCTTGCACCACCCCCCCCCGTGTGGATCCGCCTCTGCTGTTGGGCAGACGGAAGACACTTGTGCTATAATTCTTTCGTATTTTGATGAGTTGTAACAGATGCTCATAATAAACACATTCCAAAACCAAATCTCCATAATCATGACTTTGACTTCAATGGCCTCACACGTTTCCCAACACTTCAAATCTTCCCTGTCCCAATATTATTCCCCCGCTCAGTCTCTGCATACCCCATCCATCCTTTACCCCCGGATGTCACGGCCCTTCAGTGCAGTAGGTAGAGACACACATTGTCTCAAGTAGAGTTAGTAATATGCCTGCTATCATGTGTAGATATGAATACCGTCACACATGTGTATCAAACATTTGACTTGTTCTAGGCCAATGCCTGTTTGTTCTATACCCTGTGGCCAAAACCGAACGCTAATTGCCGCTGAGACGGCTTTGGCCACACAACCGCAAAACCGCACACAAAGGTATGTGGCCGTTCTTTCCCTCTCTCCCTCCGCCTCTCCACCCCCCCCCCCGTCTCTCTCTCTCTTTCCTCTCACACTCTTTACCTCTTTCTCCATGTATCTTTCTCCATATATAATATTTCCTATACCCCTTTCAACAAGCATTCATTTGCAATTCTTTCCTCTTCTCTGAAAATGAATCTGCCATTTCCTTTTGTTTCGCTTTCTCGTTTTTCTTTTTTCCTTCGTTACAATCGTCATCACCATCTGCTCTTCTATACCTGCACTGCATTTTCTGTTCGTTGTTCCTTCTTTTTCGTATTCTGAGCAACCTGTCCTCATCAGCCTGTCCTCTGATTCCTCCTAAATAAACTTCATTTCCGATTCCCCGTTCCTGACCAGGGTTATACCGTAATTGATTTCGCTTACCCTGTGATTTCTCTTTCAGATTAATCTGATCTGATCACCAGTCCTAATCTAGCTTGAACGACAACTATGTGCTTGCAACTGATTGACAATTTGTCAATCAGTTGCAATGAACACATCTCGACGGGAGACTTTCATGAATTTGAATAACTATGTGTTTTTGTTTACTTTGTAGTGTGACTGAAGTTTGTCTTCCTCGGTTTCTAAGAATTTCAGGTATAGTTTGATATCCATCCGTAATAGAAGCTGCTCAGAGGAGTCATAAAGTAAACCAACCAACAAACCAACCAACCAATAAACAAACAAACAAACAAACAAACAAACAAACAAACAAACCAATCAATTAATCAATCAACCAACCAATAAGCAAACCAATCAATCAATCAACTAAGGCAGATAGTTACGGCCGATTATTACTCTTCAATACTTTTTTTTTTCTTTCTTGTGTTTTTGTGTGTCTATACTCTGCAGTCCTGCAGAACATGTCAGTAATTTTGTTTCAGTCACTCCTCTATGGTCAGTTACAGCACGTCACGCACCGATGCACCTCATCGTATACATCCCGTGTATACGATGTGCACTGCACTTCCCGTTGCACCATGATAGGCCCATATTGCGTAATGTCACTCATTGTAAATGGATTTTGATTTTGGAATAGATGACCACCAGCTAGTCAACCACACAAGCTAGTATTTCACTATCAATGAATTCAACAGTCAGTTTTTTTTTTAATAAGGCAAATCAGATTTGTGCTAATTTCAGTTTAATTCACCTTAATTCAAGAAGCTTAACTAAAAATTTTGATACGTTTGAATTATTTTTAAGTTCCCTCAATGATTTTCCATTCTCCGTTATAGGAGTCACCGAAACATGGTTGCACACCAATTCCCCGGACCTATTTGGCATTGAAAATTATAATTTTATTCGTAATGACAGAAAGCATGGCATAGGAGGTGGGGTTGCCATGTACGTTATTAATCAAATTAGATGTAAAATTCGAACTGATTTGGGTATTCAGGGAGCAGAAAGTTTATTTATTGAAATCTTAAATGATAATGAGAAAAATATTATAGTTGGTACCATTTACCGTCCTCCACAAAATGACGTTCAGTCTTTTATTGACAACTTCGACCAATGTGTTAACGAAATTTTTGGAGAAAGAAAATCCATTTTTTTGATGGGAGATTACAATATAGATTTATTACAACCCACCCATTTCCATGACATATTACTTTCCAACTCACTGCATCCCCACATCAATAAACCTACCAGAATAGATAACACCACCCATAGTAAAACAGTAATAGATAATATACTGTCTAATGTTATAACTGAAACCTGTACGAACGGTATTCTTTATTCAGATATATCTGATCATTTACCGATTTTTATGATTAATGATAAATCTGTAATAACTCCAATACGTTGTCAACCCAAACAATATTTGAAAATGTACCGAAATGAAACGCCACAAAATATTGATTCATTGAATCAAGATTTATTCGAAGAACAATGGAATGACGTCTTTGAACTCCAAGATGTTAATTCTTCCTACGAAACTTTTTTACAAAAACTATTAGATTATTATGATAAACACATTCCTTTAACTCCCAAAGTAAATGGGAGGAAAAGAGCTCGGCAACCGTGGATCACTCAAGGTCTTATACATTCCATTCTTAATCGAAACCGTCTTTATAAAATATCTCTGAGGAAACCTACTCCTGAAAACGTGAAAAGGTATAAAACATATAGAAATAGATTAACTTCTTTGATTCGAGTTTCACGTAAATCATATATTTCAAATAAACTCGAATCTAATAAGGATGATAAAAATGCTCTTTGGCGGATTGTTAATGAAATACTAAAAAAGAAACCTACGGAATGTCCTGATAGCATTACCCATAATGATAAAGTTATTACTAATCCTGATCAAATTGCAAATATTTTTAACAATTTTTTTGTTAATGTTGGTCCTTCTTTAGCTGCATCTATTCCCATAAATGATATCAAAAATTGTAAAGATTACTTACCTGAAAGTAATCAAAACTCCTTATTTTTTACTCCAATAAATGAATCAGAAATTATTGATATTGTTCGATCTCTGAAATGTAGTAATTCCTGTGGGCCTGACAACTTAAGGGTGAATTTTTTTGAAAAAAATAATTTACCCCTTAGCAGCCCCTCTCACCCATATATTTAATTTATCCTTACTTAACGGTGAGTTTCCAGACTCTTTTAAAATCGCCAAAGTTATCCCCATTTATAAAAGAGAAGATCCATCATTGGTGAAAAATTATAGACCCATCTCATTGTTACCTGCAATATCGAAAATTTTAGAAAAATTAGTTTATAAGCGTCTCTCCTCGTTCATGATTGAAAATGAAATATTAAATGTGAATCAGTTTGGTTTTAGGAAAGGATTTTCTACCGATTATGCTATAATCAAATCTGTTGATAATATTATTGATGCGCTTATCAAAAAGGAGCACATAATTGGAGTTTTTATGGATCTTAGTAAAGCATTCGACACTATTGATCATGACATTTTATTTGAAAAATTACATAATTATGGCGTGAGAGGGATTACTTTGTCATGGTTTAGAAGTTATCTAAGTCATCGAAAACAATATGTTGCATTTAAATCCAGTCATTCGTTCCATTTGAACGTGTCATGTGGTGTCCCTCAGGGATCTATCCTCGGGCCCCTACTTTTTTTGATTTATATTAATGATATCATTAATTCCTCTCCTTGTTTAAACTTCATTTTATTTGCAGATGACACCAACGTTTTTTATTCCCACAAGGATATTGTAACATTGGTTGATACATTCAACATGGAATTAAGTAATATTTCGAAATGGTTTAGAAGTAATAAGCTTTCATTGAATATTGATAAAACATGTTTTATACATTTTCATACGCTTCAATCCCAACCCACCCTTCCTCAAAGTATTTCTATTGATGATATAAACATTGCTGAGAAACATTCAACCAAGTTCCTAGGAGTGACCCTAGATAACAATCTAACTTGGAATACTCATGTCCAGAATATTATAACAGCAATATCTAAAGCAACTGGTGTGTTAAGGAGAATAAAATACTTAATTAATGATCAAACTTTAATGATGTTATATAACGCTTTATTTCTACCATATGTAATGTACTGTAATATTGTATGGGGCAACTGTAGCAAAACCAAATTGAACACAATTTTTCTTCTTCAGAAAAAGGCTCTTCGTATATGCACACATTCAAATTTTTTGGCTCACACTGATCCCATATTTTATCGCCTAAAAACTCTAAAGGCCCATGATATACATTCATACTTAACTGCTATATTTATGTATAAACATATTCGAAATTTATTACCATTTTTCCATAATGCCCTAGTAACTAATGATCACATTCACTTATACCCTACCCGTCGTTCCCATGATTTTCATTTAAGTAATCCAAAGCTTTTACTTGCTCAAAAGTCGATTAGACATCACGGTCCGGATACATGGAACACTCTTCCTCAGGAGTTGAAACAGTGTGCCTCCTTGTTTTCATTCAAAGCAAACTTAAAGAAGCATATTTTATCACAGTATACTTCAAATACGAATTAAGCACGAATAATTTATATGACTTATGTTGGTCTCCCGATAGTAGCAACATCGTAAGTCATTCCCTCTTCCAGCAAACCAATTTTATCACTCCAAATCCCAGCCTATCTGCCCCTGTGCACTCTCAAGCACTCGCACGCACATTCACCACCATCACACATCAGAGTTTATTTTCCCCTGCTATCTTCGCAGCAGAATTCGTATTGTTTACCAATTTACCTACCTACCTTTTCCTCGGGCCGGCCATCTTTTCAAGCAATGCTTACAATGGCGGCCCTCTGCATTATCATTTCTTAAATATAATATTGTTATTGTAATCCCAGCTGCATAGACAAGCATACTGTAATATCATTAATTTCCTTTTATATCGTTGTTTATGCAAGTCAAACGACTCTGTTTCAAATATACTTTGTATGTTTCCCATGTTCACGATTATTCAATTTATGTATATATTGATTTGCAGAAAATAAAGTATCTATCAAACAAACAAACCAACCAACCAACCAAACAACCCACCAACTAACAAACAAGCAAACCAATCAACCAACCAACCCACCAACCAACCCACCAACCAACCCACCAACCAACCCACCAACCAACCAACCAACAAACCAACAATTAAACAGACAAACAAACAAACAAGCAAACCAACAAACCAACCAACCAACCAACAAATAAACGAACAGATACACGAATAAACAGACAAACAAATAATCATATGCGAGCGTCCAGAGACCAATGACCTTTGTTTCACGTGTCAACAAACTTCTTTATCATTAGGCGAAGATTTTCTTCCAAGGCCAACGACTTTGAACTTTACCGACAGATAACAAGCAGTCCTTACACCGATCGAACTTGACCTTACTTTGTACTTGATTGTACATGGGTTGCAAGGGAGTATAAAGCACGAGGTGGTTTGCTATGGTTTATCATTTGCTGTTTATAATTCTCTCTCTTCCCCTTTCTCCTCCCTTCTTTCCTCCATCTCTTGCTTTTGCTCTTCTTTTCTTCCTTTCCTTTCTCTTTTCCCCTTTATAGTCTGTACTGCTAGTTCCATTCAAAGAATTACTTCATCTTTGTATCATTGCCTATAGGCCTACTTTCTTTCAGGTAGCATTCGCACACTCCACATCGGAGTGCTTCTATTAATTCTTTTTGTGTAGGGGGGGGGGGGGGGGCTTACCTGTACCTTTTGACAGAATGTTGATGATAATAGTCTTTAACGCACTTTCACACATAATAAACATTTCCGCGAGCATTGGATCACATATTTCCAAGTTCATATTCCAAAAAGTGTTTTTTTTTTTCCGCAAAATCTTCCTTTTTTTCCCTAAATATTTTCGTAAGTCGAGAGTCTATACTAGTTTGTATCAACAAAATAGATATTGTACTATACTTGCACTATCATGACTGTCTGTCAAGTTATTTTCCATTTTTCCTCTCCTTTCCACCTCCCAGCCCCCACCTCCCCTCCCATCCCCTCCCCCTCCCTCCCCCTTTCCCTCCCTCTCTAGCTCCCCCTCTCCCTCTCACTCTAGCTCCCCCTCTCCCTCTCACTATCTTACTGCTATGCACCTTTCCAGACAACACCACGGCAACAGACTATGTCTAGAATTTCCGCCGCCTTGCGAGCGCGCTGTTGGAGAAGGCGGTTCGCCGACACTCTGCCCGAAAAATGGGTAACGAGATAGAGAACCGAGCATTAACCCCCCTCCGAGAGCCTAGCGCCCCCACAGCGCCCTGCCGCCGTGACACACTTTGCTCGGCGCTTGGAACACCGCGAGCAGAATGTTTGTTATTGTTTGTTTAAAGAGTGAGAAGCTATCGGGAATACGCTCACACACTGTCGTTATCCTAAGTGGACTGGGCTATTGAAACACTACATGATACATTATTTAAAGCGAATAGAGAAACACATTATAAAAACACCTTACAAAGTGAAACAAAGGGCAGAATTAAGCTCGCGTTGTGCTTAAACTCAAAAGTAGGAAGCATAGCAAAGCAGACTGCACCTTTTCTTAAATGATTCTCCTTAAAGATATGTTTTCCAACAATGACTGTTTTTCATAGCTGTATAGCAACAATTACGCATTCTAATTCGTTGCACGTCTGTTGTTATAAAGCACACAAACATATAATTTTTCTTTGCAACTGATTGACAAATTGCTCTACATCAACGTAAATAAGTTGCAATGAAAACATCTCGACGGAAGAATTTCATGAATTTGAATATATTTTTCCTTTTATTGTATTAAATGCCCATGAAGACAAATCAATACAAAAGAACATTTTCCTCGATAAACTTTGTTAAAGCTTGGTTTTCTGGTTTTTTTTTCCATTTTCTTGCTTTCTCTTACATCTTTCCCGTTGTATTAAAACAAAATAATTCACTATGAAGACTAAAAGTGTAAACATCACAGTAGTAATCAAATATCTCATAATTGTCATCGCAGAATTTTCGTGATCGAACAGTCGAGTATTTTCTGGCGGCAGGAATGAAACAGAAACATGATCGGCGTATTGTTTAGACGAATTGATCTACTATTCTTCCAAAACTGGCTTTGATTTTCTGTGAGTCTACCGGATATAGTTCATCTTAACATTTGTGATAGCCACAGGAAATGTTACTGACAAATGACGGTAAAGAATGGTAGATCGAGGATTCTAAAGGCCGACGTAGTAATGTGTCGTAGATTCGTACAGGACATGCGTTGCATTCACGACAAGCTCAAGTGCCCCGCATGCACTGAGCAACTTAAAGGAAACGAAAGCAAAGCTAGCAACTATTTCAGGTCATTACATTTCATATCTTTCATTTCCAAAAAACAAAAATAGATTTTTAGTAAGATATTCAGATATTTCATATCACAACATTCAATATTACCAAATTAATGTTTTCCCTTCTTACATTCACCCAGGTTTGGTCGACCAATCCACAGAGGGTCAAAATGGAAAATAGCAGCCTGAACAGTGAAACCTTCTACCCTGACTCTGCGTCCTTCAATGGAACTTTCCACGAGGATCCTTACCAACTCTCTCCTCTTAGAGAGATCCTCATCACTATTTTCAGCGTCATCTTCGCTCTAAGTTTCTTCGGCAACATCCTCGTCGTCTACGTCATCGCGAGAAACAAGAGTATGCACACGGTGACGAATTTCTTCCTGGCCAATCTCGCCCTGGCCGACCTCCTCGTGGCCATTTTCTGCGTCATCCCCCAACTCCTTTGGTACGTGATGGAAAACTGGCCGCTCGGGGACGCCATGTGCAGACTCCACAAGTACATGATAAGCGCGGCCACGACGGCGTCGATACTCCTACTGACTGTGATTTCTGTAGAGCGGTACATCGCCATCCTGCACCCACTGGAGACGCGACGCGTCCTCACCACCCGACGCCTGACAGTCACCGTCATGCTTGTCTGGCTCCTCAGCGCAGTGGTCAACATCCCGTTGCTGCTGTTCTACCAGGCCGATACCTATGGGGAAATTGTGTACTGTATGACGGCTCCCAACCTGACGCTGCGTGCCGGTCGAATCCATGGCCTCACGTTCTTCGTCTTTTTCTACGCACTTCCTCTCACAATTATGTCGGTTCTGTACGGAATCATCTCGCGGAAACTGTGGACGACGAGCACCGGGAAGCGCGTCTTCACCAGCGGTGACGGCGGTGGCTTCCAGCGCGGAACAGGATCTCGATTCACCAGCCGCATCACGGGGAGGTTCTCTCGCGCGAAGACGAATTCGACGTCGACTGCCAACACAAACCACACGTCCGCCAACATCTACCGCCCGGACAACGAGAGGGAAGGGACGGTTATCTTAGAAATGAACAACGTTGGCAAAACCAAGGATGGCGTGGTCAAGTCAAAACTGGAGGAAGTAACGAAAGAGAGCGAGCCGCCTAAGAACCAGAAGATTGGGCCCTTCTTTGTGCATGAGCCCACATCAGAAGAAGACCCACCCGTGAACCCTGACCCTGATGTGAAGTTGCCTCTTATGAACGAAGGCAACAACAACGCAAACGGCCCAAAGGTCGACACAAAAGCCGTTGCTGTTGTTTCTTCGTCAAGCCCTAAGGAGAGTAAGCAACGGGACCACAAGCTGTCTCGTAACCAATCAAGTGCATCTGTCGTGAAAGGAGGCTCAAGCAAGCGTGGCAACGACGAAATCTCCAGCGGGCGCGCTCGAGGAAAAGGACGCGACAATGTGATGGCCGCACGAAAGAAGGTCATCCGTCTCCTTGTCATTATCGTGGCCTCTTTTGCTCTCTGCCTTTTCCCTGCACAGCTTCAGGTCCTCTTGCACTCCTTCGGGTACGATGAAATCTTAACTAGCCACGGTGGCATCATCTTTCTGCCATTTTCGCACGCACTGTACTTTGTGAACAGCGCCCTTAACCCGTTCCTTTACGCGTTCTTCTCCGACAATTTCCGCGCCAAATTCAAGCAGACCCTAAAGCCGAGAAGCCACAGTCACCGTATGAGCTCCTCCTCCAAGCCCGGTCTTCAGCGACTTCATAGCATGACGTCATACGCTCAAACGGAAGTCGTGTACGTTTCTTCGTGAGCATTTCATTTCCGTTGACTGATTCGGAGAGGAGCTGTGTTTACTTACTCGTCAATGACTTACGAAAATGAGGACTGGAAAAAAAAATTCTCTAGTTTTTTTTGTACGGGTAGTTTCCTACCAGTTGAGGAAAGACTGATTTGTTTGTTTGTTTGTTTCTTTTTTGTAATGACTCTTTGTAATCGACGAACGTTCAAAAGGCCAATCGCCTTTCTTGTCCAGATAAAGTACTTTGCATTCGAGAGACAGCTTGACGGCTTTTATGTGCATTATAATCTGTGGGTTGGAGTTGGAAATTATTACATGGTACCTGCGTAGCATCAAGAAGGTCTTCAAATAGAAATTGACGCCTGTAGAAGTAGCTAGATTTTTGTGAACATTCTTGAAGAGCATATGCCAATGAGTGTCATGCACTAACATTGAAGAAGCTTCAATTTTATCTCAGCTGTCAAACAAACATTTTTGTTATTGTTGTTGAAAAGTCAGATGATTCGTTTAGCAGTTATAGATGAGAAAGCGCAGGTTGACCTGAGATTTCCATATACCTGAACCTATGTAGTTTATTTTTTCTTTATACCGTTGGTCTCTCAACGTTAAAACCTTAATGGATATGCCTTTTACAGAGAATCTTTAACCACATGATATCGCGAGAAAAAAAAAATAAGGCTATTAAGAACATCATCATCATCATCATTAAGTGATGACTCATCCAAGAGACCATGGCTTTCTAAAATCTTTCTAAAGACAAAATGGTAATTTCTACCGTCGTGACCGTACCAGTGTCGCGTAGTTTTAATAGTTGCCTATTCTTGCTTTCAGGGCCCCTTTTAATTGCTTTAGTTCCGATTTATTTCCCTCTACATTTTGTTTCAATGCCTTTCCCCAACGGTAGTTAAAGTCCGCATGGCATGCGTGAAATACCTTGGCCGAAGGTTTAGCAAAGAAAACAGTTCGTAGAGTAATGCGAACATCTCGAATGAAGTTCGCATTTTTTTCTTGCGCTTTATTCATCTATCTATTTGTTTATCTACTTATTTACATTTTACTTCCTTGTCGCCATTAGGGTAGAAGCTATTTTGTCAGCAAACGCCACGTTATGTGGGGATGGGGGTGGAATCGCTCTCAACTTTCATTGCATAGATCACGTATGATGGTAACACTTAAGTCTGTATCGGGTAGTTTACAACAACCATGGTTAAAATGTTGTTTCTTTTCAGAAAATAGTTACCCTACATAGACATAGGAATATCACAGAGAAGTGCTCCTAAACTAGGATGTCGAAGATCTAATTACAGTGAAATAGATTCCGCTGACAAACAATGTCTCGTCTGTGTTAATAGTTTTCACGCAGTTGTATAAGTATGTATGTACACATAGTTGGTGACAATATGTCGTAAATGGGAATTAACCCCTAAAGACGAAGTGTTAAGGTACTTTCGTCCAAGCTAAATAAGAAGCCGTTTTCAAAACCATTTTTAATATCTCCTTCAAATTCTAGATATTTTGCACAACTGAGGACTTACGAAAAGCAAATGTGCTCATTAATTTGTCGGTACACACATCTCTAAAGACAGATGCTGCCTTAAAAGAAACAGATATAAATAGATCGCAGTCTATTCGTGCACTGCATTCATTAAAATATTTTGGTATTATTGTTGTAGTCACGAATGACTCCAAACTAGAGCTCAAAAACGTCTTTTTTAAAAATCTAATCTCTCAAAATGCCTAAGTGCATGAAAATCAGAGCTACAAACACACACATAGGAACCTACCAAGAAAATAAATCACAGTGTAGACTAAACAAAAATGAAAATCAAACTGGTGAAAAACTTTTGTATTCAGATTAAAAAAATGTTTGAACCCATGTGTGGTTTCGATTTTATGAAAAACAAAACAAAACATGTATTAGGCCTAAATTGCTTTAAGGTCTTCACCTGCCTAAAAAAAAAAAGAAGAATGAATAGAATTCGAGGTATGCAGAATGCGTGACTAACTGCTTTGTTTTGACTATTCAATGAGCAAATCGCTTTGTATTGCGACAGGTGACAACATTGATTTTGTGTAACTTTCGTTTCTTTACTCACTGTAAATATGATAAACATCACATACTCTGTGTTAGAATGGTGCCGTTCAATGAAGTGGCACAAAGTGCTTCTCATTGCACATCATCAGGTTGATGATGTTGTTCACGTTTTGATATTTGTCTATATACACATACAAAATCAAATTAATCGAATTACATTATATCAAGTAAAAAAACAAAACATCTCAAATTGAGCTCATATCCAACGTAACAGCCTGACTTTTGAATTGGAACCAACATGCCAAAAGTCAGTGTTTCATGCTATTACTATATCAGTACCTTTTGTACAATATGAGCAAGTGCACTCATCCTTTTCAACTTCATTCGAAAAGACGATTAATACACATCGCTCACACGTGCATTATTATACAGTACATACACACATATACATAGAGTATAATACAAATGAATCAATGTTGAAATACACGTGTGGATTTATTTACAATAAGGTTGTAACATGACCTTCAGACAACGAAAAAAAAAACAACAACAACAACCCCGACGTTCACATCAAGAAGATGTGAGCATAGATATTCATATTTCATCACAATATGATTGCAATGACGTTTCACTTTAGAAGAATCGTGGAAAATGGATTACATTAGGTGGGATTGGGCATTTTACGAAGTGCATTATTTAGCCCCTATCTCTACCGTCTCATATGTAGGTAGTAGCGACAATGAGGGCGTTATCAAATCAAGCATTTTGCAGCTCTCTTGTAACATAAAATGATGGCAGCTTTAGTTTAAAAGCTTTTGACTGCAGCAGCAGCTGCATCAATGTAAATAGAATCGTGTACATAATGTAAGGGAGAGTAGATATTTATTTCTGTATGTATTTGATATTGGAAATTGTATTCATTTCTTACGTCACATTTAGTGCACAGCATGATTAAGCCGATGATGTATGATGATATGTAAATAAAACTTCAAGGTACACAAGTCAACAAGAATACCCTTTTCCTCCTTGCTATGCATGAATCAACTTTTTTTTTTTTTTTTGTAGTGGTTCAATACATTTTAACAATTTTTTTTTTTCTGCGAAATTTTACGTAGGTTTTTGATCTTAGAGACAGCTGCTAGCCAGTGATTTCAGGTTATGATGTGTAGTATAAGTTTGAAAAAGAAACCACAGAATTATAGAGATATTTGAAGGAAACAGTGTATGGGAGGGGGGAGTGTGTGTGTGTGTGTGTGTGTGTGTGTGTGTGTGTGTCAGAGAGAGAGAGAGAGAGAGAAAGAAAGAAAGAGGAAAAGAAAAAGGCGCTGAGTGATGTGCATGGGAGCGTGATGGGATTGTTCGTTTTTGGTGATGGACATGGTCATACACTGGTTGGCCTCTTGACATCTTATCATAGCTCTCATTTACAAATTGCCCTACATCGACGTAAATTATTATTTACGTCGATGTAGGGCAATTTGTCAATGAAAACATCTCGACGGAAGAATTTCATGAATTTGAATAATCATCATAGCTCTGTGTCAAATTCGACGTTCTTATTATGACCTATTAACACTGACATTAGATATTTGTATAAACCGACACACAGACAAAAAAAAAAGAACACACACACACATACAATTGCATATAATTATATATATATATATATATATATATATATATATATATATATATATATTTATATAACATATATATTATACACATAAACACATGATAAACCAACACACACACACGCACACACACACACACACACACACACATATATATATATATATATATATGGGCATATCCACAGTAATGGGGTACATTTCAAAGACACTAGGTAATCTTATGTTTCCAATGTGAATAACCCACCAAACACTTTAGCACTGTATAAAGCTCACCTAAGAGAGATAACTTTGTCCAGATTTTGCTCCAAGCAAACTATCTTTAAAGATTTATTTAAAAAAAACATAAAAATAGTGAACGTATGTAACAGGTGGACAGACATTTGTGTACTAATGCATGACAGTCAAATTAAATACCTTATATGGTAAATGAGCTTTTCTTTACTAAAACAACTGATATGGATAAGAAGATACAATATCACCCCCAAAATTTAAATTAACTGTGCACTATAGTACACTTGTAGAAAAAACTAACGTATGTAACATGTGGACAGACGTGGACGTTACATTTTTGTCCGTCCATGTTACATACGTTCAGCCTAAACTCTAGAAATGTACAGTACCTTAATGCACAGGTAATTTGATTTCTGTGGATGATGTTATCTCTTATCATCCATATCGGTTCATTTAGTAAAGAAAGGATCATTTTCCATGGAAGATACTTAATTTGACTGTCATACATTAGTACACCAATGTCTGTCCACCTGTTACATACGTTCACATGAAATTTTCATCTTCAATTTGGAAAAAAAAAAGATATAAGTGACTCATTTAAAGAACAAAATATTCAGGAATCACAATAAAGCCATTGTATTTCATTTAGAATGTAAAGCACTGTGGATATGTCCGAAACACCAAATGTAACGTTGGTGGGTCCCATTACCTTGGATATGCCCATATATGAAACTTCAAGTCACATGACAAATTCATGCATATAAATGAAATAATATCATAAAAATCATAATGCTAATATACCATTTTCAGTCATAATATAAAGACATATATCAAGCGGTATATATATATATATATATATATATATATATATATATATATATATATATATGTATAATAATTTTCACTGCTCACGAGGGGACTGCATTTTACAAGCTTGGCTTTTTAGCAGTCCCCTCCATTTCCGACCTTTTCTTTATTATGATTCAGTCACATTTTGTCCATGTATCTCTTCAACTAAAGTATGTTTATTGTTTCATGTAAACAAATGACGTGTATTTAAGTTTCATTTGGATATGCACAAGTTACATTGTACTTAATTTGTTTACATGCAATTGTCATATTATATGCTTTGGCCGGAAATGAAATAAAATGAAATGAAATGAAATATAGGCTATTCTATACACTATTCCTATGATTAATAAAGCGGAAAACGTGATTTGGGCTTGCATGGGTTTCCCTAAAAATTGCTCTTTTTATTCCCCCAATTCCGGTCATGACAACTCATTAATAAACGGCCATCGTGCCTAAGAAGTAATATCAACATGGAAGACGAGAAAAAAAAAATCGTTGCAGATACACGATCGTCGTGGCCCCATGACCCTGAAGCGACATGACCTTCGACCTCATACTGTTTAAAAGAGTTTCACGCGATTCGCTCAGTGGATTACATGACGCCCTCGGAGCTTTATTATCTTAAGTAGTCGTCTGGAATCCAATCCATGGAGCTATCACTGCTATACGATCGATGGAGAGAAAGAGTTTAAAATAATGATGCTACATGCCTAGCGGCACATCGCAATCTAACACTTGCCCAGCGTAGCATTAATCAAGGCCCGCTCGGGATAGTTTGGCGATAATTAGATCCTATGCTCGTCGTCGATCGATCGAACACCTACTGTGAGCGAGATTTCGAAACACAGCACACCTGGGGTCACGAGTGCGCCTTACGTGAATGTGGTCTTCACTTCGCATTGTGACAGGAATACGAATGAAGAAAGAAAGAAGTAAAGAAATGAAGGAAGGAAGGAAGGAAAGAAGAAAGAAAGAAAGAAAGAAAGAAGAAAGAAAGAAAGAGAGAGAAAGAAAGAAAGAAAGGAACAAAGAAACAAAGAAAAGAAAGAAAGAAATAATGGGATAAAGAAGACAGAAGGAAAAAGAGGGAGAGCTTGAAAGGAAAGAAAGGAACGAAAAAGAGAGGTTCAAAACAGAGAGCGATGGGGGGGGGGGGGAGGGGTCAGAGCATTCAAAGGTGTCTTTATGTTAAATTAGCACCAACCTAAATATTGACTTTCACAGTTTACCATGATTTTCACAATTGTGATTGAATGAAGACACCGAATCGTGTCCAAGAAATGTTGCCCTTGCCTAAGGACGCGATTACCGTGACGTTCCAAAGTAACAACATACATTCCAAAAGACACACACATACAAACACACACACATACACACACTTTAAACTCGCATAGACCTATAAACGCAACATACATACACGCTAACTTTAATCTTGATCCCTCTCCATATTAGCGCGTGCGTTAAACAAAAAACCAAGAGCAAAGACTGATAATGATTCGAATCCAGAAAATAGCATAATGTATTGATATTCTGTCTGATCACTACTGTGATTTTTTGTAAAGATTCCATTCAATTCACTGGACCACCTAAATAACTCACACTATCTTACTAGACAAATAGAACGTCATGCTTTACTATTAATCTATTGGAAGATTAAAGATTCATCAATCGAACCTCACATTTGTGAATCAAACCATGCAAAGTCGCACAATCTGGCGTTGCATTATCACTGACTAGTTTCTGTCACAAGGGGGCAGTCAACTACCTTCGATATTCGCGGTGCGGCAAAATCGACCCGAGCCGATTGAAGTTCATGAATACTACAAGTTGCTGCCGTACCGCTCAAAGTTCAATCTAATTAGAAAAGGTAATTTGGGGACACCGTTGACTGAATATCATAGGCTGCCACTCATAAATCTCGCGGTCACATTATCTCTTCTCATTGTCTGCCCTTACAAACTGGAAGAAGGAGGCAGGGAAAAAAAAATGGATGGCCGCTGCTTGGCTTCGTTTTGGAAATCCATTTGGTGAGGAATATACTAGTACGCTGTACCTGGTCCAGCTCTCGGTCCGTCGTCTGTCGATACGTCTTTTTGCTTGTCTGTCCCCCCTTCCCCCTTCCTCTCTGTCTGTCGTTGTTTCTTACTCTCTCTCTCTCTCTCTCTCTCTCTCATGAGACATGACTCTGTGGAAACTGTCGGAAACGGATGATGAGGTAAGTGCATGGTACATTGTCGACCAATGACATTCCTTGAGTTTATTTGTTGAGCTCTGAGGTTCAAAACATGTTTACTCAATTTTTCTTAGTTTGAGATACTTGCAATGAAACCTGCTAGAAAACATAAAATAAGTAAAAGATGATATGAACTATTTCTATTATAACTTCAAGAATATTCCTTGTTATGTAACAAGTGAGGTGCTATTAGTAAGGTTTTATTTTGAGTTATATTACTTAAGAATGTTTTAAAATGGCACTAAATCCGTTTTCGGATCAATCTCTTCCTATTTTATGGAGCGCTTAATAGTGTAAATTATCTATGTCCGTTTCTTCACTTTCAGCATTTATTTCTTTTTTTCTTTTTTTTTCTTTTGTTTTGCTAGTTGCATAGCTAGAACTATAGTCTACAACTTCTTACACTATAGTTGATATGCACATTGCCAACAACTATCGTCCACAAATTGTTAGCATTTCCTTGAAGCCATGCAACATACCTACAGCTTTAGGACTGATATTAACATTCATCTAACCATCTAAACAATTAAACAGTATTGGAGAGTATTATTTATATGATGATTATGCACATTATTGCTGTCTGTTTGGTTTTTTTTTGGGTTCTTCAATCAAATATGCAGAACTAATTTGTTCAACTGATTTTCTAAAAACAGATTTTGTTATCAAAACTGTAAACTTTACTCGAGAGACAAACAAAAACGCGATAAAGATAAGATCTCTCAGAAGGGATCAAGGCAATGTACATAGTCATATCATATATATATATTTTTTTTCATATAAATGTCTTAGATGTCACATTATTGATTTGTATTTTATTAGTGCCCTGAAATGTTCACTACTTTAGGGCATAAATAGACCAATACAAAACAATATGTTAAAAGCCAGCTACACAGTAACTGCAATATCAAACATCCAGAATTAAAATAAACCATACATAAATTACTATCTAATTAATCACTACCTCTCTGTAATCTCCGTAGAGGTTAAACACTAGGGCAAAAAGGAAAAGAAGCAAATACGGAAACAGAGATAAGTTATGATAATCATGATCTGAGTACAAAGGTCAAAACCTATCTTTATTTTGCCCTTCCTTCCCTTGTGATATTAGGATATTCTAGTTCACAGGCACTGTAAAAATGAGAATGCGTAATTTCTATTTTTGTAATGTGATATTACAATTCTTGGCAATTCATATGTGTTTTCAAATGCCTAGTTAGGCTTCAGAACAATCAATATGTTACTACAAGGCTTGTTCAAAGATTCCTGAACATCCCTGAACATTCCTGAACGTACGTATTTATATGTATAAGAGTGGACATATTATGCATGTAAATTTGTGCATAATCTCTGTGTGCATACGTTTATGTAAAGAAAAAACAAACAAACAAAAAACCCGCAAAACTAAAAAACTTCCCTGTCGAATCAAATAGATACTTCAATGTCGAATCAAATAGATACTTCAATGTCGAATCAAATAGATACTTCAATGTCTCGGATTCGATACCATGCATGGCGGTTATAATGTTTGCAATTATTATTCTACATCTTAGTCAAAATGCACGCAGCAATTTTACGAAGAACATGCGGATCCATGTATAATAGATGTTAATTGTTCATTGTATATCTTTTAGATTTATTTGATAACGAAATTTACTTCGATATATTCGGGCTATGATAATAATGTACATTTAATATCATGACAGTCTTTGTCATCTTGGAAAACTTGCAAAAAACTTTGCTCTACTGGTCTCGCATTAAAAAATGATGGGGCAACTAGTTTTATTCGTCAATACTCTTGTTTCCATGCTTACCACCACCTTTAGTTAGGTAGTGCAGTGTATACGCATAGTACATTAGGGGCAACTAGGACTATAACATGAATACACATAGACATCATCAACGTAATAATGTTGGACTAAATCTGAAACCCCTTCGTTTCCCCCTGTCTACCCCATCTCTCTTTTACTCCTACAAGTTGCTACTCACTTTACAAGTTGCCTCCTGTCAAGCAACTGCCTAACAACATTGTACTTGTCATCGCCGCTGCAGTCATTGGCAGTTGAGCGTTGTTTCTTACTGCAGTATCTGACGAACATCATCATCGCATCAATGTATTATTGTTTTGTTTTGTTTTTCTCACACTTTGAGGCGTTGCCTCTCACCGTCGACGACTTCTCCCAGAAACCCAGGGGTAAAGAGAGCAGCAACCGACTGATCCTACGTCATAAGGTATGCTACGGCCTGGGGAGTATGCCGTACCAGCTGACCAACACGGTGGTCGGTTTCTACATCTCCGTCTTTCTTCTGGACACCGCGCAGGTAGAAAAACAACGTACTGTTAATGATTCTTTGTCTGTTTGTGTGTGTGTGTGTGTGTGTGTGTGTGTGTGTGTATGTGTGTGTGTCTTCAAGATAGACAAAGCGAGTAAATAAACAAGTAATACAAAAATAAACATTCGATTATTGATAAATCCTTTGTATATGAAATATCAGGTGCTCAGGAATAGAGAGTATACCAGCACATACAATTACTCATGCGAAATTTGCTTCGACACATCTTTGGTAAAGGTATTTTCCGTTTGCCAAAAATCCACGTCCATATTGACACAAAATCAACACTTTTTGATTTCGGGATAATTGCAAAGATGACATGTAAAATTCTGAGAAGAATAATGCAAAGAACCAAAGAACAAAAGAATAAAATCAACTTGAAACGGTAGTGTATACTCTCTGTTACCTCAATTATTCTTCTGTCATATTTTCTTTACACTAGTAACATATCCTATACTGTTCATATTTCACTTTCACTTCATTTTCAGTTTTAGATTCAGTTTAATGATATTTGTCCACGTGTAGAAATACACAGGATGCGAGAGATTAACACCAAAATAGATAAAATGTCATCTGAGTATTCAAAAATTGTAATTCTTAAAGGAGACCTCCGGATGATTTTCAGACTTTTACATTTGAACAACTATTAATAATATTGGTTATACTGAGTACAGAGCTACAGAATTTATAGTTATCGGGATGAGGAATAAGAATGTTTTGGCAAAATTTATAACAAATTGCAATGAACAAGGATGATGACATGGCAGCCTCACCATAAGAATGCATGACTTGGGGCTCAAAGAAGCAGAACAAAATAAGAAGGCACGCATAGGTTCTACACAGGTGAACTTGTTAAGCAAGCATTATTGTAATGGAATTACACTGCTACATTTCTTAAATATGAGAGGCTCCCACGTCACCAATACTGTTCAGTGTAATTTGTTTAAGCTTTTTCAAAGTATTGATTTCTCTGCTCAAGGACCACAATAAATTCCACAAATCTATACATGGAACTGTCGATTTATGTACTGCTGTACATAATGTGAATTTATGAAAATCGTCTGGAATGCCCCTTTAAAACGAACAGATAGAACCAGTTAAGTCATCAATTTGTCACCCCGTTTGTTTCTTCATATCTATTCAATGTACTCATCCACTCATAAGTTTGCATTATAAGTATTATGACATTTACCTCGTTGCAGCCTTTTTTTTCAATATTGAATATCGCCCAGCCACCCTGCAAAAATAGAATGTAATGATGCTTTTGATTCTATTTGCTAAAATTTGAAATGCTTCGGTTCCTGTAATGTCATCTCGTCTCGACCTTTACGCTTCGTCAGCCGTCACTTCCTGTTTGTTTAAACCTGCGAAGGTCGTCGTTTGACAAGTATGTACCTATGATTATATTTTCTGCAGATAACTCCTGCGTCCGCCAGTGCCGTCATTTTTGCCGGCAGAATATGGGACGCCATCACCGACCCGTTCGTAGGTTATGTTGTCATGAAGACGGACACCCGGTTCGGCAAGCTGAAACCATGGTAACAAACTGATCGATTTTATTTCAATACAATAGTTGCTTCGACGGTGAAGTTAACAGCAAAAAAATTGGGCAGGAACCACGGTCTATTTCTCCATGTAAATATACAGCTTGATATGGCATGGAGCAGTGTCCTTTGATATGATTGTAGTACATTGTATTCTCCTATTTTTTTTTTTCCGATTACAAACTGATTTGAAAATGCCAGTATCTTTTATACATTTGATTGCTATAAAAAAAACAACAACAAATGCATAACATCCTTGTTGATGTCTAATATAGCAATAATCCTTACTATTTGCATGCAAATCATTGGTAGAAATCGTTCTTTGTAACAGTCATGAAAACAAAGATCGACTTGTGTGTATTAATCTGAGTTGATTGTCATAGTTTCTTCAAACAGCAAAATATATAGTAATCATCACACGATAATAGTTGGTTGGTCGTCAATACTCATTTACCATATTCGTTGTCAGTTAGCTGTCGTTCACAAAAGCTACAAAGATAAGGAGATAATAAGACTTTAAAACTTTTTCTTCTCCTTAACCATTATCCTAAACAGGATGGTGTTTGGCTCTCTTTTTGCGTCTGTGACGTATTTCTTCCTGTGGTACGTTCCTGATTTCACTGAAAATGGCTACCTCTTGGCCTGGTATCTTCTGTTCTACTGTGCTTTCCAAACGGCGTTATCGGTAACAGACAATATTTCATATATTTTCCCTACACCTCACTTGGTTTTCCCCCTTCCTCTCTCATACTGACTTTCATCTCCCCCCCCCCCCCCCCATCTCTCTAACTTCTTTTACTTAAAGGACAAGTTCACCTTCATAAACATAAGGATTGAGAAAATGTAGCAATATTAGTAGAACACATCAGTGAAAGTTTGAGGAAAATTGGACAATCGATGCAAAAGTTATGAATTTTTAAAATTTTTGTGTTGGAACCGCTGGATGAGGAGACTACTAAGGCTCATGATGTCATATGAGTACAACAGTATAAAGAAAATGTAAAGAAAATTCAACATATTTTCACTTTTTTCGCATAATAAAAGAGCACTTGACTTGCCTCTTTCTAAAGGCAATGGGAATATTATTACCCATAACATATGTCAGTAACGAGTCAAGGGAATGTGTATTTTTTTTTTTCAAAAGATGACATTTTGTGAAATTCTCTTTATATTTTCCCTATATTGTTGTACGCATGTGACATCATACACTGCAGTAGTCTTCTCATCCAGCGGTGACTGCACAAAAACTTCAAAAATTCATAACTTTTGAACGGATTGTCCAATTTTCCTCAAACTTTCAATGATGTGTTCTATTAAATGATATTGCTACATTCTCTCAATCCTTATGTTAATGAAGGTGAACCTGTCCTTTAATATAATTCCTTCCTCATCCAGTTTTACCACATGCCGTACACAACGCTAACGATGTACTTGAGTGAAGACCAGTTAGAGCGAGATTCCGCCACATTCTTCAGTGAGTTACACCTCTTCCTTAGCCAATGTTCTTGTTTTGTCTTTTTAATAAGTGATTGGACAGAAGGCGTCTTTTATCAAAATGTTATTTTAGTCATTTTAGATAGTCCAGTCAGTTTTGGTGACAACCACCGTAAACATAAAGACTAACCCTAAAACAGGGTATGGTCTGATGGTTGAAAGTAATATTGCAATTTGCTGATCAGGAAAGAAAGTAACACTGAGAAAAGGAAACAACTGTTTCTATGTATGTCACCTTCGTGTGCAGTCGCACAGTCCAGATATTCAGTTTTGTTTTGATTCAATATTGTAATCATGTTAATCAAAGTTTCTAATAACAATAAACGTCGCAATAAGTAAGTTTGTGGATGTCGGAATAATCATGCTTTTTTTTTTTTCTTCCAAGAATTCTTTGTGGCGTCCTCGGACGTCAGGGGACGAGCATAATCAATATTGCTTCACTTATTCCCTAGCATACGCATTGTGTATTTGAGGCCAATGTGCTTAAGTTGTCATGAGATTCCTTAGGTGATATATTTTTTAAATCATGGTTACTTACAATTCGCTACGTTGGAATGGATAATTTACCAATACTCTACACAAAGTTAACTCTAAGGTAGTAATTGGAAGCACGGTACTTTTCATAAAACCGCCAAAGAGGTTACTAGTTTTTGCCGGTAGTTACTTGTTTACCTGGCTGTTAATAGCAATGTTATGCGACAAATTATAAACATAATCTGAGGAATCTTTCAAGACAGGTGCGTTGTTGTAAGAGGTAAGGGGCAATCAGGTTTTAAAGACGATCCGGATAACCCCCCTGCCACCATCCAGGATTTTATTTTTAAGTTTCTATGCCATTAGCGACTTAATAGTCTTGTTTGAGAACTGCATTCTCCACGAGTGCCTCCCATTTGATTTTATGAGTATTGTAAAGTGTGGCTGTCAACTGTGTCTTTACAGGAATGACGTGCGAGGTAATGGCAAACGTGATAGGAAACTTAGTGATGGGGCAGTCGGTGGCCGGATTCACACGGGGCTACGACGGGCCAAACTGCGAGAACGGATCGTCCAATGCCACCGATCCCGACTACTTGGAGCGTGAGGTAGAACAAAATCTTAATCTCCCTAAAAACAAAAACTGAAACAAAATACAAAGTATTATTACACAATTATCATTTGATCATTTTGTAGAAAATACGCGATAAAAGTATCATGAAGTGTAATGAACCATACCTACATACAATTTCATTGAATAACCAAAAATATCAGTATACACTTGGAAGATTGACTTTAAAGTATAGTGCAGAAAGAGGTACTATACATAAAGTGAACAGATAAACAAACACCATTAGGCACAGGATACGTTTATGGTTGATGCAATGTTTTCATCTGCCACCCGATTTTGACGATGTTAAGTAAAATTTTGCATAGAACAATTTGTGTATTATGGAAGCCTCTGCATTATAATGTTTATATATAGTTGATCTGTGTCTTTATGAATAAACACAACATAATGATAAACATTGAGGTGACAGGAAATACTGGTAGACAGGTATTGTTGTGAAGCCATATTTTAGGACAATAATTATGGTTAACAATTTAAGGTTAATGACACCCATTTGAAAAATACAAAATCACGTCCGAAACTCAATGAAGGTATCATACAGCTTGTGCCAAAACAGTGGAGATTCCTAAGTCCGCTGCTACCTGTTTCGTGAGGTAAATGTGGTCAAGGAATATGATTATCATATAAATACATTCAGCGTTATCATTATGAGCTCGAATGACGCAAATCAGACTGCCTATCAACAGTTCAATATAGCAAACCATTGCCAGTTTCAAGACATTATCCCATTAAACGATGGCAACGGTAACCATAATGGTGACTATCTACGCTTCAGCTATGCACACAGTCTTTACAAGGGTGCTTTGATCGGACACTTGACACCATTCGTGGAGAATTATCAAGACATCAAATGGCCCTAGACATCTCCTACAGAGTGGTGTAATGACCACAATTGAGTGCTCTTATTGTAACGCTTATATTTTATAAGTCTGGAATTCAGGGTCTTTTGTTTAGTCTACTTCGCTGTCTTTGCCCCTTCCTTTTTCTTCTCATCTCTCTCTCTCTCTCTCTCTCTCTTCTCTCTCTCTCTCTCTCTCTCTATATATATATATATATATATATATATATATATATGTTTGTGTGTGTGTGTGTGTTCGTGCATTATATTTCTATGTGTATGATTTTTTAGCAACCTAAATTTCTCGTCTTTATGGACAATTATGCGTCACCGACACTCACTGTGGGGTGTCATTTTGAAAGTGCTTGGACATATTAGCACCCCACTGAGTCCTCGTTTCTCGAAGGTCAGAGTGGCGATGCGTGCTCTCAGTATATTGCAAAACATTAGAAATAAAAACAAAACAAAACAAAACAAATCGACGTTACGAACAGCGTACACAATTATGTACTATACTATTGTGCGATTCTTTTAATTCAGACGCTGTGAGACAGTGTCAACACAATGTGAGTCGTCAATTCAAAGTGTGAAACAAAATATTACTATGTGAACACTGTGAAAACCACACCACAGTGTGAAATCATCTTCATACTGTTAAATTCGAGCGTTTTTAGATAGTAGACTATAATGAACATACTGTGAACACACTGCCGATACACTGTGTTCTTTCCAATAGGGTATGCGCATAATTATTATCATGGATCGTCCTTTACCTCCAATTTTCCAACAGCCTTTGTCGATTTTATTATATCGCACGTTCTTCTCTATGACCATTTATGTTATTGGGTTTTTTTTTTCTTCAGAAACTGGGATACAGCGTTGGAGCACTTACCATCAGCGTCATCATCCTCCTCAGCGCCTCCAGTGCACTCTTTGGCACTAAAGAAAAGAAGAGTAAGTTCTGATAGTAACAACATTTGCAGATACTAATCCTAAGCCAATCCACATACAAAATTCTCAACTATCCATACACTTTCATTATTGTTCAAAATCCACCGTGTGCTTCCGTGTTCCGTGGGTTTCTTTAATAGTAATGTATCAATTATAAACACACTTCATGAGTTCAGAGAAGGAATGAATAAAACTCATTTAAAACCTACAAGAAGTTAACTCAATGCAAGCTGAACACTTAAGTTGTTAAGTCATGCAAGCAGAAAGTTCTTATACTTTTTTTGCATGTTTTCTGCCGAATCAATTCTTTTCGACACTGCAACAGTTCAAATAAGAAGAGATTATTTGATTTAATTGAAATTTACTCAGATTTCATCCAAGCAAAGTGATATGAGCCGAGAACCGAAAAATTATGTAAAAAACATACCATTATCGATACATAACAAATATTGTTTTCGCCTTCAACAGTAAAGAAAAAGGATCGTGCAGACGAGATGGATTTTGGCGCCGGAGTGAAGAAAGTCTTGACCTTTAAACCCTACGTCATGCTGATGTTAGCATTCGTCTTTCTCATGCTTGCCGGAATGGTAAGTAATATCAATATTCAACAGTGGTATGACATTGATCCTATATAGAGTCAATGATAATTGTGATTGTACCATGAATAGTAAGTAGAGAGGAAGAAAATAAAATGATGTAAACCTATAATTACACAGCAATAACAACATCATGATACAACAACAAACGCAAACATGGGAAGTCATTATTTAAGTAAAGAAGAACTAGGGATTCTATTGCCATGTTCGTCTACTTCAACCGAAGTTAGAATTACACTGGAGAAGAAGTGTTTATTCTGCAAAATGCAGTAAAAAAATGGCCTTGAAAAATTCAAAATGTATATTGTGAAGGGGCGGGAAGGGGACAATATGGATGGCTGGTGGGTCTAGACAGCTAGAAGTTGCTTTTGTTTGTCTTCTTTGACTTTATAACAACAGACAAACATTTTTCTTCCTTAAAACGAAAGTATATCACGATTAGAATAAAAAGACATCGTGACGGCGGCAATATTCATTTATTCTAGAGGCTCTCGAACTCTTTTCTTCCAACAGACAGCTCAAGGAAGTTTCGCGCTCTTTTACAAATACGTCATGCACATCGACGACTACCAGACGTTCATCCTTCTTATCATGGTGAGTCTTGGGATACCTCTCTTACCTGGCGATGTAGGACGACGATATAAATGAATTTTCACGGTGGAGTTAAAAAGGAATCTGGAGAGTACTGGTATACAATTCTAGACCTATAAATGTAACACTTATAATTCCAAGACTCCTTAAAAACAATTTTTTTCCATCGTCACCATTTTTCACCATTTTCACAATTTCCTTTGCCATGGCATAATAATCATTTTAGTGACAACAACAACAACAACAAGGAAATTAGAATCAACATTATCTAGACGCAAAGGCATAATAGATAGTGGTTACATTCTAATGTTATTGTACGTTTAAGACAGGAGTTTGGGCTTTTAATTTGTTTCGTACATTGAATTGAATTGAATTGAATTTATTGCCACTACATGGGGTGGAACACCCTGATCGGCAAAAGCTGGTTCTCATATAGGGGTCCACAAGGGTCTACATTCTAGATTCTCTTGATCAAATGACGTACGATATCTAAATCATGACATAAATCAATT
Source organism: Diadema setosum (assembly GCF_964275005.1). NCBI lineage: Eukaryota > Metazoa > Echinodermata > Echinoidea > Diadematoida > Diadematidae > Diadema > Diadema setosum. Next base: position 15,051,946 of record NC_092694.1, read on the forward strand.
ACCATAACTTAATTCACTCTAGCCATGCGAAACATTCAGACTAAATACAGTGTAGTCATCGGAAGACGGAAGCTGTGTAGTCAATATTCGTTAAAACCTAAAGTGCGCCGTGTTCACGTCACCGTGCCATTCGTCAATAAAAAGTTGAAGTTCATGAAAAACAACGAAAGACGAGGCAATGGGAATCTGATGATCCATTACCTACGACTGCGTAGGAAGGATCATTGACTTGGAGTAAACGTTCTCCATCAATTAGAGAATGTCGTTTATTATGTTAACTCTTTGAAGATTAATATGTATGAAAGAAAACTTATCAATAATTCTTACATTTGCCTATATTCCCGCGCCCCTCCCTCATTCTCTCTCTCTCTCTCTCTCTCTCTCTTTCTTTCTCTCTAACTGTCTGTCTGTCTGTCCTTCTCTCTCTCTCTCTCTTGTTTTTACTTATATATGTGTCGGCAATTTCTAACCGCGCATTGAAAAATCTTTTCAGATGGAATGTAGTGATGCGACCCCAAACCATCATTGTCACTTCAGCGTACCAATAATTGATTATTAATCATTAGCTATCATCTATAATTTGCAAATCTGTCTGTCGCTTACGCAGTATGAATATGCAGTGTATCAGATGATATGCTGACTCACTTGTCTGGTAAATATTGAGAGGTGGACTGCTGAGAGTCGGAATGACGTCCCAAACGGGATGTTGCTCAACTTCTTGCACAAACCAATCAATTTGTTTGTTTGTAAATTTTCGTTTGTTTGTTTATTTGTTTATTTTACCCTTTGTTGTCTCCAATTACAGGTTTTTGGCGTGCTTCTTATACCAATTTGGAATCAGATAATGCTGCGATTTGGAAAGAAGCCAGCATTTCTCGTTGGAGGCTTGGTAAGTCACAGGAATTATTGGAAACATTCGGGGATGTTGTGAAATGTGAAGGGAAAACTGTAAGCATGTAGGTATGGCTAGAAAGAGTGAGTGAGAAAGAGAAATACGTAGAGAAAGAGGAATATATAGAGAAAGAGAAATACATAGAGAAAGAGGAATATATAGATAAAGAGGAATACATAGGGAAAGAGAAAAATAGAGAAAGAGAAACGTTTATACATGTAGATAAACAGGAATATATAGGGAAAGAGAAAAATATATAGAGAAAGAGGGAGGGAAAGTGATCTAGAAAAAAGATTGAAATCTTACTTTTCATTTTAAAATCTGATTGCCAAGAAGTATCATCGCAATAGAATCAGATTTGATCGTAATAGTTTACAAATTACTGTGATGATAGTTACAATTACAGTCATTTAAAGTTACGTACATCCGCAAGTGTCTTGTTATTGACAAAACAATTAGTATAGTCGATACAAATTCCTCGTAGAGTTTGACACAAATACTATAAGGAGCTATAATGCCATTTCGTTTCGTTTCGTTTTATTCTATTTCCAACACATATGATAACAATATTTGAACACACATAATAATGATACAACAATGCAATAAATAAAATGAACAGTGATACAATTTTGTAAATATTAAGACAAGTACAATAATATGAATATGATTCGGAGAACGTTAAACAATCGTGATTATTTGTTTATTTATCTATTTATTTGTTTACTTATTTGTTTATTTATTTATTTATTTATTTATTATAACAACAATCCCTAAAGAACAAGGAACAAACCCATGAATATAGGCTGAGAGGGATTACATTTTTCATATTTCTTGGTGCACGAAAAAAAACATAAACCAAAAATTAAACAAATAAACAAACAAACAAACAAACATTTCAGCATTGCTCTCTCAGAGTAGTCATTGCAGTGCCACATGATATGCAGCTCTTAGTAGACATGAAGAAACTTTAATGTCATATTTTTCATCTCTTTTCAGCTATTTCTGCCCCTATTTATCATACACGGCGTTTTACCCGAGGGTTACGATTGGGTGCTCTACCTAACATGTATTTTGGCAGGAAACATGTTAGCTGTGATAATGCTGCTTCCATGGTGAGTAACAGAATATGCTGTAAGACTTTCTTCTTCGTCTTATTCTCCCTTGTTTCCACTATATTTTTTTTTTGTCGTCATGTTCTTCAATGTTATGAAATATTTGTGTCATTACTAATATTGCTGCATCTACAACTACTCTACTACTACTACTACTTAACTACTACTGGTACTTCTTCTTCTTCTTCTTCTTCTTCTTCTTCTACTACTACTACTACTACTACTGCTACTGCTACTACTACTACTACTGCTACTTATGTTTTCTTACACCTATGACTCACGTGACACACCACAAAATAATGATACATATCATCAGATTTGTATAGAAGTGCATGCCAGTACTGGATTCAGTGAAAAATAACGATTTATTTTATAGAAAATGATCGGGGAATGTCCACGATTTTTAATGCATGGTAATCTCTGTAGTTGATCGTAGCAACTAGCTAATCACAATAATAATACAGACTAGCAAAAACCTGTAGCATACTCGGATGTCATTTAGTTTTCACATAGATATTATCTTCATGTTTGTAGAACCAATACGCTCACGTACTTTGGAGTAACGTCCTGTGCAAAATAACCTGTCAGCGGAGTTTATCGTTTTTAATTAAACTGGCGCGCAGACTAAAGCACGTTAATGGGTCACTATGTTATTGCTCAGTATGTTTTGTTATTGTTTCATTTTGCTTGTTTTTCCCCCCAAAGGTCGATGGTGCCAGACGTGATTGACGATTTCTTATTGAAGACAGACAATACGTACGAGGCGGTGTTCTACGCATTTTTCGTCATGTTCATGAAATTTGGGACAGGCTTCGCCCTGGCCATATCAAACCTTGCGCTTGGGTAAGAACACGGTACCCCCATCCCTCCTTTGTAAACGTCATTTCTTGTGTTCGGGACTTGGGTTGGGGACTCTTCCTCCCCATTCCTTATGTATCTGTCCTTCTATCTGTCTATCCATCTATCTATCTACCCATTTATCTATTTATTTGTTTATCTATCTTTCTATCAGAATGTAAAGGTTTGTATCTATGTATATCTATATTTCTATCTGACTATATGCATTATCTTATTCTCTATTTTTTTTTTTGCCCTCTTTCACACCGCACTGCACACCGCACTGCACCGCACGCCCTTCGCACAATTACTTCCCACTCAGTGAGTGGCAAGATTTTCTTTATGTATCTCTATTGTGCCCAATTACCCCCCCCCCCCCATTCAGTGAGTGGCAAGATTTTCTTTATGTATCTCTTTACCTGGGGCCATCTTCCTCGTCAAGCTTAGCTTATGATGATAGTCCCCTGCATTTCATTTTTATCATTTCCTATTGCTTCCTTTTATATATAATATTCGTTCTTGAAAAAAAAAATGTATGTATGATCCAAACGTTACGAATATTAGCTCTGTAAATGACTATGTAAGTATTTTGTTGATTTGTTGATTTGTATTGATTTTGAAATGCAGAAATAAAAACTGAACTGAAAAAAAGACGTCATTCAACTTCTAAATTCTTTGACAACATTAATACGAAACACTTTAATTCAATGATTTTTGCTGCCGAGAATGCAGAAGCGAACAAAGAATTACAAATACGTTTGAACATTCGTTAAGAAACTGTACCTGCTGAGTTTCAACAACTCTCAGCGTAGCTGTAATATCAATGAAACAAGGCACAGCATTCCCTTCTAGCTCATTTCATATTAAGAACAAAGGTGTATTTACGGTGAAATAGGCGTTAATATTCTTCCTCGACCTTGTTACTTCTACAGCGCTGCTGGCTACGTGGCGGCGGCCTGTGAGCAGCCAAGCAGCGTCACTCTCACGCTTCGCCTTCTTGTCTCCGCTGTTCCGCTGGGGATCAGTCTGATTGGTCTGGTCTTCGTCTTCTTTTATCCAATCACGGAGGAGATCAGGAAAAGAAACAAGACCATCCTCGAAATCTGGCGGTAAGTAAAATATGATTTGCAGTGTGTGTAATTGGGCGCCGTTTAACGATGTCATCTGTTTAAGAAATAATTAATTGTATCTTCTTGGTCTCGAATACTGACAGTGGTACTTATTTTATGTGTAGAGATGAAGTTATGAAAAAAAAAAATCTGTGAAATGAATGCATAGAAACTCAGAATGTGCGCATCACCGGATGTAACATACTCGACTGTTCCTACACACAGAAGATTAGAATTCAGTGGAGTTTATAAGCGCTGGAGCATGAAATGTATGCGCTTTAATATCATGTTTATAGTGATTGTATCTTTTTCTTGCCGGTATATGTATTTTCCTTCAGTTTCTTTTTTTTAATCCTTAGTCCATTTGAACATCAATGTAAAGTCCAATTGCTCAACATCCTCCCCATATTCATTCAATTCGAGGAACAGCAATGTTAAACAGTGTATCCCCAATGCGTTATCTTACTTGCCATTTTCAAAGCGCATCGAACTTACAACGAATACACGACCTTGAAAGGATATCGTATCACGCCCCTACGGTATTCATTCTTATCTGCCACATATGAACACAAAGGTTTAGTAAACTTTAAGCAACTTAACGTGTATACTATGCCGCGGGTACAAATTTGCTTTGATGTTGTTTTACAGGAATGACAAGGATGTCCGCAGACGTACAACAGTCTTGAAATCAAAGGAGCAACGGTCGAGAACAAGATCCTACCGCACGCCCTCAACGACGGTTATGTAAAGCTTATCTGAGGTATCCGACGCTTTCGTCGTCTGAGAGAATGGGATATCCATAACCGTAATGAGGGAATGTAACTGGAATAGACTGTGGTTTGTGTTGCAGAACCTCGGATTGTTCACTGATTCAGCGTACTTTGTATCTACACGCCCGTCTGCAGCATTAATCCGCATCCTCGTTTCGGACACGTTTAAATAGAGAGTCAACACCTTTGCCTACTAGTGCATTAACCATGACTTTACAAACCTTTTCGTCAACCTTACATGTTTTCGCCTGTTAAACGAACCTGAGAAAGGACGCGTTATAGCACCTGTTACTGTCAATTTTTTATCAACACCATGTCTCCACGACTTTCATCATGATTACGAGTCAGCACATAATAACGAACACTCGCTGAAATGTGCACATGGAAAAAAGATGGCTCGGAAATAACAACGAGGAGGAACGGAATACTATGACACAAAGATTGATTCGTATATTCTCACAAAAATCGATACTGCATGATGTCTAGAGCTATTTATCGCTTTTAATAGGAAATAAACATGCTTTTATTGTTATATTGATATAATTATTTTGTTGCATTATTCTACAGTTGCATCAATCGAGAATCTTAAAAATTGATTTCGTAAGCACGTTGATGTTATATCCAGACGTGAGTTGAGTTCAGTTTCTTCGATCTTAGATTTGATTTCGGTGAAAATATTGAGGTTACCTCACTACAATGTAATCATGAAATAGTCAATTAGATGTCAGTACGAGACACAGATCCACGCAATACATCATACATTCCACCCATTCCATGTACTCAATGATATTTTTTTCTTAATTTGGATGCGCTACTTAAATATGACCCGGCGACATTCAAATGTATTGTAAAAGAATCATTTTTGTAGTCGTATACACATATTATTATGCGTGACCTTTTTTTTTTTTTTTTTTTTTTTTTTACAGAGAAACAGTACAACCGAATCAGGGTGTTATCTCTTATAAAATCTTAGGAGATCGAATTAACATCTGCATTTGGATTGATAGCTTTGAATGCTTCTGCACATCAATCGAAGGAAACTGTTAAAGCTTCATTGGAATATCACATAATTATGCGATGTAAACAACAATGTCAGAGAATTCTGGATTTTCTCTGTGATATCGGTAATTTAGGATGGGGTTGTTGCGTTGCTTCAATACTATCCTAAAATCCCAAGGATGGTATGCACCAAGCAAGACATAGAATCATTAAATCCTTACTGTTTCTGCATAATGATTTTGCAGCGTTTGTTATGCTCCTCCCCAAACAATATACTCTGTTTTCCATACAGACATAGCAGTTTGATTAGATTTCATACAGATTTATGTGTAAAACAGTCACTGACATTGGGGGGGGGGGGGCTTGGGAGTGGTATCACCACTTCACCTGATTTTTACTTGCGTAATTGCGCAAATGTGACCAATTGTCACTGTTTCATTCGAAAGATGCAAAAAAAATCTAAGTTCAGCACCTTTCCTACTTTAAGAAAATTTATTGTTGCGTCTTGTATATAACCTTGTGTATTCTACTACAGTTGTATTGAACAAGAAGCGAAATATCACCTGGAATAGGTTTTTATATACTATATTTTCCACGGACGACTATTTTGTAATAAATCCCTAGCGTTGTATGTAAACTGCTAGAGATTGCCTGACTCGAATAACAGAAAGACAGGAAAATAACAACAAAATTACATGGTAAAATAAGTAATGACTAACATTACTTGTTAACATTTGTTGTGTCATACACTTGGTACTACTGTGCCATTGAATATTATAATAAAGTTACCGCTTCATGCGACGAATGCCATAACTGCGTGTCATGACATTCCACGACATAAATTCTTCTTTGATAAATATGTTTCTGCGCATTGTTCCAATAATTGTCTATGATATCAACTTAATAAATATACCTTTGAAAAGACGACAAAAGTTGTATAGAGTACTGGCATCACCAGAAATATTCCCAGTTGTCATGTATGCCATTTTAGACTCGTGATACAGTTTAAAGATTGAGCCATTCTTACCTTCAGATTTACTGCTTTTCGGCCCACAGCAACTCAAGACCTCTGTCACCCACTGAAGTTGGGAATGTTAGGCTTTACACTTGGCTCCACCATATCAATACATACTAATGCCGTGCTTTATATACCCGACAGCATAATTTGAGTACATTTCCAGACACAAATATTATCTCGTTAATAGTAATCGCCGGACATTATTAGTGATCATTTGCAGATTTAACTGTCGACAGCCCACACACACACAAAACTGCTTTGATTCTTTAACTCTTTATTGTTCTCTTGCTTTACTCATATAAAGCGTACAAACCACAACCTACTAGTACAAAAGACATTACACCATTTAGAAATGGACATCCAATTGACAGATTCCGAATTTTACAAGTCTCCCTAAAGAGGAAGGAAGACAGTCTATCAAATTAATCATCGTCTTTAATTGTATCTCCGTTTGCTTTCTTGTTGGCCGCACTGTCTCTGCATTCCCACAGATGACCACAGACCAAAGGTCGAGTTACGACTACGACTTAATGTGAGTCTGTTTCCATGGCGACGAGGAAAGAATTCTGACGATCAAAGTCAGTGGGTCGTTCGCCATGTTTGGTTAACACTCGATTCATCATTAACTAGGGATTACAGTTCTTTCTCTCGCAAGATCGGGATGGGTCCTTTACTCACATCGAACTAAACAATGGTGCGATGCAAGGGTCCTGCAAGGTCCCCCACAGTACGCAGCAAATTCTTCCTCAAAGATAGGATTTCGACACTGCGCTTTTCGGACACTATGCCGTGTGGCGTCATAACTCTTCATCACACACGGAATCCCGAGGGTCCTTGCGTTGGAGTAGTCGTTCTTCTACGGGGGCTTGCATTCACCACTATTCAGGAGGTGCGATATACCGTTTCCTACGGAGAACCACTGGGAGGAAAACATTACAATTAGTGCTAGACCAGGTCCAGGAGCTACTGGTCCTCGTAACTTATATCTTCCTTTAAGAGTCAAGTTTATTCGCTTATCCATTACAAAGGCATCTCTAGGAAGATTATAAAGTACATTGTGTTGTTCGAGTTTATTAATGTCAGCAAACATGAAGAAGTCATTGAAATTCATCGACGAGGAACCGATACTCGAGGAGGAACCGGCGAAGGAGGTAAGGTATCACATACATCAATATTCTACAGATGTCCCAGATTCTGTTGATATAGCCATACATGAAATCATCCCTCAAAATGACATGTTTCTTTTAGTTCTGTTTTCAGCGGTTATTTTGTATCATTTTGATGGAGGAGCGGGCGCGGGGTTTTAGTTTCAAATGTTTGGCTGTTATCATGGAAAATCTGATCAATGGGAAACGGTAGAAGCGGATGTATCATTTATATTTTGAGATCGATATTTGATACAAGTACAACATGTACATAATATTATGTTTTGTGTGCAAAGTTCTTGTTTTACAACGAACATTAGAGGTATTTCTTTCCTCAATTTGACAATACAGTGGTTATGTATTGCCTTTGATTTTATTTCATATTTAAGAACAAAATTCATGTTTTCTTTGACTCTACTAATCAGAGCAAGATAAAACAAGCAAAACTGTAGGAGTTTCAGTAAAAATCAGACAGGACAGGGAAAAATCGTTTTATGATTATTTCACATAAATGTTAGTCGCAATATCGCATAACAAAAAGATTTCACCACGTGATGATATAGGCTAAAGTTGCCAACTGACCTGCGCACAAATCTCAGCTATCTCTGCAATCGATTGTCCTTTATCGACGCGAATGCATAGGGATCATTCAATGTGTTAGTAGTGATCAAAAAAAAAGAAAGAAAAGAAGAAATGAGGTGCATGTATAATCGGTTGGGATTCTAACCCATGGCCTACTGATTGCTATGGTTGGCATACGCCATATCTACTATAATAGTGGATAAGACTCTCGACTCCCAATCGGAGGACCCGAGTTCGAATCCCGCCCAGTGCTTACGTCCTTCGACAAGATGTTTTTACCCACAATGTCCCTCTCGACCCAGGTGTATAAATGGGTACCTGGCAACGCTGGGGCAATAATAATGGCAGGGCCCTCTGGTGCAGCAGTGGCAACACTGAAGAGGCTACCATGGATAAATAAGCCGTTATTATTATCATTATATCGAACTTCTGCTAGATAGCCTGTACTGCGTATTCATTAAAAGTCACGAATCTTGCGTCGACTTCTTTTTGATACACTGATATAGATATTATATATATATATATATATATATATATATATATATATATATATATATATATATATATACAAATTGCTTTTCATCTATAGCCGATTCCCAAAGAAAAACAGCCTTGTATAAACTGTCCCTGGCCCAGAAAGATTTGTTAAGGCAAATCACGAATGAATCTGAGATGACATATGCTTAAACTTTTCAGGGCCAGGGACTTCGTTTTGTGCTGTTTCCTTGACATCTTAAGATTTTTATACTTAATGTAATATTTCACGTATTAATAAAGCCGTGAAAAGAAAACATCATGACTAAATTTGCATAATGACACTTATTGATGTTTCATTTATTTAAACATGGGGTATTGGTGCTGTGGCATAGTGAATATAAGGCTCCCGACTCCCGATCCGAGGACCCGAGTTCTATTCCCTTGTACGTACTTGGACAAGATGTTTTTACTTACCTTCGACCCAAGTGTTATAGTATAAATGGGTACAATTGGCAAGGTTAATGTAATACTGATGACAGACCCTCTGGTAGAGCAGTGGCAACACTGAAGAGGCTATACCCTTGGTAGATAATACCATATTATTAATCAATGCCTCTTCATTTTAAATCATTTTCTTTAATCATCTGTCGTTTGTGCTTATTTTGTGTCACTCTTTTTGTCAAGCTCAACTCAGGCGGAAACATTAAGTGATATTCACTTTAAGCATCCACTTAAGACAGCGTTTAGCTGCCTAGAGATATTGATAACAATAGTTTATTTGTTGCCTTAGCGTCATGATCCGTGGAGGTGAAATCTTGTTTTCAACCAAAGCAGAAACAACAACAACAACAACAACCAGAAAACATACGGAAGCGGATGATTCAAACACAAGTCACAAGGTCACGTCAGTCTGGTAAAAAATGATGACACTTTGACAGTTTGTTCAGACAATGAATTATGACGGTATATGGCAGTGCAAAGTACGTCTAATAGTATAATAGACCTTTTTCAGGAAAGACGGGAAATAAAGCGATATCTTTTTTTTTATGACCCACAAGCAATTTAGTGCGACGTTTATACATAGCTGGTCGCAGTTCTATTCACGGGTCCGAGAGGCTGATATTTGCCCATGTTAGGTCTGATTTTGAGTAGATGGTGATTCAGTTCAGGTGTCTAGACTGCTAAAATCAACAGGCGACATAACCACACATGGAGGTTGAGGTAAGATTACAATTTTTGTGTTGAAATACCCGTTTTCGATATAGAAAAATTACCGATATCGATACCATAGCGAAGATTTCAAGCTTTTGTCAACCAGGAAATTGCCCAAAGTATATCAGTTCCTTGTAGAGTGTAATCTTGGGAACTGTAATAGTCCTGTCATGGAAAATGCCTCTGAATCTCACAAGCATTGCACGAGTTGCGCAGTATATTGCTCCGTGGATCTATGGATGTAGCCATAAGTTGCAGATCCCCTCACTACCCATTCTTCTTGAGTTTTCTTTAAGGACAAGCTCACTTTACATGTGGATTGATTAAATGCAGCAATATTACCAGAACACATCAGTGAAAGTTTGGGGAAAATCGTACAATCCGTTCACAAGTTATGAATTTTTAAAGTATCTGCGCAGTCACTGCTGGATGAGAAGACGACTATACGGTGTATGATGTCATATGCGTACAACGATATAAAGAAAATTTCACAAAATTTCATTTTTTTTGAAAAAGTGCCCATTTCCTCGACTTGTCACTGACGCATGTTAAGGGTGATATTATTCCGCCTGTTTTCTGAAAGAGGCAAGTCAAGCGTTCTTTTATTATGCGAGAAAAGTGAAAATATGTTCAATCTTCTTCATGTTTTCTTTATATCGTTGTACACATGTGACCTTCACAAGCTGAAGTGGTCTTCTCATCCAGCAGTGACTGAGTGGAAACTAAAAAAAAAAAAAAAAAAATCATAACTTTTGAACGGGTAGTCCAATTTTCCTCAAACTTTCACTATTATTATTTTTTATTATTATTATTACTATTATTATCATTATTGTTATCATTATTATTAGTAGTAGTAGTAGTACTTGCAGTAGTATCATTATCATTATTATTTTTATTTTTTATTCGGCAATTCAACATACAATACAGGCGAAGATACAATACAAACAGAAAATGGTATACATGATATAGAGAATGTGGTGATTCCAGGTGCATACCGCTGGTTGCCAGGGGAGGAAGAGGCAAACTTAATCACCAAGGCTCGAGGCCTTCCTCCCCGACACTGATGTGTTCTACTAATATTGCTGCATTCACTCAATCCACATGCCTATGAAGGTGGACTTGTCCTTTAAGGTACATGTCGCCTGATACTTATGCGTTGGTGAAAACAACTGGCATGTATCATGTATATCGACAAGTCAATAATCGTCATCAGTCACATCTTATAGTGATATGTGCAAGAACGGCGAAAGACAGTTTGTTCGGAACGATGCGGTCCTTTGCGTTTGAAACTTACTTCTCCATTTATAGTCGAACTGATATCATCTGCTGTAATGGTTAGATGGCTATACCTAGTGACATGATCGAGGGGCCAAGTTTCGTGGAATAGACTTTATTGTACTTTTCTTCACCAACTTATCAACTGAGGCACTATGGGGCTATTATTCCGAAGAATAATCCAATCACACTCTCCGGATTAAACAAAGACAGTGAAAGGGGTATCGCAGTATGATGGTAGACCTATAGTTTCACACATGCTTTTCAGGGTGTCTGAAGACTATAGACCCACGAAAACTCACCACGTTCCGTCAGGTGTAGACCCTGTAATATTGAGACATCTATAAGCTATTTTCAAAAAGCTATATGGGTTCGCGGAGGCAACCGTTTGTTCAGAGTCGAAATAGAGAGAGAAATGGAGGGTTGGGAAAGGTAGCGACTCTTGAATACATGTTTTGCATGATATACTGCTCATAATTCATGGCCATAGTTGATCCCAACTTACCATCTTCGGGTGAGTTTTTTTTCCCTTGTTGACAGGAGTTACTCAAACGTAAGAATACACATCTTGTCAGTGGCGTATTTATTTCGCAGTTGCATCAAGTCGACAACAATCGGATCACTTCGGTATGATGTACTTAATTCGGTCTTTTCCTTCCCCCTAGCCGGTAATTCACAGATGTTGTGTCCTTTTCAACTATTTACAAAACACCTCGACGTAAAGCACACGTTTTCGGCTGAGAGACTGACACTAAATAGGAGAATCAATGTGTTCTACTTATGCGTTCGGCCATGCTGAAAGCAGGCCTTAATTAGGTCGCTCTCAATGGCATAGAAACGAGGAAATGATTGATGAATTGAATAGGTGTGGAGGTCAGATACCTCCCTGATTGAATGCATGATGTTGGTAAATAGCTGAATACTGTATGTAGGCTGCACAGGGCAGACTGAAAGAGCCGATAGCATGTTGCATACAGCTTTGATTCAAAACTGATTCGGAATGTGAAATCACTGTCTAATGCAACGCGACAGTATTTACAACTCAACCCGTCCGTGTTCTTGAATCGGAAGTGATTGATAAGTGAATTGAGAATATCAGAACGTTTTACACGAACAGTTCTCTAAAATTTAATATAACAGTTATGGAACTTTGTCGAAGCTTTTAAAACTTAATGTGCTGTCACGAAATATATTGGAAACATAATTGGTCTAACAATGTGAGGATGCATGATGATGTTGTCACCTTTGACCTGTACATATTAATGCATTTTCACTAGTTTTCCGTTGTCGACAAGAAAACGTTCAGAATAAGATATGTCCTTCCAATCATAAATTATTCTTTTGTTCTCGTAATTCCTGGTATCAATTTTACTTCTAGAGGGAAAGCTTTTGCAGTTGCAGCATTATCGACCAAGCACATGCATGACATGATTTCTGTAATATTTCGGTGTACAAACCTGACATCATTGTCTCTTCTGATTTGTGTGCCACTGTTTAGGGTTGTGATAGATCATCACTGTTCAGTGAAAATATTTAATGTGAACGTTTCAACATTTTTATAGTTGACAATAAAGTCAACTGAAAAGAAGATCGGTGTGAAGCTGCCCTCGAAACCATGACTTCACACCCAAATCATCATCCCTTCGTTCGTTCTTTATCTATAGAGACCGCTGTTCGCACACGCAGAATCCAGTTATTATAATGATCTCGAGCCAATAAAGACAAACGTTTGGGTCTTTGAAGGGGATTCCATACTCACCTTATGTTGTCTTGTATATAAAACAGAAAATCAGAGAAGAACATTTAGTGAAAATTTGGGGAAAATTGAACACAGAAAAACAAAGTTATACGTTGCAAAAGTTTAGAGAGTGAGAACAAATTTGCAACTCTGTGTAATTTATAGTGTTTAGCAGCTCTCCATTCTGTTAATTGTACACATTTCACTGATTTCATTTTGCTCAAAACTTGAGCACCGACAAACTTATCCACTGACGAAGACACACATCAGCCTATTACTCTTGTCATATACCAAGAACAAATGAGGAGAACACTTTTTTTTTCTTAGGAAAAAAATTGTGAATTTTATGTACCGAACCGAATGGAAAACTGTTCCACACCTGCGTCAGACAGAGTTGTCAGTTATCTTATTTCCTAAATTTTAACAATCCATTACACTCTTGTGTCTCTGATTTATTGCTATTTTACTTTTCATACAAAACAGCATAATATCAGGCTCCATGGAATTTCCCTTTAACTTTGTATAGCTCATACTATACGCACCTCATTCCCACCTCAACAATCCCATGTATGATGTCGCACTACATTCGAGAAGTAGTACAGGCCACAGCTGTGTTGTTTCGTAGTGTTTATGTTTACTCTTGTTTGTTGGTGCGTTGGTTAACTGTCCTTCATGTTTATCTTTTTTAATGCTCTGTTTGTTCGTCTGTCTTATCTATTTATGCTCATTGAGTGCATGCTTTTGTTTTGCTTGTTTTGTTTTCGTCTTTGTCTTTGTTTTGTTAGGGCATAGGTGTACAATTGTAGTTATGTGTGTAACAAAAATTGGTGAGTCCATTATAATAATCGTGTTGCCCTTGAAGATTGATTCGGACGTGGTATTTGTGGAACTGGGGAAGGTTAAGCCAGTTTTTCGAGCATATTTGATTTAGCGATAAGATCAGACCGAAGTTCGAATCACTGAGACCGATTTTCTACATAAATACACAGAGGTTTAGTGAACAAGCCCTCGCAAGATCAAAGCGTGAAAACCGCAGCAAGTGGCAAATTACGTGGTCCTATTGACCTGTCGCCTGAGTCTATTGCGAAGAATGAAATTATAGCTACACTAAAATCAATGATGGTAATGGTAAATGATAGCCGCAATAATACCATTACAGAAGGATACAAAATAAATCATACAATCATGATGATAACATCACGTACACTATACTATGCAACGAGGAGTATGATATTAGACAATAATCATGCGTCAGCATTATTTCATCGTAGAGATAGAAAGGGACACAATTAAAGGGATGGTACAGTATTGGTGGAGATGAGAATTAGGTTTTTAATTTTTTTGTGAGATACCAAGAAAACACTTATGAAATAGTACAGAGCATACCATTTTAAGAGGAATTCAAAGTTTATATGATGAAAATCGGGTTTGGAATGACTGAAACATCCAAAAACAAAGTAAAACAAAGCTCTTTTTTTGGATGTCTCAGCCATTTCAAAACCAATTTTCATCAAATAAACGTTGACTTCTTCATAGAATATCGTGCTCTTTCATATTTCATAAGAGGTTTCTCATTATTTCACCAAAAAATGTTAGAAACTCGAAATTACGTCTCAACCAAAACCGGCGATCCCTTTCAAGGTAACAGTGAATGGTGATGATAATTAAATGTCAATGATTGCTTATAATTCTGAGAGTGTTTTTTGAAGCATTGCGCATGTGTTTTCTGTCAGCCTTGCTCAAAGTAACTTCCAAACACACATAAGCACACACTCTCACAAACAAACAGACAGTGATATTATAGTGCACACTCGGCCTAACACACTGCCGTCACAACGTGACAGGCGTACGCAAGCTTCTTTTTTCATAAATTCATTTTTAGATGCTAAGAGGCTACTTCTATATTGCAGCAAAATAATTATCTGTAATGTGAAATTGAATGATCTTTGGAATAATCTTTGTAAGCGCTGCAGCCAGTTACGGATGAACTTTGAATATTGAACTGGTCGGAATTATAGTCCATCATAAACCCGTCTTTGCGACGCAAAGGTGGTTGCCCTTTTTACTGCAAATTTGTGTCAGATCTCTAACAGAATTGTTGGGTAGGGGGCTGCAGATTCAATAAAAAACAAATAATAATAGATAAAGGAAGGATCCAAGCAAAAGTCATCAAACCACTCCCTCTCTTTTTCTCTCTCTTTATCTATCTATCTATCTATCTGTCTGTCTATCTATCTATCTATCTATCTATCTGTCTATCTATCTTTCTATCTATCTATCCATCTATCTATCCATCTATCTATCTATCTATCTATCTATCTATCTATCTATCTATCTATCTATCTATCTATTTATCTATCTATCTATCCATCTATCTATCTATCTGTCTACCATTGGTTAGCAAAACAAGGTGAGTGAAGGGTAGCATGAAGTGACTGGGAGGTGAGTCTAGCTCAGTCGTTGGCGCGTCTGCCTCACGATTTAAAGGACCCCAGTTCGATTTCCGGGTCCCACTGAGCAATGTTGTGTGCCATCATACTGCCTCTCTTAAGTAAGAGGCAAAACACTCTGTCCCTCGGATAGGACATAGTACTGTAATATAAAATGGAGGTCCTGGTGTTTTAGATCCCGCTTCATTCATTCAGAGCAGGGTGTTTAGCCTGGTAAAGTGGTCCTGCCTTACATCTATAACTGGACCTCATGGAAGACCAGCTAAATATGGGCTTTCCAGCCATCATCTTCTCAGATGGAAATGAAACAAACAAACAAACAAACAAACAAATAAACAAACAAACAAACAAACAAACAAACAAACAAACAAACAAACAAATAGACAATCTGTCCATCCATCCATCCCTCTGTCTTTGCACGCAGTCAACCCCTCTTGTCCCGACCTCGCCGCCCCTACCGACCAGGAAAAGGAGCTCTAGTCGGGTGATGCTGCGACACAAGGTATGTTACGGACTCGGGGGCATGCCTTACCAACTGACCAACACTGTCATCGGTTTCTACATCTCCGTGTTCCTTCTCGACACGGCACAGGTGTGTTTCATCATTTCGTTGCCATGGAAACAGAGAACAGAATCTAATGATGATAGTGGAGACGAGGATAACGGGAACACTGGATAAGAATGATAATATAACTACTACTACTACTACTACTACTACTACTACTAGTGATAATAATGATACTGAGAATGGTAATTTTGAGAGGAATGTCAATAGGAAACACGAGAAGTACAAATGACAGAGAGTAAAATGAGAGTATAGGCTTTGCGGTAAAGCAGTCGCAGTGGAGGTAGTTAAGTAGCTGCGATAATGGGAAAACGATGACTGAAGCTATAATTCAGTTTTAAGTTTCAGTAAGTTTTGTTTCTCCACTTGTACATAACAGAAAATAAGTATAACAATATCAAACATATTATTCACAAGTCATGAAAATACAAACAAGATTTCACATTACAAGTATATAATCTTGTGAAATAATACATGAATTTCATAACAGATCTTTAAGTGAACAGGTGGGGGAGACCGTTATCATAATAGCTTGACTTGGACAACGGCCTCTGAACATATAGGCCTAGTAACAATCTTTTTACTTAAACTAAAGGAACAGAACATACACACGTAAAACAAAAACGTACATCTTTAAAGTATCTTAAATGTCATTTGACCAAAAAGGCCAACACAAGGTGGAATGAATAAAGACGAAAACACACACACACACACACACACACACACACACACACACACACACACACACACACACACACACACACACACACACACACACACACACACACAACAAAAACACGAGAATAAGGGACCCGAATAGGAAGAGTAGAGGAATGAGAGAAGAGCAGAAAAGCGATGAGATACAGTGTTCAGGAGTTGGGAGCTAACAAAAGCGTAATTTCTAATGATGATAATGTTCTAACAATTACAATAAAGGATATCAAGTGCGCACCTTTTTTTTTTTTTTTTGTCATTGCTGTCAAGGCTCATAAAATCAGTATAAATGCCTGGAAAGTAAAGTATACAGAAAGAAGACACTATAAGTGACCCTGCATAACAAAACCAACAAAAGGTCGCCAAAAATGGATTTTCAGTTAAGGACAGATTCTGAAAAAGCAGACTCTATGCTTTAAAGTGATGTATAACTCAATTCAAATGGACTCCCCTAACCTACCTAAATACTGGAAAGAAAGCATACACTTAAGTGTGAACTGAGAAAAGAGGCTCTGAAGTACATGGTCTATTCAAGCGCTTAATCTTTCACCAAGCTGCGCTGTCCGTGCGATGGAAGGGACAAAACACAGGGTGTCAACCATCGGAGCAACAACTTTGAAGCGACTATCAGATGAAGCTGAAATTGAGCATGTTCTATTAACACATTCTATCCATGACTATTGCCAACTTTCAAAACAGTAGCATTATCCTGTCTAAAGTAATTAAACTTGAAAGTGAAGAGTGTACAAAGAATTTTCAAGACATAAAAGTGGGCCTCTAACACACACCTGATCATTCTACTTTCCCCCAAAAAGGGGTTGTACAAAAACTTCTGAAAACACACTTTCCCATTCGTGTTATGATCCCGAACTAAAGAATAATGTAGAAGAAAGATAGCTCTTTCAGAAAATAAGAAAAACTCAAGATTGACTTAGTTGACCAATTTCACTTGTTTTGAGTCCTCACGTAAAATCAAGGGGTGCGACTTTTTGTTTGTTTTGTGATGCACGGTTATTAAGGTGGCGCATTATTTCGAGTAGATACAAGAGACAAAAACGAGCAAAAAATAGAACTTTGCAAAGACAAGCGCTGTGATAATTCAACTGCTCTTCGTAGAATATATCAATTTGTTCAAACATGGCGAAATATCCAACGAAACATGGATATATTCTAGCGTATAAAAAGATAGGTCGGTGATGTACGGATGAGTAGATTGGAAGATAGATGACGAATATGGGTAAATGGAAAGACAAACAGACAGCGAGAGATAGACGGGGGGGGGGGGGGTTGAAATGCATAACGCAGGAAACCGTATTACTATACACATTTGGAATAAACATATATTTTTATCTCCCTCTCTCTCTTGTGTAATGATATGTCTCTTAAGATTAGCCCGTCGTCTGCCAGTGCCGTGATTTTTGCCGGTCGTTTCTGGGACGCCATCACTGATCCTTTCTGCGGCTATTTAGTCATGAAGACGGACACTCGATTCGGCAAACTGAAACCATGGTAAAGTCCCAACACAATATCATAAATGTGTGTGTGCGCGCGATTGCATGTGTTTGTGGGAATGAATGAGTAAAATACATGAGAACATTTGAATGTCTGATTTCAATTAACATATGATGTCGTTATATTCTTTGCAAAAATCGTTGCTGTTGATGAGTAAAAAGAAAGAGAGAAAACAAAAATAATGCACGTACAACGCACTAATACAAACGGATTTCTATGGCAAACAAACTTTTTAAACAGTTCCAACTGCATAAAATCGTTTGCTTGCAATTTGATTGAATATATTTGCATGGTCGTTTGGATAAAAATGCAATGTAATGCTTGAAAAAATGTTTAATTTTCAGTTATATGGTATTTTGGTTACATTTCGATGACTTTTTATCATGTTTCTAACCCTGTGTTGTGGTCATTCAATTGTGGCGTATCTTGGTGAACATTATTCAAACTGCTTTTCTGAAATCTACTTGACTTTGTATTTCCCCTTTGTCTCCAATGCCCTGTGATACACCAGAACGGTAGGAGTTCATCTTTCCATAATATTCTTGTTCACAGGATGTTCTTTGGTGCGCCCGCAGCGGCGGGAATGTATTTCTTCATCTGGTATGTTCCTGGGTTCGAGGATGAGGGATCCTTGCTCGCGTGGTATCTGTTATTCTACTGCGGTTTTCAAACTATGTTAACTGTAAGTAGTTCTTGGCTGCCTCTAGTGTTTTTTCCAGTAAGACTCATAACCAATTCTTATTAAATCTGAAAAATATACAAGTGATAATTTGACCAAAGTTTGATTGTTACCTCTAAAACATATGAATTCAAATTTACAGAAAAGCAGACCTGCAATTGATAGTAAAAAAAAAAAAAGGAAAAAAAAACTTTTAACAAAAATTCTTGTTCCATCATAAAGAGCAATTCTTGTTCATTTTGTTTTTGTTGGTATGTGGCAGATAAAAGGGTTCATGCACCTAGAGGTGCTGGAGCCGAAACCAAACCAGGATTTGCGTCCTGATCCCAATAGAGTCGTACAGTTACATGTTGGTAAGATTATAGCTTCTTTTTTAAGATCACTGGAAAGACTTGAAGAGTTTGTTTGCAAAAACCGATAAGTCCATTTTTGAAGATTTTGAAGTACAGTCTCTGTCATAAAGTACAAAATAATACCTTTTAAATAATATATTGGTCACTACATATTAAGGTACATTTTTGAAGTTATGGTCAAAAGAAGCAAAAATTTTCTTATTATTCTCTTTATTTTTCTTGACCTTTAATCGCAAATATCTCCATTTGACAAATATGGACTTATCGGTTTTTGCGAACAAACTCTTCACTGATAGTGAACTACGTTCTGGCTTAATGCACTAAGCTCATATTTACTCACAGCACTGGAAAAGGCAGTATAAACTACCCAATACGTGTCTACCCACGTGTGTTTCGTAAATCGTGACGATGGATTGTGATGTCCCGATTACTGACCGCATGCTCCAAGCTGAATGAATCTACCTCATTTTCTCATTTTTTATTATTGTTTATATGCAGCTGTATCATATGCCGTATTCGACGTTGACGCTGTATCTGTCTGAAAATCAGGCAGATAGAGACTCGGCGACACTTTACCGTAAGTCAGAATGTAGACTGTTTTTTTTTTTTTTTTTTTTTTTTTTTTTTTTTTTTTTTTTTTTAACGCACCCACGCACACATGCTGCATACACACACAGATAAACCGGCATTGCAAAACAGTTTAACAAAGAACAGTTTAATATTCATTTTCATCTTTCATAATTGCTTGTGAAGTAGATTACGCCCTTAGCCTATGTCGTCTTTGAGTGATTACCTCATTAATCCTCCGTGTGCCACATGCATTACATGCCCATAAGTTGTGTGTGAACTTTGTGCAAATCTCATTCACTGGCACGAAATGTATCAAAAGAGGCTTGAGGTAGCAATGGCAGCAGCAAGAAATCAGCAAATTATTTTGGAGAAAGTTATTATCTTGCAGCTGCAGAAACTATAATTTCTGCAGATACAAATTAATAAATAAATTATGCAAACATCCTTACGAAATAATTAACTCCAAAGCCGTAGTAATCTAATTGCTCTCTGTATATTAAAGGCATGGCATGCGAAGTTGCAGCGAATCTACTGGGAAACCTCATAATGGGCCAAACGGTGGCGGGCTTCACGCGAGGCTACGAGCGGCCTGGCTGTGACGTCAACGGCACAACGAGCAATGTGTCCGACGAAACGTATATACAACAAGAGGTAGGGACAGTCACCAATTTAGTAGCTGTTAAATAAGAGAGAAGACAGAAACACAATAAAGGACAAGAGAATATTACACGTTGCATTCTAAACCGCATTAGGCCTTTAGAATGCTGTATCTGCGTTAGTCAAATTTATATATATTTGGACTTCTTATGCATATAATTATTAAAAATTAAGTAAACAAAAATGAACGACTTGACAGTTTCTACAAAAGGAAAATTTAACAAATATGTTGCAATATGATTATGATGTATTCAAGATTAAAAATGTCGAAGCTAAATTGGTAAAAAAAAAAAATAATGTTTTAATGTCCAATGTAAATAAATAACAGAAATGTTTATGACCAATATAGTTAAATGTCTAAAACTCAGATACTGATGTCGAATCTAAAGATGAGAGCAACTTAGATGATAATGTCCATCCTAAACTCGAAGTCAGATTTGGGTATCCAATCTAAAAAAAGACAACTACTCAAATTTGGAGATCTAGCCTCAATAATGGCAATAACTAAGATTCGGACGTCGAGACAAAAAAAGTCAATAACGCACATAGGGTGTAAAATATAAGTATAGCATTATACCAAAGATTAATGTCCATTCAAAATGTGCTAATAATTAAGAATTGGTTGCTAGTAGACAAAATCAGTTACTAAAAGATTTCGAAGCCCAATCTAAACATGTCAATAATTCAGATTTTGATGTCCGATGTGCGTCCAATGTTTCAACTGAGATGTGTATTCTTTCATATTTCAGATGCAGCATGCAAGAAAACTTTGAATAAGCAATGCACACTAATGCCTCCTCAAATGAACAAAGTGATGCATATATAATATATATATGAAGAGTTTGTTCGCAAAAACCGATAAGTCCATATTTGCCAAATGGAGATATTTGCGATTAAAGGTCAAGAAAAATAAAGAGAATAATGAGAAATTTTTTGCTTCTTTTGAACATAACTTCAAAAATATACCTCTTTATTCGCAGTGACCACTATATCATTTAAAAGGTATTATTTTTTACTTTATGACAGAGACCGAACTTCAAAATCTTCAAAAATGGACTTATCGGTTTTTGCGAACAAACCCTTCATATTCTATATATATATATATATATATATATATATATATATATATATATATATATATATATATATATATATTTATATTTTGACCCTTGATTTTGGAGTGAGAATCAAGGGATTATTTCTTTTGTTTTTTTCTAACACATCTGAGTAATGTTTCATGTTTGTTTGTTTGTTTTTTTTTTTTCAGAAAAAGGGCTACAGTATTGGGGCCTTTGTAATATGCGTGGTCCTTCTCTTAAGTGCAAGCAGCGCCTTGTTTGGAACAACGGAAAAGAAGAGTGAGTAAACACAGAAGATGGCTGAAGTTATTTCGTTCATAATAAAAATAATCGCAAGTTAAAGAGATGAGGGCCTTATAATTACAGCTTAATTAATGCAATGAATAGGTTTCAACAAACATTACAGCACGTGACAAAGCGTGCCTAAGGGCAGATATAGTTCCATTTTTAATGATATGTATAAACCAAAAAAAAAAACAAACAAAAAGAAAAATAAAGCAGTTTCATGTTGCAAACGTGTACCTCAAATTTCCAAAGATTTGTTCCAATTCCCATTTGTTCGCCATTTCAGAGTTTGAAAATTTCAACTTCCACGAACTTCTGAGAATTTAAAAGAAGACTGACTGCAGAACGAGTCAGCTCCGTTAACACCAGCTTGAGATATTTGCGATTGAACCTGCTAGAAAACAGGAAAGAATAAGAAAACATTATATACTTTTTATCATAACTTCAAGAATAATTCCTCTTGTGCAACAAAGTGAGGTGTCATTGAAGCAGTTTTATTTTGCATTATCTGATGATAGAGTCACTTTGAAGTCTTTAAAAAAATGTTGTTTAAACCCGTTTTTCACTAATCTCTCTATTAAATTACTCTCCTCCCTTTCACCTGCAGTAAAGAAGAAAGATAACGAAGAGGAAATGAACTTCTCTGTGGCATTGAAGAAAGTGCTAACCTTCAAACCTTACGTCACACTGATGCTCTCATTTCTCTTCCTGATGTTGGCTGTCATGGTATGACGTCATCCTGTTCGCCTCTTTTTTCATTTTTTTTTTATATTACTACACATTATTGATTCATGAAATTGTATACATATATATCATTATTGATTATTTTATCTCTTTATCAATTCATACAGATATGATACATTAAAACATGCATGTGGATTTGAATGCGAGAATTTGCTGGTGGCATTTTGGAAATGCATGCCAGAAGACATTGAATCATGAATATCTGACTTTATACTGTAGAATATATCGATTCGGGGAATATAAACAAAATCATGATTATGCTACTTTAATTCTCTTTGAGTGACGTGGAAGTATATTATTATTATTATTATTATTATTATTATTATTATTATTATTATTATTATTATTATTATTATTATTATTATTATTATTATTATTATTATTATCATTTATTCTGCAATTCAACATACAATACAAGCGGACATAAAATACAAACAGAAAATCGTATTACATGATATAAAAGTTGTGGTGATTCCAGGTGCATGCTGCTGGTTGCCAGGGGAGGAAAAGGCAAACTTAATCGCCGAGGCTCGAGACCTTCCACCCCTTATCACGATGGGTGTGCTGCCATATCACACTAATCTACGAGCTTTCTTTTTATTGCATTGAAGTATATTATCAATAGTCGTAGCAAACAGCGTTCAGTTTAAAACTTGATTTCTGAACTTTGTGTATGTGTGTGTATGTGTGTGTGTGTGTGTGTGTGTGTGTGTGTGTGTGTGTGTGAAAGTAACTACGTATTTATCGTTTGATTTTTTTTTTCAGAGTTTGTCTTTTCTTCTACCAAGGATTTTATCATTATTTGCTTCCATTCCAGACTATTCAAGGAAACTACGCGCTATTTATAAAGTATTCCATGGAAGAAGATGGCTACCAGAATTACATCATCGTTATCATCGTAAGCATTAAAACTACCGAGCAGCATCGTTCTAGATATCTAGCAACAATTTACTTAAGATGATAATCCCTTCATAATTTAATATTCTCTCCTTGTAACAAATTTAACAAAAGAAGTTAAAATGAATTTTCAATGATTTGAGGAAAAATTCACATATCATAAATAAACACATACAGAAATGGCATATTCAAGTTTAGGTATGAGTGCATGTGCTTCTATTTTGGAAGAGAAGAAGTTATAATAAATCTAATCTGATAACAAAAAATATTGATTTTGAGGTAAAGTTCACACTGCGCTAAATTCTGGTTTAGTGATACAGCAAAGTCGATTCTGTTTGATATTAAATGCTTAACAGCAATAAATGATTCTACGTTTTGCCCTGAAACCTGTTGATTATTTTTTTCTTACTGTAACCGGGGCTGTAATAAAGCCAACAAAAGCTTGACTCAAATTCCAATAACTGCATTGATTTCTTGTAACAGAAGAAATCAACTAAAAAAAAAGAAGTTGAAGATTAGGAGGAAGAAGAAGAAGGGAGACGTTGAATTTGTAAAATATTTTCTGAGGAAAAGAAGCTTTATGTTCACAGTCTTTACCAAGTTTCTTGTGTGTTCTAACGTCACCTTGCACTTCTCTCCGTCACTGCCAGTTTTGTGGATTCGCGCTGATGCCCTTATGGCAGATGTTTCTCCTGAAATTCGGAAAGAAGGCCGCCCTCTTTGTTGGAACGTTGGTAAGCATTATACGCGCTCTCCTAAATTTTGCGAAAAATCTCACTAGGAAATAATGTTGTCCGGACTTCTTCAGACAAAGTGTCGAAAGTATGCAATAAAAGTATGCAGATTATACTGCAGGACCGAAATATCGTCGACAACATTTCGTATTAGAGAGACTAGAAGTTGACACAGAAATACGTAGAAGCGTTAGAAGCACTAGAATAAAATGTAACCAAAATGAACATTAACTTAATTTTCACATGATGTTAATGGCATGATACAGGTCATTTGGTTGTAAAAGAAAATAGGAAAACGTGAATGTGAGTATGAGTATGAAATCAATCGCATATCTTGAGTCAACATTGCATTAGTTCATTGCATAAAACGGATACCAAATAAGTAATACTTTGAACCAAGATCCTGAGCCTCGTTACCATACTTATCTATTTTGTAAGGGAAAGTTTTATGACCAATGGTACCAAAGACCTAATTTTATTCATTGATTTCACTCATTGAATAATTATGAATAATTATGTTAATAAAAACATATTATTTTTGTGTGCACTACGGAGTCGGACTGGTCATAATCAGCTGCTTTCGTAGGTCCCTGGCAAACCACTTTTGGTTGGGTGCAGCCATTTGTCTGCATTACTGTGTACCCTTGCACGCATGATAGATATAAAGATATTATGAATAGTCTTCGGCATGATATCCATCGGATAGCATTCATAATGAGTATGTTTTGTGCATTGATGGTAGAAAACATAATAATTATAGTATATCCATTCATTGTAAATTTGCTAGTAAGGAGTAACTTGAATATAAAAAAGCACAGATATTTCTTTAAATTGCATGTTCCAAAGAAATGACTTTATTGTGTTGAAGTAATAATCATGTATTTCATCTATCCTCTGTATGATTATGTTACTTCGAGAAATCTTCAATAAATTCTATCATATGAAAAAAAGACCTAATTTCAAGCTACAAACATTGCGAAAGCGTATTTTTTTTTCTTAAAATGACAGTTGTTTTGATTTAGACTTCTATTTAAATAATGGCATATAGTAGCTGAAAAAGTGACCCCTGTCCCCTCTTTATTTCCTATAGGCCAACATCCCGATGTTTTTTGCTCACGCTTTCCTTCCGACGGGATACCCGTGGGCACTTTACATTTTCTGCGTGTTTGCTGGAAACGCCATTTCAGTAGCCATGCTTGTACCCTGGTACGTCAATTTCATATTTCGTTCCCCCGAACGAAACGCTATCCCTGTAATAATAAGCAAATCAATTGCGTGGATTAATATCTACAAGAGTATAGATATAGGGTACGCGGAAGTGTCTGTTTACGATGAAATCAATTTGTGAGAGTCAATGAAGCAAAACAGTGGTTTCTAATCAAACGAGAAAAGCAATAGATACCATTGATTTAGTTACTTATTTCGGTATAATGTCTGCCTGTCTATTTCTCTCTTTTACTTTCTCCCCTTTCCTTATCTGTCCCCTCCTCATGCCCGTCTCTGTTTATCTATGTATAAGCATTAGTGATATACCTATATTCCAAGAAACCTTTAGCAAGATGATAATCATTTCTCTTACATTATCATGTCTCTTACATTCAAGGACAAGATAATATTATGAAGAGCAATATGTCCTCTATCTAACATTTGAAGGCAGTCTCTTAGAACGCATTAACAACAAGAACAACAATAACGACAACAACAAAACAGTTTTATTAGCTATACCTATATTACGATATTAGAAACAATTACATTGATAGTATTCGTGGGTAGTTTCTTTAGTGAAATGAGAGTAAGTTGTCGACAAAAATCTGAATTTCAACTCACTGAAAAATACTTTCTTACCTTTGATTTAAGGTCTATGGTACCGGATGTAATCGACGACTTCTTGATTAAGACTGGGAATACCTACGAAGCCGTTTTCTACTCGTTTTTTGTTATGTTCACAAAATTTTCTGCCGGGGTGGCCTTGGCTGTTTCGACACTTGCTCTAGGGTAAGTAAGACCGAAATATAGAGTGAGATTGTTAATATTCATTTTGTTCTTATTCAGTTTACATTCATAAGACTACTATAGTACCAAGCCCTGGTTTGTTGCAAATCACATTGTGCAATGCTAACCTAATGAGTAGGTGTTCTACAGTATGAAACATAATGACGTTTTTGATACTGTTATATGATTAACAATTATCTTAAAAAAGTTTTTGGGACAGAAGAAAAGACTGCTTATCACTTTGTATTCATTTGTGGGTGGTACAAACTACGTGGATAATAACTTAAATATATCACATTGAATTAAAATTCATTTGAAATATATTTCGAAATCATCAGCGAAAAAAGACGTGAACTGTCAAAATGGAAAAAAAAATAGAGTGCCTCAAGCATGAAACAGTCGAACATTAATCAATAAACTGTTCGAAATGAAGAATAAATAGAATGGAAATTTACAGAAGCAACTATCTGACTGACTATCATTTCATCGTGTGATGATTTGATGCTGAAAACATGTAACATAACATTTATTTGCTCTGCTTCGCTGCGTCTGATTTCAGAGCATCTGGTTACGTGTCGGCAGCCTGCGAGCAGCCGGACGCGGTATCGAGGACTCTTCGTATCCTGGTGTCGGCCGCTCCTCTCGGCTGCACCATCGTCGGTCT
Source organism: Diadema setosum (assembly GCF_964275005.1). NCBI lineage: Eukaryota > Metazoa > Echinodermata > Echinoidea > Diadematoida > Diadematidae > Diadema > Diadema setosum. Next base: position 15,079,007 of record NC_092694.1, read on the forward strand.
AGTCTTCCTGCTCTTTTACCCCATCACCGAAGAGATCAGAAAGAAGAATAAGACATTATTAGAAATCTGGCGGTGAGATGATTTCGTCTTTGCTTTTCGATATCGTTATAAATAACAGCATTATCATCATCACTATTATCATAACAGCTATAATCACCGGCATTGCTGTCATTTTCATTCTATGTTATTTGTGGTTGTGTCATCGCTTTCTTGATTCTTATTATTTCTATTACTTTTATTACCATTATCATTTTCATCGTTGAAACATGTTGTGGCTCAGTGGTTTTGACCAGAAACTGTCAATCTCAAGGCCTCTAGTTCGACTCCACAGCTACAATGGATGTGCCTGCTCTTAGGGGCAAATTTACTGTTTATTTTTGTTTCCTCACAATATCCTTCGGAGGGGTCTCCAAGCACTCTGTCTCGTGGTCGCTTGCTCACAAGAAAATACGAAAAATTTCTCATAACACACTTAAATTAGACATTTTAAAATAAATTCGAAACCCAAACGTATTCTATATCATCATTGAATAATCACGTTACAACATTGTTTATAGCTTTCATTTCTTAATCGTGTTTTAATAATTATCAGTATCATTGTCACTAACATAATTCTTAATTTCATGTGGATGATTGTTGCTGCAATAATCATCATTATGATTTTATTGTCTTTTAACAGATCCTGGTTATTGTTTGATAACACGTTGCGTTTGCTTTTATTATCTCCTGGGCTCCTCATTGCAATGCAGCTGTCGTGTAACTACATTTCAGTTAGACAAAACAATACAGATACGTCATTTTAATTGTATCCATTCGCCAGAAGTTATCAATTGCTGCCATTTCTTTCATTTACAACTGGAAGGAGGGGCTGAGATCTAGGAATCTACCTATAACTAGCCAATGTATTATTCACAACATCTCTCTTACTAATGATACTATAGTTTTATTGTTGTAAAACATTGTTAGCATTGTTTTTATTTTGCATTAGTTGCTGTGTATTTGTTATGTCCCTGAGCAAATTACAATCATATCAAACTGTTTATTTGTTACCCATAGGGACTAGTCTATTCAAATGTCATTGTGTTTTTTCTCCAGTTAACTTGCTCACTCAATTCCTCTTTTATTACTGTGTCTATTCCCATACAGTGACGACAGAGATGTACGAAGACGAACGACTGTACTCAGATCCAAGGAGCAGAGACAAAGGACACGATCAATGCGTACGCCCTCAACGTCGATTATATGAAAACTTTAACACGTTACTGTGCTATGGGCGTTCCTTTCATAGCATACAAAACTCTCTCAGAGATCATGACGTTTTGATCTGGTTTGTCGTGCTTTTTTTTTTTTTCACACCGTATGAGCCTCATCTTCTTTCGTCTGCGGGAATCATAAAGAACCTCACAAAAGTCCGTTTCCACTCTGTTGGTCGAGCAACACGTTGTGACGCAAAAAAAGCGATAAAAGGAAGTCAAGTGGGCATAATGAATGACATGTGTTCTTTTCTTGTACAAAAATTCATTGTTGTTGGCAATTACTATTCAATGACATAGTTTCGTTATTCTTTGACTTACCGCTCAAGTACTGAATGAAAAATATATAACTCATGATGAATACGAACTGATGTACAAAGCGGCTCGACAAGAACTGTGATGGTGTTTATATCAAGCTGGGCGTCAATGTATTTCTACTTGCATATCTCTTGGTTTCTCTTCTGATTTTCTTGTGTATGTGTGTGTGTGTATGTGTTTGTATGTTTGTGCGTGTGTGTGTGTGTGTGTGTGTGTGTGTGTATGTGCGTGTATGTAGTTTCTCTGAGGCAGCCACATATTGATATGTTATTAATAGGAAAAGTGAAATTAAAGAGTACGGAAATAATGATATCGATTTTAATTGGGAGTGTGGAGATCCCAATCGAACACCAGAGATATTAATCTCCGAATACAAAATAATGGTCATTAATTGAACATTACAGGCTGTCTGACCTCTGTCCATGTGATCAAATCCCAGATTCCTGAAGATGTTATCAATAACTGTCGTGTGACAGGTCCTCCCTGCTTATTCATTTTCATTCGAACTTGATACTTCTCTTGTGGTGACTTATATTTCTTGACGCGCAGGTTTTGACTGTGGAGAGGTTTTCATACAAAACGTGATAAGTTTTGGCGTTATAAAAAAAAACACACAAAAAATTCCCACTTTTGATCCGTAGTATAGCTCAAAAACAATATACAGTGTATCAGATTACACTGACATTGATATGAGCAATAGCTGAATAGTGTACAGTTTTGCTGGAGGTAATTTAAAATTGAAAACATAATTCAGTGTCATCAAATTCAAGATTTATCTTTAAGTTAGGGTTCAGATTTTGCTTTATATTCTACGCTCTGTACAAATCTTGAACGTGGCACAGGGCTCGATTGGTGTGTATGCGAGTGTGTGGTTAACGCCGAGACAATGGTCCTACACAATGACCAGGGTTTGAATGCTCTAATGCACATTAATATAATGAGAAATTCCACTATCACAGCTACGATAGTTTTTATTCATCCTAAAATGTGGTGTGTGAAAACGTATGAAAACATGTGCTTGTATTTTTTTCATGTGCATGCATTTTTCCCTTAACCGTGGATTCAGATCAACAGTTCCCACGGCAACCCATCATGAATTATTCATTCATGTGCCTTGGAGCATCACACCAGAACCCCAGTCAGAAGAGCTCTGAAAAGGTGGTATTTGATGTTTATTGTTCAGGGTCATTTTAAGCACACACTCACATACACATCATTGGTACCCGATAAATTCTGTACAGAGGGTTCAAATATGACCTTAATCTGGAACTTAACTTTAAATTTAGTCATGGATTTAATGAAACTACATTGTACCCTATTGCTTATCTAGTAACAGTGTTATCTGATATGTAGTTTTCGAACTATTAAGGATCAAAAGTGGGAAAAGTTTTTGTAACACTTTGGCCAGAATTCACGACGAAATTACCATTTCGTTATAACGAAATGATCATTTTGTCCACGAAATGTTGTCATTTCGTAACGAACGATCATTTTGTCGACAAAATGACAGATTTCGTAAAGAAATAGGCCATGCAACACTTGGCGCTCCATACAGATTGTCCATGGTTTAAACCATGGTTTCAATATACCACCTACGTGAATCGGACCCTAGTGTACTTACATCACATTTCATGATGCAACTTAAAGAGTAAGACTAGTGAATAAAAGAGTGTGTTAATGTGTTTTCGTTTTACTTCTCTGTTTGTTTTGTGTTTGTTTTTGTGTGAGTGTGCGTGTGTGTTTGTTTGTTTATCCTTTGTTTGTTGACTGTCATAAAACCATACATGTGAGCATTCAATGTAGCAAATATGTAGGGAATATGTTATTGTCTTCCCTTTCGTAAGTTGAACGCTTAGTTTCCCATGCGTGCCCCGTTAACTCTTTGAGTCGGCTTCGAGTGCTGATTGGCACATAAAACTTAATCGTATTGTACATGATGCATACAAAATATCTGGCACAGAAAGAGTAAATTGACAGCCTGGCTGACTGCTTCCATCTCTCTTAGAGTAGAGTAGGCCCTAGACAATGTAGATACACAATGAGGGCAATGCCTTTGAATAGGGTATGGTTCATGACATTTGCTCCTGTGACAATTGCTCCCATGCTCTTAACCCTGAGGCAAATTCATATTCTACCCACAAACATAACACTAACACCTATCCTAATCCTCACATCACAATAAACATAAAACCCTATCACAAGCCTAACCCTAACCCGAAGATCATGGAGAAAATAAGACCGCAGTGATTATCGTCTAGGGGCAAATATCATTCCTATCTTTCTAAGATATATTTTGGTATTTCGAAAGGTAAACTGCAACCACTGTAGTTGAACATACACAAACAGCACCACATACACATTGTCTGAATTCATATCACATGGTGTATAATGAAAAATGATGACAGGTCAAATCTAGCGTAAAGACTATGAAATGTGGGCACAGACTGCATCCAAAACAATACAATGTATTCTCCAAAAATATACTTTAATTCATTGTACACCAATATCGTTCCATGTTTTAGACAAAATGCCTCACCCCCCCAAAAAAAAAGACCTGATAAACATGATAAAGACACCGTTACCGTGCATCGATTCTCAGATAATCATAAACATAATCACATGACGACTCCTAAGCTTTTCCAAGAGCCCAACAGTTATGTTGTTAGGATGCAGTCACAGTTATATTGATGAAACAGCGCCTGAAAAAAAGAAAAAACCGGAGCAATATATTATGTACGGTTTATGTAATCAGATACAGAGTGGATCGACTCCGTTATAACAAGGTAAATTTACTCTGGACCAGTAGTTTTCTTTCGCTGTATCGAAATTTGGTTATAGTCGAATAAAATTAACTATAAAATCATATTGAGCAGACTGAATTTTAATTTCCCTGTAATCGTGTTCGTTGTCAGAGGAGTTCACTGTAATAATGAAAAATAAACATAACCAAGTAGTCTTGTTATGGTGTAAGTAGGCTTGGTACTTCCTATTTCTTTATGATTTTTATAGTGCATTCCCATACGCGCACGGTTTTTGAGACACTACGGAAACAACGACAAGGGCTTCGTTATAACGGGAGTCCCCTGTTTAACCGGTAAATGTATCCATACTATCAAGAACACAAGTCAGGGCTTGATATACTGTACATTTCAATTAATGCACACACTGTCATACGGTTTGCTTAGAAAGTTGTTAGGGGAGAAGGATTTAAACCTTTCATTACTGTTAACGTATACTTTGTTTAAGAAATAAATGTATACAAGATGTTGTTCAGAGGGACAGTGCTTTATCTACGTTTCTTTATTACGTTCAACAATAGGGAGTTTGTGATATTAATGACAAAATGGACGAAATCAGATTTCAAAGTTCAACAGCGACATCGATTGTGCCTCTTTCCAAATCTCTTCCTTTTGAAGGCTAGTGGGTGTATGGGCAAACAGGTAATCGCAGGGTTCCACATTATTTTCTACTTGCTCTTATAGTTATAGTCCTTATGATAAGAATTAGTTTACTTACAAACGATCTACAAGGAACAAAATGATCAAAGGGTCATTTTGTCTCTCAGCCCCCCCCCCCCCCCATCTACCTCTCTTGTTATATCTTTGGCATCTCAGTCATTGCATGATTTGGGGGGGGGGGGGGGCTGTGATTTATAAACATTCATTCTGTAGATTTTGTGGATTTCCATCAGTTACACTCTATGGATGTGCTATTTTAACCCTTTAGCAACTGAAGATTTCGTACATAATTATTGACCTACATGTATCGTTCCATGGTACAGCAATATTACTCAAATTTCAACAATCTTTTTAATTGCCGGCCTCTTTCACCATTCTCCTCAGCGGTTTCCTGGAGGCTCTCTTGAGCTGTCATTTATTTGACTAGGTATGTTGGTCGCCGCAGAGGGCGCTGCAAAGGTCTGTTGAGCCTCCAGTGGACATCCTCCGTCGTTGCATACTCTCGAAGACATGACCCACTCGTAGCTTGGAGGCGGTTCTGCGTAGCTTGGAGGCTGATCTTCGTAGCTTAAATGTAGATTTTCGAAACTTCCAGAACTGAATGCCACTTGGGTGGACGGGGAACGGACCCTTTCCCCGCTCCCTCGAAAGACAATGGCTTGAGGTGAGCGAGTATTATGCCTACTCTTGGTCCTTCTCCAACAACAGCAACATATACACACCAAGGAGAGGCTAACACCGATTACTCCACCTATCAGACGTCCGGTAGTACTCCAAGGAAAAGATGCCTCAGATGACCCGTTCTCTATAATCGGAAAGAAAACGGAGAAGTTGTTGTTGTTGTTGTTTTATGTTTATTTCAATTTTCATCACCAGTATTGGATGTCAGGCGGGACCACTTCACCGGGTTATGAATGAATGAAGAGGGATCTTCTGCTGTGACTCTTTCACACACGGGACCTCCATTTCATGACCTATCCGAGGTTCAGGGTGTTTGACCTCTTCCTAAGACGCAGGAAAGAATGGCATGACTACATACAACATTGTTCAGAATCTGCAATGGAATTTGGATTGAAAGACAAACGCGCATGCAACTCATTGGAGCTGCGTAGGATAAGGAAGATCATATGATCCAGGCGGTAATAGTTATTATACAACTGGAAAATGTATCAAAAAACCGCAAAACATATCCTGCTATGTGAAACATGGTGAACATTCGTAGAGCCAATTCGACGCAGGTTTTCTCCAGTGCAGGTAGCTGCGACGAGGACTCGCTCATTGACAACACACTACTTAAAATATACAGTTACAATGTGCGCGCGATGGTTTGATGACTATACACCGGAAAGTATAAACTAGAACACGGAGTGGTGCCGTCTTTGCGGAAGTACTGCTACAATGTACACGCAGCGGTTTTATAACTATACACCTGAAAGTACCTATAGACACTGCGCGATATCGTCCTTGCTAAATTACAGTAAAACTGTGTACGCAGTGGTTTGATGACTACACACCGAAAAAGTAACTAGAACATGTCACTGAGAGGTGTCGTCATTGCAGAATTATTAAAAAGCCATACATGCGATCATTTGAACAAAGTTGATATGAGGGACCCAGTCATTGCTATTTGCTGACTCATAATTTACTCAGAATTAATTGAAGATGTCAAGGTAATGACTCGACGAAAGACTGATCCATCAGCAGTGATGAATGATTTCAAGAGAAAACTATAAAAGTAACTCACTTTCTTGTTCCTTATGCATGTTATGAAAGAGTTCTATTTCATAAACAAGACACTCACTGTTCAGTTCAGTTCAGTTCAGTTTTTTATTGGAAAAACACTGGAAACACTGGAAAAACACTGGAAATCAGCCGGCTTCAAAAACAAACCCGAATACATTAAATTGATCCTTAACTCTTCAATCTAAGATGATGCAGTATACGATTTCACAGTACGTTTGTTGTTTGATGACAGTTGAACGGAGGGTACTGGGGTAGGTGGGTCGTTACTTCTTGAACAAATTGATAATAATCTAAATATGATAATTACCAAGTTAACGTGAACTACGGATGATTGTTTGCAATACATTACTACTGAACATGCTCAAAGCAACTTTCAAACAATAATCTTGACCATTCTAACAAAGGGTAGAAAGCGTTGGTGGATTATGGCCACTTGGAGAGGGTGAAAGTTTTTTTAATTATTACGAGGGCACTTCTTTTCTATCAAGGAATCTGTCCAGATGACAAATTCAACAAAGGAAGAATTCCATAAGAATATATCGCTTTCATACGATTACGTTGCATTATGTAATTATATATATATATTTATATATATATATATATATATATATATATATGTTGCGAATTCACGTATTGGCTCCAATATAGCGAAGAATCAAGAAATAAACTAGTAATGCATTATTTCGCCAATAAGAATGAGTTCATTGTTCAATAAACTCATTCTTATTGGCGAAATAATGCATTACTAGTTTATTTCTTGATTCTTCGCTATATATATATATATATATATATATATATATATATATATATATATGACATAGTGCAGTCTACATGATTACGTGCCATTTGAAATGGCGCAGAATAATGTGACATCTGTGGCGCTATTATAAAAGAGTAGTTCCGATACATCTTGTTTTTCATTACATCAAATGCCATTAGCATGATTAGACCACCCATTGTTCTTAGCAAGAAATAACGTGAATCATAGCCAAGACTGTTGCTTACCGTATTGACCATACGTCGCTGTTACAATGATCAAAATTATAAAGACCATCGTTGATTTTGCCATGGTAATTCTTCTTATTTCCGTGCACGTACATCCTTGACTCTTTTCTAAAATAAGGTCGACTATGTCAAGGATTACTTCTCCTTACTTCCTCCTTTCTGCAAACTGTCTGGCATTGCGAACCATGGCAACAAAACTCTCATGGTCGGACATCCGTGTCCTTTGCGGCGGCTGCAAGGCGAGAAAACAAACCACGATCGACGATTTCTTTGAGACGAAATTATCTACTGTTCTGTCATAATCAGCATTGAAATTCCATGAAACACTCAAATATGGTCCATCTTAACATAGTCACAGGAATTGTTACTTAGAAATTACGTTGAATATACGGAATGCTACATGGATGATTCTGAAAGCCAACGCAGCGGCTGTACTGTGTAGCGCGCGGTCTGTATCACCACACCGAGTGTAATTTCGTACAGCAGCACGCTCAAGTTTTCCACGCCCATGTGCACGGTAGAAGCGAGCGGTTATATTTCACTCCTGCTATACCCTCACTGATGTGCATCCGACCATGAGATAGTAGTTGTGTACTAACTTGGATCCAGACAAGAATAATTATGATGACGCTCTCTTAAAGGGGTCGTATAGTTTTGGTTAAGACCTAATTTCAGGCTTCTAACATTTTTTGGTAAGATAATGAAAACTTCTTATAATGAAATATGAAAGAGCATGTAATTCTATGAGGAATTCAACGTTTATTTGATGAAAATTTGTTTTGAAATGGCTGAGATATCCAAAAAAAAGAGCGATTCTAATAAAGTGTGGGACCCACACTTTATTACGATCGCTTTATTTTACTTTGTTTTTGGATGTTTCAGTCATTCCAAACCCAATTTTCATCAAATAAACTTTGAATTCGTTTTAAAATGGCATGTTCTGTACTATATCATACGTGCTTTCTTGGTATCTTGCAAAAAGTTAAAAGCCCAATTATCCCTTTAAGCTAGTATCTCACCAACGGACACGTCTCCGCGACGTCTCCAACATAAAAATGTCTTGCCGTCTCACCAAGGACACGTCTCTGAGACGAGTTATGGCAGGTGCCAAAAAATGTCAAATTTAAGGAAGCCGTTGCAGGATCTCCCGATTTGATCTAGGCAGGATGTCAGCACGCAGATAGGTCACGAGGTTTTGAAGTAGGTCAAACAGCGTCAAATAGAGTCGCGGAGACGTCGCGGAGACGTCTCCGCAACCTCTCACCAGTTTATTTTGGTCTCCAGCAGGTCTCGGCGACGTCTCTGAGACGTCTCTGGTATATCGCGGAGACATCGCGGAGACGTCTCAGCAGTCGCGGATAGTCTCCGCGACGTCTCCGCGACTGATGGAGAAGTCTCGGGGACGTCGCGGAGACTTCGCGAAAAATTGAACATGTTCAAATTTCTTGCGACTAACTGGCGACTAATCGGAGACTCTGCACTTTTCAAAATACGTCTCGGAGACGTCGCGGAGACGTCTCTGCAACTAGCAAAATCTAGAGTCGCGAACTAGTCGCGAACTAGTTTCAAGCCCGGTGAGATACCCCCTTTATATCTAATGATGTTGTGAGGGGAAATCCTGAGCTAAAGTTTCATTCTATCTATTGTCTTGAGTGCTGTAAAAGAACATCCTGTGTCTGGAAGAACAGAACAGAACAGTAAAAACAAGTTAGCTTTTACACAACGCATTTTCGCCCTCTCAAATATTCCAATGGGCTTTAACGACTATTATTACCCCGGGCATTGGATACACAAATTCCAACCAGCACTGATAGTACTCGTTCTCTGCTCTCCGCTCAGGGGAGCATTCCAGCCAGTCGCCATTACACAGGAGCGCTCATGCCGATGGAACAAAATGATGTTCCATTCAAGCGTATTCTATAACCACAGCAGCGCAAACCAAAGACTAGATAGACTTCTATGAAAGAGTATTGTGTATGCATTGAGAATAGAAGTGCGCAATTTGCTTGACAATTCCCTTTATACGCTTGACTTGTAGTATAACCCGAATCCATCTCACTCACTGACACATTGACACACAAACGTACACATCTTTTCAGAACACCACCAACAAAACTGCATGAGGGCTTGAACACCAATATATATTTTTACTCTGGGGGAAAACAATGTAAAAGAACCTACTGAAATTAAAGGGATCGTACTTTTGCTTGAGACCTGATTTCAGGTTAGTAACCTTTTGGTGAGACAATGGAAAAACCTCTTATGAAATATGAAAGAGCATTTAATTCTATGAGGAGTTCAACGTTTATTTGATGAAAATTGGTTTTGAAATGGCTGAGATATAAAAAAAAAAGAGCGATTCTAAATAAAATGTGGGACCCACACTTCATTACGATCGCTTTGTCTTACTTTGATTTTGGATGTTTCAGTCATTCCAAACCCGATTTTCATCAAATAAACTTTGAATTCCTCTTAAAATGGTATGCTCTGTACTATTTCATAAGTGTTCCGTGGTATCTCGCAAAAAAATAAAAGCCCTATTCTCATCTCCACCAATATTGTACCATCCCTTTAAGCTTTATTGTTTCTACGGGGGATGATCAACCAGTAAATTAAAGGGATTGTATAGTTTAGTTGAGACCAAATTTCAGGTTCCGAAGATACTTTTTTTTTTCTTGCGTGAGATAATGAGACATTTCTTATGAAATATGAAAGAGCATTTATTTCCAAGAGGGATTAAAATTTTATTGGTTAAAAAAATGATCTTGAAATTGCCGAGATATAAAAAACAGGGCAATTCTAATAAAAGGTGGGACCCAACTTTTATCATTATCGCCTTTGCTTTACTTTGTTTTTGGATGTCTCCGTCATTCCAAAATTGATTTTTATCTTGTGAACTTTGAATTACTGTTAGGATGGTATAATGCCCGCTATTACTTTATAAGTGGTTTCTTGGTATCTCGCATAAAGTTAAAAGCACAATCTTCATCTCCACCAAAACTACACTATTCCTTTGAGGCCCGTGCACTCCTTTTCATTTTATGATGAAAAATACGATGGCAATTTCGACAATATGCCCCCAAAAAGGGGGATTCAAGCTGTTAATGTATCATTTGATCTCCAATTTAAAAGGTCAATGACTAAGACTTCGCTTTCCAACAGATTTTGATTGCCAATCTAAATACAACACTTCAAAACTTAGATCTGAATGTCGAATCAGAAAATAGCAATAACCAAGGATTTTATGTCGGATGTTAGTATGTTAAAATTATACAGTTACTGGGATTTAGAAGTCTAATCTAATTATGACTTTAAATCAAACAGCACTTACACATTCCACATTAGAAGGAAACAAAAATCAATAAACGGTTGCAGCAAAATAATGAATGCTTTTAATGTTAATGATTTGTTCCTTTACAAAAATGTAGATTCAAATTTAGTAGCTAATATTGATTGCAAAAGTACAAGTTTTATCGAAATTCTACCAACACCTCTCGTAAACTGTTATTACTCAATCCAAATAATGATTATGAAAATAATGATCAATGAAAGTTAAACAGTCTAAGTCAAGCAAATCCAAGAGATAAGGTAATATTCCTGTATATACTAAAACTCTTCATGAAAAATATTGATATGATATGGACTAGCTTGATGGGGCAAACAATATTTATTACCCGAAGTAGAATCGTATTGTCCAAGTCGAAGACCAGGAAATACGATTCCAGGGGACAATGAAATATCGTATCTCCCCAAAGTAGCCACTCCATAATTATCATCACAATTATCCAAATCAGACATCGAAAGCAAAATTGAATATATAAAACATACATGTTGCTCTCTTGCCTTTTTTTTTTCTTTTTGCATAATTCCTATCAATACAATCAGAAGAAAAGATCACACACTAGAGTAAGAATTAGAATCTGACGTACTACAGAAATAAGTGGAAATACTAGACATTAAAGTGTAGCAATCATGATATTCTGGTTTACTGGAAAATTGCATACTATACGACGATTAAGAGGACCGCAGACAAATTCTTTGCGTACTATTTCCTTCTGAGCAATTTGCGAGAACGTGCAAAATTAAATATGTATGGAAAGGCAATACGCATTGAAAGACAAGGGAAATAAAAGGATAATATAAATGATCACTCCGTTCCCATGGCTAAATGAAAGGTAAAACAGTTCTGTTCAAGTTCAAATCTATTTTCGTTTCCATCAAATAAACAGAGAAAAAAATTAGGTCCTACAATGTATAAGCAAAATATGGCTTTTTCTGCAAAAACGTAACTTAGCAATATACATATATAAGTGAGTAACAAAATGAAGAAAAACAATTTTATTTTTTTTTCAGATACCAGGTGTTACAAAAAACATTTCCCACTTTTGATACTATAGTCTTGATAGTTCAAAAGTTTTTTTCTTTTCAGAAAACACTGATATTGATATGAGCAATAGATGAATATTGTATTATTTTGTTGGAGGTACTTAAATAACAATGGCATACATCATTTGCATCAAGTTCAAGATTGTTTTTCAAATAGGTTTCAAATTTCGCTTTATCTTCAACCCTCAATACAACTTTCATTGGTATGTATGGAAGTGTGTGGTTAACACCCGGACAATGGTCATGAACAATAGCCAGGGTTTCAATGCTCTATTACACATTAATGAATAATACCACTATCAAAGCTAGTCTTTATTCATCCTGAAATGTAGTGTACTGAGTAACTGAGAAATGTAGTGCATGAAAACATGAGCTTATATTCTTTTTCATGCTCATGTAGGATTGTATCCTTTACCATGAATTAAAGACCCCGTTTACAGTGCGAGACTCGGCCGCGGCTCGGCCGCGGCCCAGCCCATCTTCATTTCAGTGCAAACGCGCAAAAGGCCAAATGCGAGGCCAAAATTGGCCTCGCATTTGGCCTCGCTCTGGAGGTGGTCTCGGCCACCGCCGAGCCGCGGCCGAGCCCGGCCTTTTCTCAGTGTAAACGCAAACTGGGCCAAATGCGCGGCCAATTTTAGTCTGGCTTCCAAACCCTCTGCCTGTATCTTTCGCTATTCAGGATATTAACCCCCTCAACGTCGAAAACAAGTATAGTTTAAGGTGGTGGTTGTCCTGCAAAGGATTTTTTTTTTCCTTCGGCAAAGGCCTTTGCTCGAACGGCGACTTTTTCTCCACGGAATTCAGTTGGCAACGGGTCTGAAAACCAGACAATACCAAATTGCGTTTGTTTACAAGCAGAGCACCACTACGACAAAATATTGAAAGGTTTGAATCAAAAGCGCGGCCGAGCCCAGCAGTGTAAACGGACAAAATTGCGAGGCTCGGCCGCGGCCGAGCCCAGCCCCGCACTGTAAACGGGGTCTAGCAGTGCCCAGGTGGGTAATCCATCATGGATAATTAATTGATCATTCAAGAGCCTTTGAGCAAGAGTCCAGAAGCCTAATCAGCAGAGCTCTGAAAAGGTGGTATTCGTGGTATTCATGTCTATTGATCAGGGTCAATGTAGGCATACATTCACATACCCATCACTGGTTCTTGTGTAAAGTTCAGCTTTGTTGTTCAGTCTCCCGAAAGCCTCTCTAATGGATCCGCTTTTCGTTTGTCTGGAAATGTTGGCTTAAAGGGACATTCCAGAAGATTTTTCATATTTTCATATCATGTACTACATAAATCGTCAACTCCATGTACAGATTTGTGGAATTCATTGTGGTTCTTGAGCAGAGAAACAGTACTTTGAAAAACCTCAAACAAATTACATTGAACAAGGATGATGACATAGAAGGCTCACATATTTCAGAAATGTAGCAGTGTAATTTTATTACAATTACCACTTGCTTGCGAGTTAACCTGTGTATAATCTATGAATGCCTTCTTCTTTCGTTCTGCTTTCTTGAGCCCCAAGTCATGCATTCTTATGGTGACTCTGCCATGTCATCATCCTTGTCCATTGCTATTTGTTCTAAATTTTGAAAATATTCTTAAAGGGAAGATAAACCCCAAGATTAATGTGGATTGAGTGAAAGCAGCAACATTAGTAGAACACATCAGTGAAAGTTTGAAGAAAATCGGACAATCGATGCAAAAGTTATGAATTTTTAAAGTTTGGTGTTGGAACCGCTGGATGAGGAGACTACTAGAGGTTATGACGTATGAGTGGACTACAATATCAAGAAAATATAAAGAAAATACTACAAAAATCCATTTTTCATGAAAATTACAAATTCCATCAACTTGATATTGACATAATAAGGGTAGCAATTATTCCCCCTGCTTTCTGAAAGCGGTTGGTCCACTGCTCTTTCATAATTCCAGAAAAGTGAATTTTTGTTGAATATCCTTTATATTTTCTTTGTATTGTTGTCCACTCATACGTCATATCCTCTAGTAGTCTCATCATCCAGCGGTTCCAACACCAAAACTTTAAAAATTCATAACTTTTGCATCGATTGTCCGATTTTCTTCAAACTTTCACTGATGTGTTCTACTAATGTTGCTGCTTTCACTCAATCCACATTGCTCTTTGGGTTTACCTTCCCTTTAATCTTCATCCCAATTATCACACATTCTGAAACTGTTCTCAGTATAACTTATTTATTGTTGTTCCAATGTAAACATCTGAAAATCATCCGGAGGTCTTCTTTAAGTACAGAACGGTTTGTGTAGCCTGCACTGTGCCTCCTTCGCTTTTGATCACCTTCGCAGTCTCCACGACGATTGCAGCTGCACCGTGTCCTCGAGGAGGATCTGTGTATCTTGGAGACGGATCTGCACATCTTGGAGACGGATCTGCTCGGACGACGTTCCCGCTAATATGAGACACTCTGGCTTGAGGTGAGCTAGTAGTTCTGCTCTCCTCCCTGGAACAACAGCAACAACAGCAACAAATGCAGCATAGGCATACTACGGAGGCGATGCTGGCAGATACAATTATCACAGTAGAGTCCGAACGAGAAGAATCCTCAGATGATGTAGTCACTAGATAGGAAAAATTAAGAAAAAAAACTGAACAGTAAAGAAAAAAATGTAATCATGATCTACTGAAGGAATATATGATACAGGAAAAGGAAGACATTATAAATAGAGAAACACGTAGGTCAGTTTGTGGAACATGACGCAAATTTGTGGAAGAAATTTTGTATGTTTTTTTTTTCAGTAGTTGCAGGGATGGCATCTTCATTTACATGGACACGTTTGAAATACACAGCACTTGAGACACAATAGTTTGTGACGTTACCACGAAAATAAACTAAAAGGACTAGCAAAACTTGGAGTCACCTCCGCTGAATAATCACAATTTTCCAGTACGAAAAGTCATGGAGCTGTTTTTGACTGAAAAAGAAATGGCACAATTTCATGCAAAGATTACTAAGAGATTTTCAAAATGACGACTCTTCATCACCTCATATCAATAGCCCAGGAGCTGTATGCTGGTCAATTTACCCCCACCAAACTTAACCTTAACTAGGCCGGGCTATATAGGTAGATCATAGAGCCGGGGGGGGGGGGGGGGGGGGGGCTCCAGATCTCGGCCGTCGACCGCGCGATCGCGACGAAAATTCGCACACACATTTCCTATGATGTCATCTAAAGTACCATGAAGTTAAATTTTTAAAAAATTCTCATTTATGCTTGATTATGCTAATTTATGCATAATGATGCATGAATTCAGACAATTTGGTATAAATCACTAAATAAAGCTCGAAATGGGCACATTTTTTGTGTAAATATTCTTTTTAGTGTCCTGAGCAAATATATGAGAAAAAAATTGTGCCATCTGAACAAAAAATTTCCTATGTATTTTATTGTTTTTTGAATTTCTTATGTATTTCTTTGTTTTCGACTTTATGTTTTTCATTGTTTTTTCGATAAAACTTGTCCGCGACATTGTTCCGAACAAGAAAATATGTTGTTGATTGATTTTAATCAATAAAACCCAAAAATAATCATGCTTTTATGAAATTTGCCTGTAAGCACAGTTTGCATTGAAATTGTACACGAATTCACGTTTTTGAGCAATTTTTGGTCTGACATGCACGTACATATTTATGCACAACTTCGGAATCGCACGCCCGGGCATCGCAAATTTGGTGTCAAAAGATGCGGGAGACTCGAAAGAAAAAAGTCATGAAACGTCGCGGCGCTAGCTTTTTGCGTTAGCGATACATGGCGCGAAACGTCGAGGGGGGGGGGCCTCGGAGGCCCCCCCCCCCCGGCCTAGTTAGGGTTAAAAGGTTCGACCCCTCAGAGTTACTTGGGGCACCCTCATCATTAACAAACTAGGCGTCAGCCTGGTCCCTGAGGGCGGGTTCGGCCCCAAAGGACCCCCCCCCCCCGAAAAGGCCATCCGGCAGGTGTAATTTACCCCATGGACGCAATTACCCCATGGAGCCCATGGTCCAAACTTGGTCTAAACATGGAGCTACAATCCATGGTCTAAACAAGGAGGTTTGAGAAATGGAGTTCCAACTGGCTGTGAACATTCAGACAGATATCAGTTTTCTTTTGACAACGAAAGAGTTCCACAGGTGCATTTGTGACTTGATCGGGGTTCGATGCCGCTGTTTATCAGAGCAAAGAGATGACCAACATTTTGAACGGTAATATAATGTCGCCTACATTCCGTTTGCTTTTTGTATTAAAGGAAATTAAACTTCAGCTTTAAATGATAAGGCATCCATGAGAAAGAAAGTAACTCCTTTCCAGGATTAAGTCAAAAAGTGTACCTCTGAGCCGTACGTTGTGAAAATATTTTAACTGCAGCCTTACTGGAAAGTTGATCTTATCATCTTTCCGATCACTTCGGACAAATGAAACTGATAATGATATAATCTTCAAATGTAGTTCTTGATTCATTTATATGTTAGATTAGTGTAAAAACGTGTAAGACGGGAAATTGTAATTCTTATTTCATGAATTTTTTTTTTTGTGGAATTTTTATTCGCACATCCCTGTGTCTGTACCTTTATGTACCGTTCACATTTCATAAGAAGGGACAGCGAAAAGTAATTACCGTTATAAAGACACAATCTTTCATTAGGAGTTTTCACATCAGCCCGATAAAAATCCAAGCTCGAGATATTTTTCGCGATTGCAAATTAGCGCGCTATTTAATTTCCTGTACACATCAGCCCGAACATTATCAAATAGCGCGCTAGTTAGCATTAATTATCCTGGTATTTCGGAAATTTCCCGAGTTGAACTCGAGAAATGTTCTCGATCAATTAGCGCGCTAATTTGTATTCACATTAGGCGTTTTCACATCAGCCCGATGTTTCGAAATAGCGCGCTATTTTCATACTTGGGAAATTTTTCCGATAACAAAATAGCGCGCTATTTGACAATGTGAACACAAATTAACGCGCTAATTGTATCGCTCTGATCGAGAAAATTTCTCGAGTCCAACTCGGGAAATTTCTGAAATTGCGGGATAGTAGCGCGCTATTTGATAATGTGAAAACGACACGAGAATTTAGCGCGATGCATCTCATCATGCCTAGCGTGTGTGTCCCGATCGAACGAGGCAAACTGCACACAAAGCATGAGAAATTTTTGAAAGTGCACACATTACTGATGCTGTTTGCACATGCTCAGCTGTCGAATTAGCTCGAAAAAATTTCGGGCTAATTCTCTTCGGGCTGATGTGAACAAGAAATGAAATAGCGCGCTAATTCGCAATCGCGAAAAATATCTCGAGCTTGGATGTATATCGGGCTGATGTGAAAACGCCTATTGAGAGTGACGAGTGATGATGCAATGCCGCATGAAGTACTGTCTTCTTATCTGTGAGTCAGC
Organism: Diadema setosum; assembly: GCF_964275005.1. Lineage (NCBI taxonomy): Eukaryota > Metazoa > Echinodermata > Echinoidea > Diadematoida > Diadematidae > Diadema > Diadema setosum. The sequence continues at coordinate 15,096,585 of NC_092694.1, forward strand.
TCTAGTTTAGCACATACTTCATTAGTGGTGGCATCAAACATGGGATCAAATTGAATAACAATGCTGTTACTCCATCTCTTGAACCTCCTTGGTCTGAATAGTCTGGGTGCCAAAGCCACTTTTTGGGCCTAACCTTGTTTTACCGTCCACCCAATGTTTTTTGATGGGTTTGCCCTATTTCGAGGGTGCTGAATCCGAATCTTGATGATGCAACTCTTGCATTCTTGAGGGTTTTAAGATATTCAAGATGGCCGCTAAAATGGCCGCCCAAACCGGAAATTCCCATGTATTTCCTTCTAAATGGTGAGAAATTGAGAACAATTGATAGTTTTACCCTATTTCGAGGGTGCTGAATCCAAATCTGGATGATGCAAGTCTTGCATCCTTGAGGATTTTGAAATATTCAAGATGGCCGCCAAAATGGCCGCCCAAACCGGAAATTCCTATATATTCCCTTTGAAATGGTGAGAAATTGAAAACGTTTGATGGTTTTACCCTATTTCGAGGGTGCTGGATCCGAATCTGGATGATCCAACTCTTGCATCCTTGAAGGTTTTGAGATATTCAAGATGGCAGCCAAAGTGGCCGCCGAAATGACTGCCAATTAAAACCAGAAATTCCGATGTATTTCCTTCTAAATGGTGAGAAATTGAAAACAACGGATGCTTTTGCCCTGTTTGGAAGGTGCTGAATCCGAGTCAGGATGATGGAACTCCTGCATCCTTGAGGATTTTGAGATATTCAAGATGGCCATCAAAATGGCCGCCGAAACCGGAAATTCTCACATATTTCGTTCTCAATGGTGAGAAATTGAAAACAATTGATGGTTTCACTCTATTTTGAACGTGCTGAATCCAAATCCGGATGGTGCAACTCTTGCATCGTTGAGGATTTTGAGATATTCAAGATGGCCGCCAAAATGGCTGCCCAAACTGGAAATTCCTATGTATTCCCTTCTAAATGGTGAGAAATTGAAAACAATTAATGGTTTTACCCTATTTCGAGGGTACTGAATCCAAATCCGGATGATGCAAGTCTTGCATCCTTGAGGATTTTGAGATATTCAAGATGGCCGCCAAAATAGCCGCCGAAACTGGAAATTCCTATGTATTTCCTTTTAAATGGTGAGAAATTAAAAGCAATTGATGGTTTTACCCTATTTCGATGGTGTTGAATCCGAATCTGGATGATGCAACTCTTGCATTCTTCAGGGTTTTGAGATATTCAAGATAGTGGTCTCCAAAATGACCGCCACTTAAAACCAGAAATTCCGATGTATTTCCTTTTAAATGGTAAGAAATTGAAAACAATTGGTGCTTTTACCACATTTTGAGGGTGCTGAATCCGAACCTGGTTGATGCAACTCTTGTGTTTTGGGGGTTTTGAGAATTCCAAGATGACCGCCAAAATAACTGTCAATATTGAAATTTTTGAGACCCTATTCAGCACCCTCGACATTTTGTTGTTGCCATTTTTGCATTCCTTAGGGTTATCAGATGTCCATGATGACCGCTAAAATAATTGGCAGAAATTGAAATTCCAGTGTTTATACTTTTTTTTCTAAGTGGTGAAAATTTGAAAATAAATTGATGGTCTCACCCCATTTCGAGGATGCTGAAGGTTTTGAGATATTAACAAATGTCCTGTGTAAACAAAAATTCCTTGATATTTTCTTATAAATTGTGAAATATTGTGCTATAACGTGAAGCGAGGGATTAAAAGCAATAATCCATATTCTTGAATTCAACTCGGTTAAGCAAATTTGTCAAATCAGCCAACGATTAATGGCATCCAAAATGACTGTCACGATGATATTGTAATATACTGAAATATTCCGATATGTCTCAAACGGAACTTTAACACGTAATGGAAAGAAAAATGATATTGACATCATACTGAAACGTACAAACACAAAGATAAGACTGATTTTTTTTTTTAATGCACAATTGTTATAAAGTAATGCCTGTGGTAGCCAATAAGAGCTCTGCAGACTGATGTGAAGTTAATCCTTTTTGGCTATAAGAGTAATATCAAATTATGGCCTGCTGGTATTTGGTGTTGAAATTTTTCTTGTATCCTTATGAGTCTCACCGCGTACTCTTATGAAACTTGTGGCATATTCTGATTACGTCACTAGAAATGGTTGCATGCATGACCAATATAGTAAATATCAATATAAGGGTAATTTCAAAAGCACTCTGCGTGATTATGATATTCGTAAGTACAAGGGGTGTTTCATAAAGCTGTTCGTAAAGTTACGAACAACTTACGAGCAACTGGTGATCAGTTCTTGTGCTGAATTATTGAAATTCTGATAAGTATAGCACACCATGACTGATCACCAGTCGCTCGTAAGTTGTTCGTAACTTTACGAACAGCTTTATGAAACACCCCTGGACTATCAACTATTACCTTACATGTTGTCGTTTGTTTTTACTGCGCGTTACTTGTGATTTTTCCATCCCCTCGTGTGTATATACGTGTGTATATCGTCGCTTGGGCGACAAGACCCTGTATCTGAAATTTTAGTGAAAATGACTTTTTTGAATAAACTGGCTGCTTTGGCTGCCATGTTTGTTTGCTTTTTGTTTTGTTTTGTTTTTTTCTCTCCTGAACATGTGACATTTTGCAGATACGAAGTTTGGCGCCCCATTTATTATATATGATATTACATCATATTGAGGAAAAATTTGAAGCAGAACTATAAAAATGTCCAACTCTTGTCTTCAACAATGTCATCAAGACCACCAATATAAACCAATTAACCAATGTGAGTGTTCATGGATGAAATGATTAAAACTGTTCATGGATTAAAACAAGTAATGTTGGGAATCTCAGTGAACTTCTCTACATCACTATCACTATTTGATCGAGATGGGTATGTCTTGTCCACTGATTGTTAGTGTTCAAAACGTATCCATGATATGTAGATGAAACAGTGTAATCTTTCAAACATTCAACCGCATCTGTAGTCTTGCAGGATTCAATTAGGGGGCCTACATGGGAATTTCCGTTTTTGACGGCCATTTGGAGCCATTTTGGCGGCCATCTTTATCATCTCAAAACCATCAAGGATGGAAGAGCTGTATCCTGCAGCTTCAAATTCAGCAAACTCAAAATAGGGTAAAACCATCAATTTGTTTTCAATTTACACCATTTAGAAGGAAAAAGGGGGTCTACATGTGAGTTTCCATTTTGGGCGGTCATTTTGGTTTCCATCTTTATTATCTCAAAACCCTTAAGGATATTAAGGTTTTATCAAGATTCTGATCCAGCTCCCTCGAACTAGGGTAGAACCATCAAGAGTTTTTCAATTTCTCACCATTTAGAAGGAAAAACAAGGGAATTTTCGGTTTTGGCGGCTATTTTGGCGGCCATTTTGGCGGCCATCTTGAATATCTCAGAACCCTTAACGATGCAAGAGTTGCATCATCCTGATTCGGATTCACCACTGTCGAAACAGCTTCGAACTATCAATTGTTTTCAATTACTCACCATTAAGAAGGAAATACATAGGAATTTCCGGTTTTTGGACGGCCATTTTGGCGGCCATCTTGAATATCTCAAAATCCTCAAGGATGCAAGAGTCGCATCAGCCATATTCGCATTCAGCACCCTCGAAATAGCTTAGAACCATCAATTGTTTTGAACTTCTCACCATTTAGAAGGAAATACATAGGAATTTCCGGGTTATGGTGGCCATTTTGGCGGCCATCTTGAATATCTCAATATCCTCAAGGATGCAAGAGTCACATCAGCCAGATTCGGATTCAGCATCTTCGATATAGGGTAAAACCATCAATTGTTTTCAATTTCTCACCATTTAGAAGAAAATACATGGGAATTTCCGGTTTGGGCGGCCATTTTGGTGGCCATCTTGAATATCTCAAAACCCTCAAGGATGCAAAAGTTGCATCATACAGATTCGGACTCAGCACCCCCGAAATAGGGTAAAACCATAAAAAAAAAGCATTGGGTGGACGGTAAAAACAAGGTTCAGCCTTTGGCACCCAGACTAGAATGAATGTCCTATGGGTGTACATAATCAAAATATAAAAAAACTGACAAAATATCTGGTCGGAAAACGGGTTGCCAGACCGCTTGTTTGCAGGCAGAGAACCTTGTTTGTGGCCAAGGAGTCAGCATCAAGACTACAGTGTCCCATAGGCCCTGTACTGTTAGTAGCGTCTCCAACAGTCCGATTGTCAGTGCCAGTTGGTGCATGTAGTAGTCTTGGGGCAGACTCCATTACCAATGTTTGTTCCTGCAATCTACCCATTACCCTGGGACCCAGGGTAGATTGAGTGCACAGAAATTGACCAGACACAATAGAACACACACACACACACACGCGCGCGCGCACACACACACACACATAAACACATACACACACACACACACACATACACACACATACACACACTCACACACACACATTTATATATATATATATATATATATATATATATATATATATATATATACCTTGGAATTTTCCACGTGTTGGACTTCGAATGTTGTAATTATTAGAAGAAAGAGTCTCAAGTACGCCATGGATCCAACGATTTCAAAAATTTTTATTACAAAATTTTTGTAAGAAAAATTTTTGTAATCGATGGATCCATGGCGTACTTGAGACTCTTTCTTTTAATATATATATATATATATATATATATATATATATATATATCTGTGCACATTATCTCAATACCCCAGTCTATCTAGAGGCGAGGTATGCAACTTTGAGTCTGATTGTTGATAAAATCATGGACCCTACCACAAAAATAATGTCAAACTCGTGGTCTTACCACATCGCACACCGGCATCTTCACCGTGTCCACAACCGTGGTTGTACCACCCGCTGTGAGAGCAATCAGCAAGGTTCGACTCCCGACCATAGCAAACAACGTTGGCAAGGAGAATGGGTCCCGATCCTTCACCGTATGTCGCTCCACGAAAAGCCTCGGCGTTGATGGTGGGATACCCAAGTTGTCTGCAGACGACCTCTGCGTCGTTGGTACCCCAGCCATCGTCGCACACCGTGCCCCAGACTCCATAGTAATTAACCTCAACCCGACCCTCGTACATCGAGCTTCCTCCGACAAGGCGGATAGTGGTCGGAGGATCTGTGCACAAATGTGATTGCATAGCCGTGATTTTACGTGGTACTCTAAAGCCCGAATTCACGAAGGTGGTACAAAATCGTGACAACGGAGCGCCAAGTGTCGCATGGAATATTTTGTTACGAAATCAGTCATTTCGTCGATGAAATGATTATTTTGTAACAAAGTGACAACATTTTGACAAGGCGGATGCTAATCGGCGCAGACGTTGTTTGATAACCATCTGTGCACAAATGTGATTGCAAAGCCGTGATTTTACGTGCTACTCGTATAAGTCTATATAGATGACTGTCCAAGTATCTAATTGACCATGGTGTTGTCTGTATGCCGACTTTACTTGATAGGGGATGAATACTTCTGGTACTACTAAATGCAGATGCTGACCAAGAGCTGAAATTACCAATAATCATATTCATGATATTAATGAGAGAGAAAATGAATGACACGGTGAAATGTTATATTGAAATGAAATATTAGACGGATTAGGGAAGATGCAGAAGAGTTGAGCCATTAGGAGAGTTGAACTACTCCTCAAGCTTGTATTTAGAGTTCACAGGTGAAATACTTGCGCCTCCTGTTGGTAGTGTTTTACATCACTGTCACTCTAGCACAAGCAAGCAGAGATGGTACAGAACAACAAAGACACAGGTCACAACAAATATAACCCCTATCAAGGTGATGCCATCATCCAATCAAAATTTTGATAATATAATTATGAAAGAGCATTCAATAAGCTACAACATACTGCAATCTGGGTGAATATCGGCAAAGGATAAGCGAGATTCGCTCGAGTGAACTTGAAATTTGATGACGTCGTTTTGAAAATTTACTTTTTTATTTTATTGAGAAATTTGATACCTTTCAATCATTTTTCCAGCATCGCCAACCCATGACATGACATGTACAACTCATCAGCTTTCAGAATATGTAAAGAAAATGGGGGGGGGGGGGTCACTGTCCATCCTAACGAGTAAAATCGGATTTAAAATTGGCAGTTTTTTTGGCATATAGTTGCACTGTATATCGCCATTGACAAGCGCGCGGAATTTCAACTTTGACGGGCCCGTATGACGTCATATTGATTCGGATTGACTTGAAACTTGGTATAAATATTTCTTGACATTTCAGACATTCAATCCGTGTGAAAAAACGGGAAATTTCTATTGCACATGAGCTGTGCGTGCGTATATGCGTGCGCGAATACGCGTCCGTCCATTTTTTTCAACTTTTCAAAAAATGCTCCAAACGTTCTGAAACGTCTGCAAAAAAAAAAAAAAAAATTCAGCTCGATTATAACATGTAAATATTTCATCGTGCGCGTACGCGGTAGAGATAAAATTTGAAAATATGTGTAGAAAGAACTTGACTTGAACTATACTATATGACTGCATTAAAAAATTAAATTCCATTAATGAGATATGAATGAAAATGAGATTTCATACAATGACGTCATAGTGACGTCACAAATGACTGATCACAATGATATTACTAGATCTGTCGTCTTTGGGACATGATATATATATATGGTATAAGTTTGAAATTGATAGGCAGAGGACTTTTTGAGCTAACCTCTACACAACTGAGGAGAAATAAGAAAGAATCCGTACAAAAACAGAAGGTAATCCAAGAGGATACTCGGATCACCTAAAAATCCATTAGTTACTCTAACTTTCATCAAGAGGCACGTGTGATAATAGGCCTATTACTTTGCCATATTTTGTAGTTAAAACATAAAACATAAGAAGTAAGAAAGTATAAAATGGAAACAAATTTTAAAGAAATAAAATTGACTTTTATCTGTTAATGCCAGCTATTTTTTATATCCAAAACCAAATTCCAGTCCTCAGATTGAAACGTCAGAGAGGGGCACACAATGAGATATATAATATCAAGAAAATTCAGTACTACGGAGGAAATTTGTAATGAGAAGTCAATGAAACACTCACAAACACACACACACACACACACACACATGCAAAATCCTGACATTTCTACCGTAAAAAATAGTCATCCATACACATTATCTCACCCCAGCACGCCCAGGGGTGAGGCCTGAGACTTTATGAGTCTGATGGTTGATAATAATGTCAAACTCGTGGTCTTACCACATCGCACACCGGCATCTTCATCGTGTCTACAATCATGGTTGTACCACCCTCTGTGAGAGCAATCAGCAAGGTTCGACTCCCGACCATAGCAACCAACGTTGGCAAGGAGAATGGGTCCCGATCCTTCACCGTATGTCGCTCCACGAAAAGCCTCGGCGTTGGTGGTGGGATATCCAAGTTGTCTGCAGACGACCTCTGCATCATTGGTACCCCAGAGATCGTCGCACACCGTGCCCCAGGTTCCACGATAATAAACCTCAACCCGACCCTCGTACATCGAGCTTCCTCCGACAAGGCGGATAGTGGTCGGAGGATCTGTGCACAAATGTGATTGCATAGCCGTGATTTTACGTGGTACTCTAAAGCCCGAATTCACGAAGGTGGTACAAAATCGTGACAACGGAGCGCCAAGTGTCGCATGGAATATTTTGTTACGAAATCAGTCATTTCGTCGATGAAATGATTATTTTGTAACAAAGTGACAACATTTTGTTGCTAAATGAAAATTTAATCCACAAAACTATAATTTCGTTAACGAAGCTCTCATTTTGCGACAAAATGACCAATTTCGTAACAAAATATTCCTGGCGACACTTGGCGCTCTATGGTGTTTGTCCATGGTTTTAACCATGGTTTCATTTGTACCACCTTCGTGAATTTGGGCCCATAAGTCTATTGAGTTGACTGTCCAAGTATCTTATTGACCGGGGTGCTGTCTGTTCGCCTGCTACTAGATGCAGATGCTAACCAAGAGCTTTAGTTACCAATAATTATATTCATGATATTGATGAGAGAAAAATCAATGACACGGTGAAATGAATATTAGACGGATCAGAAACGTCGTAAGATTACGGCCAATAATCTTATTAATTTGCAAAATAGTTTAAAAGATATTGATTGGTTTTTTTGTATACAACAATACCGATCTTGATTTGTGTTATGATTATTTTATGAAAACTATCACTTCTAAAATTGATGAACATATCCTGTTTTGCACAAGGAAAAGTTCTTACAAAAGAACTCCAAGACTCCCGTGGATAACCCAATCACTTCTAAGATCGATTAATAGAAACAAAATAATTTCTCCATAAAGACTTGTGATAAAATAAAAAAAAAAAAAAAGATCTGTAAAATAGCCGGGATAAAATGAGGTGTTTCATCTTCACTAACCTTAAAAAAAAAAAAGAGGTATAGCCTTTCATATATCAAATTTTCAAGGGGGGGGGGGTTCTTCGGCTCAAACTCTGTCCAAGGGTCCGCAAAGCCAGACTACGAGTTCTGTTTTAATACTCAAGAAACACATATTTTGCGTACTTGCTCTCAACAAAATAATTATGGCCCTTCAAATTCCATAAGAAAAGCTTTCATCTTCCAACCAAAGTGCAGTTTGTGGAGGAATTCATAATATTCAGTGTCTGCAGCTATTCACTTTTTACCACACTGCTTTTTCTGATGTTTAATCATTTTCTTCTTAATCTATTTTGGTTCCTTCGGTACGAATTTGTGATGGGGTCCGGGATATTCCATTTTATTTACAGGAGTGATCCCTCTAGCACAAGTAAGCAGAGATGGTACAGAACAACAAAGACACAGGCCCCCCCCCCCCCAAAAAAAAAGACAACCAAAAGAAAGTAAAAGTGAATTTCTGAGTTTCAGGTATTACTCCTATTACTCACATGACAGCAAATGGTTAGTCAGTAATTTATATGCAATCTATCTCCATTGTAGTCTTTTATTAGTTTGATCAAACAGAATTTTGACGAATGTATAGGGGATTTTAAAATGGCCATCTTCTGGAGTTGAGCCATGGCTCACTCCTTTGACTGTACGGCTCTTATCTCTTGATCTGTTGGCAGTGATATTGAGGTAACTATTTTTGTGATTTTATACTTATTTCATTTCAGAGCAAAAAGTGATTTTCTGAGTTTAAGGTATTACCCTTTCTATCAAAAAACCAAAACCTAAACAAAAACAAAAGCAAAACAATACCCGGACGCTACCTGAACGTAATCGCTATAATTCTAGTTTGAAAGGCTCTGCTCAAACAGGGATTAGAGTTATACGACTCAACTCACTAAGGAAGATAGAAATTTACTTGAGCAGGCCGCAATCTTTAAAGGCATGGTTTAGTATTGGTGAAGATGAGAATTGGGCTTTTAACTTTTGGCAAGATACCAAGAAAAAAAAATTATGATATAGTATAAACCATACCATTCTAAGATAAATTCAAAGCTTATTTGATGAAAATGGGTTTTGGCATGGCTGAGACATCCAAAAACAGAGTTAAAACAAAGCGATCGTAATTGAAGGTGTGTCCCACTTTAATTAGGATCGCTCTCTTTTGGATATTTCAACGATTTCAAAACCAATTTTCAACAAATAAACGTTGGACTTCTCATGGAATTACATGCTCTTTCATATTCCATCAGGGGTTTCTCATTAGGGTGGTAGAAGGCTTCACGGTGCACCATGTATTCTTTCTGGAGTATGTGAGTGGCCCTGAAAATGGCCTACCCAATCCCGACGTTTCGGCAAGAATGTTCTCTCCGTTCAGGGCCACTCACATACTCCAGAAAGAATACGTGGTGCACCGTGAAGCCTTCCACCACCCAACGTTCTACCACCATGCACGGAAGCCTTCAAAGATGTCAGGTTTCTCATTATCTCACAAACAAATGCTAGAAACCTGAAATTAGGTCTCAACCAAAACTGTACAATCCCTTTAACATTACTTTGAAGTCTCAGAATTGACAAAACACACAACAGAAGGTTTATCGTCACTGGAACAGCCCTAGTCTGCAGTGGTCGGACATACGGTGCGGGGGTCGTATTATAGCAATACCCAATGATATATCTATCAAAACGGGCCAACAAGGTATGTGTGGGCGTTACGTTATCGCAAAACAATACTTACCTGCATAAATCAGGAAAATAAAAAACCCATATATTGGTTATTCTAACTTTCATTGAGAGTCACGTGTGATAACAGGCCTATTACTCTGCAGTATATTGTAGTTAAAAAAGGTGTACATAAAACATAGGAAGTAAAAATGTATTACATGGGAATAAATTGTAAATATTAACAAAGAAAATGACTTTTATCTACTAATGACAGGTATTTTTTATATCCACATCCAAATTACAATCCACTGATGGAAACGCTGAAAAGGGACACACAATGAGATATTGTAAAATACGCCTTATCAAGAAAATTCAACAATACGTAGGAAATTGGTAATGAGAAATCAATGAAACACTCACACACACACACACACACACACACACACACACACACATTCAGTATATTGACATTTCTGCCGTAAAAAAAATCCAAACCCCCCAAAAAACATTCATCCATACACACTATCTCACCCCAGATGCCCAGGGGTGAGGCTTGCGACCTTATCAGTCTGATGGTTGATGAAATAATGTCAAACTCGTGGTCTTACCACATCGCACACCGGCATCTTCATTGTGTCCACAATCATTGTTGTACCACCCTCTGTGAGAGCAATCAGCAAGGTTCGACTCCCGACCATAGCAACCAACGTTGGCAAGGAGAATGGGTCCCGATCCTTCACCGTATGTCGCTCCACGAAAAGCCTCGGCGTTGGTGGTGGGATACCCAAGTTGTCTGCAGACGACCTCTGCGTCGTTGGTACCCCAGCCATCGTCGCACACCGTGCCCCAGACTCCATAGTAATTAACCTCAACCCGACCCTCGTACATCGAGCTTCCTCCGACAAGGCGGATGCTGTTCGGAGCAGATGTTGTTTGACCACCATCTGTACACAAATGTGATTGCATAGCCGCATTTTATGTGCTACTCTGACTTTATTCAGTTGATTGGCCAAGTATCTAATTGACCATGGTGTTGTCGTCTGTTCCCCTACTTAAATTGATAGGGGATGAATACTTCGGGTACTACTGGGTACAGATGCTAATGTTAACCAAGAGCTTGGTCTTATCAATAATCATATTGATAAGAGAAAAATCAATGAAACAGTGAAATGAATATATTAGACGGATTTTAGGAGATGCAGGAGAAATGAGACATAAGAGCTGGGCCACCCCTCTCCCTGCCAATCTTGTATTAGGAGTTTACAGGTGCAATCACTTATGCCCTCTGTTAATAGTGTTTACCATCACAGTAACTTTAGTTTAAGCAAACAGAGTTGGTAAAGCAAAACAAAAACACAGGTAAAAAAGAAAATCAAACGACTGCAAAAGTGAATTAATATGAGTTTCAGGTATCAGTGGCTGATCCAGATGGGGTGCATCAGGCCCGCACCCCCCTTTTATTTTTTTTTTCTCAAAACAAAGGAAATAAAAATAAAAAAAATTGGGAGAGCCCCCTTTAATCATGTAAAGGTGCCTCCCCTTCTGTTTACAGAATTCCTGGATCGTAATTCTGGTTTTATTACTCACATGACAACAATTGCTTAGTCAGTCATTTATGTGTAATCTATAGTTACCATTGTAGTCTTTCAGTATGGTAGATTTCATAGATGTTTGATTAGATGATTTTGATACTCGTAGGGAAATTTTGAAATGGCCACCTTGAGGAGAGTTGAGCCATGGGTCAATTCTCCTTTGTTGTTGACTGCAAGGCTCTAATCTCTTGGTCTGTTGGTACCATTTTTGTGTTTTTATACTTATTCCATATCAGAGCACCATGCCATAAAACTGCGAAAGAGGAGCATAACAAGTTAGCCTTACGGATGCCACCCCATTCGACTGTTTTGCAAAAACAAAAATAGCACAAAAATGAAAACTAAATTACAAAATGTAAGTTTCTGTAATCTCCCATTAAACGTCAATAGATTGCATATTCAGAGTAGTACCACCTGTGAGTGTAAAAATGTCGACTTATTCTCTGCTTCGTATCTTAAATCCAGTACATAACTATGAATAAAAGTAGAGTGACTACCTCAATGGAAGTTTATTTGCATCTGCGAACACATGCTGCATCACGCCAAGGGGTTTGATTTGGACTTTGAAAATGTCTATTGAGAGGTTGTTAACTACAAGATCTCCGATCGAAATTTCAGCAATGCATGAATCATTGTGTATTTGTATACCTTCAATAATATTTGCTTTTCCCGTATGGATGTAAACTATGTACACGCATTCACACATTGGACATTTATATGACTACTTTTGTGCTGCGATGGCTCCAGAAAATTGTTGTACTTTACTAGCCATAAAGAGTAGTTTTTACTCTCACAAAGTTAGATATTTTGGTTATTCATCTTACATTACTTGCCTTTAGTTTTTATTTACGTTTCATGTATGTTGATTACACAGAAGTTGATACAAAGCACGGTGAAAAGGAAAATACTTTTTTTTTAATATCACAAAAATATGACTTACAAGTTGGTTTATCATTAATTCTTTAGCATATTTCTAAAATATTGATGCCTTGTAACTGAGAAGATTGCATTTTCTTTGCTTGATTGTACAAGAATAATTCCATCAAAGACATGGAAAGGTGATGAGTAAACATAATAAAGTCCCAATGCAAACATCATTGAGCAAAATTTCACTGTATGCTGATGATACCACTGATTCTCAGGAGGGTGTCGACAAATATATTCATCGTTTGGTGATAGAATGAAGCTATTCACTGGCCAACTCGTTTTACTCCTGTTGTTATTGTGCATTCTATTAGGGGGAGAGCCTACTGAGACATTAGCCAAGTTCTACATGTTGTCTATTCATTGCTTCTTATATCTTTTCATTTTCTCTGACACTATCAGCACTTCATTTCTCGTTAAAGGTAGATAGTCCCGGTAGTCTAGAGGGCGCTGTTGATGATACTGCCGATCACCGTTCGCATTGATACGAAGATTACCGAATTAGTTGAGCTATCATCAAGAGTAAAGTGTGTAGGTGTTGCTAAGTAACGTTGCCTTCGTTGTCTTCTCTGCGCATCGCGCAGTCTGTAGTAATGCCATGGTGCGTGCATTATGTGCTTTTTATTATGACTTTACAAAAGAAGTTTACTAAAGCTATCATTCCTCCCAGCCGAATCATGAACCGAACTGTGATCGGACCACTGACTAACCCGTACAGTGGATCGGACTTCTTCGGACTCGGGGAAGTGGGCCAAAGCGTAAGCGCCCAAGAGGAGTCGATAGCGTAGGTCTCTATAGGAAACTTACGCCGTGCGCCCGCGTACACATTTGACTAAAACACTGGGACCATGTACCTTTAACAGCCAACTAGCCTTGTTATACAGTTCGCATGCACACAAAGAGCACGTTCCTTTTACAGTCACGCATGATTGCTGCCCAGTATTAAACTTTGCATTTGCTTTTATTCCGCAGTATCCCGTTTTGTTGCGGTCATGCCAATTTCTCGGTTCTGCCAACGTTAGGCTACGGTCACAACTCAGAGCGGCGACCGACCGATTTGTAGCCTGCTCGGTCGCTGCTGAAATTTTGGCACCGCTCAGCAGTTTTTGGAGATGTTGAGCAGGCTGTGAAACCCTAGCGATGACCGAGCAGTGCCCTGTCGATTTCCCGATCGATTTTCAATAAAAGTTTGGCGAAATATGGGGATCTGCAACGGGCAGAGTCCGAGCAGTCACCGAGCGATGCCCCATCGGCAACTGGACGATCTCCCACCGGACACCGGCCGATTTTTACGAAATCGCTCAGCGACCGACGGGTGATGGATAGGTCATCTACCGGTGACCCGTAGGCGTACCGGCGGCCACCTGCCGAACTCTGCCGGAAATTTCTCACGAGCTACCTGTGTTTATTAATGTACCTATGTGATTAGTGATGTGTTAATTGATTAATTAAATAATCAATTAAAATAAAACTCGAGGCAAAAGATCTGAGTTAAATCATCAACTAACAAACCTCAGCTATGTGATACCACAGATATCTAGAAATTAGGAAATAAAACAAAAAGGAGGAACACCCAAGATGGAACAAAGATTAGAATAGATTAGAATTTTCCAAAATATCTTGTTTGCTTTTATATTTTACAGTATTTTTCCATTCCTATTTAATTTCATATTTTAATTTTCTCCATCTCTTGTCACTCATTTCTTCTTCATTCAATTGGCCTTTAATGAATGATAAGGTAACCAAACCAAGTTATACTACGTGAACATATTGACACTAACTTTTAGCTTTCATCTCTTTTGCCCCAAAGTGGTTGCCTCTGACTTCCATGTCCCTAATGATGGTTGCCGAGATGTTGAGATGCTGAGATGTTGGTGGGGTTCCCTTGCCTCTTATCCCTCCCCCTGCTTCTTCCACATTACGCTAGGTTATCTTCTCCATCTAGTCCCTGGTTTCCTTCAGTGCTTCTGTCATTTGTATGTTAAAATTTTCAGTCCCTAAATCGCTCGACGGCGACCGCTTGATCTATTCTCTTTTTTTTTTATTCTGTGCTGTTGTCATTTTGTTTCTATTATTTTTGTTCCCTAAATCGCTCGGCAGCGTCCGCTCGATTAGGTCAGTGCCTGAGCGGTTCCCGCTCGGACACCGAGTATATTTTGGGCAGCGAGTGAAAACTGGTCGGTTGCCGCTGAAATTTTAACTCCGCGTTAAAACTTCAGCGGCGACCGGCCGATGCCCTAAAATCAGTGGCGCCTGGTCGGTCACTGGTCGGTCACCGGTCGTTGTCCGACCGATTTTGGCTACAAATCTGGCCGACCGGTCGCCGAACAGGCTGATTTTGGGGGTTGTGACCGTAGCCTAAATCACGATTGCCTTTTACCATCAATGGCGCGGATAATATACCCAGTCAGAAATGCCTCAATCCAGAATGAATGACGGAATAGATGTACCTTTTCACTCTATGTTAAACGATGAGTTCGTTGATTTATTCAGACCAACTACGCCTGAATCTGATCCCTTAGAAAGAGAAGTTTCTAACAAACGCACATTTTTTATGTGAACTAATCTTAGTCGCTGACAACATTAATTTAGCAGCGGAAGAAATACAGTATGACTTTAATAATTTTACTCAAGCTCCATTGTGTAATTATGTCACTTTGAATCAATTTCAAGATATTAATAAGGGTTTTATGAAAGATACATTTTCTCTGGTACATTTGAATATAAGAAGTATTAATAAGCATTTTGAAGAATTACATTCATTGTTAGAAAATCCAAACAAATCTTTGTTTTCAGTGATAGGACTCACTGAAACGTGGTTATCCTCATGTCAAAAACAATCTTTTGCGCTTGAAGGGTATAACATTTTTGCGAATAATAGACATGATCGCTCTGGTGGTGGAGTCGCTTTAATGCACTGCTCATGAAGAGCTTAGCAAAATGAATGACAATGTTGAGTCACTTTTTATTGAGATTACTGTTCCTGGTTATAAAAACATTGTGATAGGTATTATTTACCGACCTCCAAATTCCAACAACAAAGATTTTTGTCGTATCTCACTGAGCTGCTTACCAACCCTTTATTTATCTAATCAGACTCCTTTATATTCGGTGAATTCAATATTGATTTGTTAAAACACACAACGGATAATATCTCGGGAGAATTTCTTGAGACATTCTCATCTTCTTCCTTCTTACCTCTTATTTCGAAACCGTCTCGCGTTTCCCGTCAGTCGGCCACTTTAATTGACAATATTATTTAGTAATGTTTTAACCCTTCCAGATTCGTCGACAATTTTATCAGATATCACTGATCATTTTCCAATAATGACGCAATCTAAACTCAACCATATTAGCAATAGTTCATCAAAGCCAAATTTGAGGCGTAGGGTAACCCAAGAAAACTTGTCTTCTTTTTGTGCTTCTTTAGATGATCTCAGTTGGGATTGTGTGTTTGATACTGATGACATTAATTTGGCTCTGAATAATTTTTTTTGGTGGATATTTTTGATAATCATTTGAATATATACATCCCTAAAAGAAAGGATAAACTAGGAAATTACAAAACAACACCAAAGCTTCCTTGGATTTCGAAGTCCATGTTGCGTTCGATAGATAGAAAAAAAAATTATTTTATGCATTTAAAATGAAAAGAACTGAACAAGCACGATTGAAATATACTTCGTATAAAAATATCCTTATCAAGATAATTGAAATTGAAAAATTGAAAAGAAAAAAATAGTATCATAAGCAATTAGAAAGGTATAGATGTGATATAAAAAGTACATGGAATGTATTAAAACAAACAATGAATATATCAAATGAAAAGTTTGGTATATCGAAAATAAGATTTAATGATGAAATCATTGATAATTCTGCGGATAAAGTAGATATTTTTAACACATATTTTACAATAATTGGAGAAAACCTCGCTCAAGAAATTCCTGATACTAATAAGCATTTCTCTGATTTTTTTACATCAGTATAATCCTACATCAAAGTCAGAATTACAATTAACCAATTTTACTGTTTTCCCCGACTTTCTTCCTTCAGAAAGCCTTTGAAATTGATCCATGCCTCTATCTATGTGGTAGTTTTATGCCATTGTATACCCCAACGTTTTCTTTCTTGTGCAAAGAGCAGTGGCGTATAGTCGTATTGTACGTGAGGAAGATAGCATTTTTTTTTTTTTTTGGGGGGGGGGGGGGAGGGGGGAGGGGAACAATACTTCAACAGATTTAGATACGATACCTCTCCTCTAGAAATCACATGCTGTTCCTATGCTGTTCAGTAAAAAAAAAAAAAAAAATAACAGGATTGAAGACATTCTTGAAACGAAAAAAAAATGAATATGAATACCGTAACCAAACTATTATATTGTTTAATTGTATTACTGCCGAGCTGGTTTGGTATGATTGACTTTTGGGTGCGGTCTGGTTTTACGGTTCAGTTGTTTTCATTTTGATCACACAGATAACATCCTTTCTTTCCTTTATAGCACTTTGCACACGCTTCATTTTCAAGTCTGATAACTTTTGAAGGGATAACGCTACTGCTTTGAAAGTTGGCATTATTCATGGACAGAGTGTGTTAATAGAGCATGATTAATTCAACTTGATCTGATAATCCCTTCATTGTTGTTGCTTCAGTAGTTTACATCCTCTTTTTTAGTCCCATTCATTGCACCGCTAGCACGGCTTGGTATAGACAGTTATACCCTTTACTTCTCGGTTCACACTTTTCCAATGTGTGCTTTCTTTCCAATGTTTAGATAGGTTAGGAGATTCCATTTCAATTGAACTATACATCATTTATAAGCTTAAAGTCTGCCTTTTCAGAATCTGCCCTTACCTAAAAATCCATGTCTTGCGACTTTTTGTTTGTTTTCTGATGCAGGGTCACAAATGATTTGCTTACCAAACTTATGATACGTGTTGAGAATTTGAAGAGAAAGAGAAAAGCATAAAGTTTGATGTTTTCAAAATCAATAGTTCTGTAGGCACTACTACACAATAAACACGAGGAGTGAGGAATGAGGAGGACGTGTGTAGAAGAAATCAAAGTGCAAAAGTTATCGTTGCGTCATGATGCAAAGATGTTACGTTATTTTTTCTACGTTACGTAGATTATCTAATGATACATTGAACTATATAATTCATCATTGAAATGGAAGTCCATCGAAGCATCACAATAATTTCTGTCATCAAAACTGCAACTTAGTACAGCTCTTCCTATAGGATCAATTTATCTTCGAGATATTATAACAGAAGACCATATTAAGTAATCAATGTAAGTTCATGTGATCTCATATTTTGTTAGCAATCGATATACTATGATTGCATATTTCCTACTTACCAGTAAAGCTGTACTGGATTATACGAAAGAAGTAGTAAGTGAACACGCCTGTTATCTTGTGAGTCCCCATATTAACACCCACGTAAAATGTGTTTCTCTGTATGAACTTGACGGTCTAAAGCTTTGTTATAATGGTTATTCAAGCTGTTTCTTCACCCATAACAACACTCATTATCATGGCAGAGCGAGAGGTGGATGCGGTGGCGGATCGGGAGGGGGAGCACCGCATGCACGCTTCTTTTTTTAATGAAATAAAGGGAATTCATCTTTCTTAGCTGGTTGTATATAATGGCAACATGAAGCCTGAAGCCTTTTTATTTTAACTTGTCAGCCGATGAAACCCTGAAGTAGCACCAGATATTTTTTTGGCGCCCCTCCCCCTTTACGGATTCCATGGCCAGCCCCTGGATGTACTTTACAATGCACGGTTCACCCAGTCGAAGTGCATTCAACAAGATCTGAATAATAACCATTGATAGCAAGAAAGAAAAAAAAAAAGAGCTAAGAGGTTTCACGGTGCACCACGTATTCTTTCTAGGGTAAGTGTGTGGCCCTGAAAAGGTTCTACCCAATCCCGACGTTTCAGCAAGCATGTTCTGGACGTTCTCAAGGGAATGGGCACTTTGGGTTCTTGGAGGGAAAGTCTTTGATTAGCTGAATGGGTCACAGTAGGTATAGGCAGGTCAAGGTTGAGTGCACACAGTCATTTCCTGTGTGGGGATTGTCACGGTTGGCTGCACACATTGTGGGGTTTTCTAACTGTGGGTATCAATTAGGGCCACTATTTTGTGGGGGCTACTGGGTGTTAATTAGCTTGCTTTTCAAGTAGAGTTACCCAGAGATCCTACACCAGCTTTAGAACGAAGGGTAAATGACAAGCTCCTCTCGCTACAACGGAAAGACGCTTTATCCCAAACCCTGTACCGCAAACTACGTAGCTCATCGGGCTTGTGCCCGATACTTGTTTTTAGCAACCAAAGATTCCCAAACCGGACATTCCACTTGGACCTATCGTCTCGACCAGGGGCTCCCCCACGTACGCCCTGCCTTAACAGTTGGCTTCAATCTTGCAGCCTCTTGTTGGCCTCACTGTACACCATGTGAAGAACTCCAAACAATTCATCGACCAAGTCCGTCAGATGACAGTCTCTAATAGTGATCTTCTCGTCAGCTTTGATGTAGAGTCACTATTCACGAGTGTGCAAGTTAAGGATGCGCGCGCCACCATCCTCAAGAGACTTGGTTCTGATCGAACTCTACCAGACAGGACCAAACTGTCTCCAACACAAATCCATGACTTGCTTGGGATGTGTCTCAATTCCACCTCTTTCAGATAAAGAGACACTTTCTACCAGAATACAGAAGGCGGTGGGGCTCCTACTGTCCCCTCTTGTTGCAATCTGATCATGGAAAATTTTGAAGAAAACACTACAGACAGCAACGCTCCGACCGAAAGTGTGGCTTAGATGCGTGGCTTAGATACACCTTTTTGGTCTGGCATCATGGTGCCGAGAAAATCAACAACTTCCTTCAGCACCTAAACCATCTAAAACCAACGGGCTATCCCCATTCTGGACACCAAGATCACGAGGACGGCACAGGGATCCCTTTCCCATCAGGTTTACAGTATAAACCTACTTACACAGACCGATATCTGAACTACCGTTCATATCACCATCCGTCCGTGTTGAGATCCATCAACAAGACCTTGGCTAAGCGAGCCTACGAGGTCAAACCAAGCCCACCTACCTGACGAATTAAAGCACATCAAGCAGGTGTTGAAACGCAACAGCTACCCCCCCCCCCACACACACACAAGATTTCCTCAGAGCTCCCACCTTTGCGGAACTATAGTGGAACTCCACCGAAGTCGGGAGTGATCTTCCCATACATGGGAGCAGCCTCTCACACGATCCAAAGGATTCTGAGAGAAGCCAACGTTGAAGTTTGTCAAAGTTCTTTAACCAAATTTTAGTCTCTCCTCACCACACACAAAGACAAACGACACTCCAAGAGCCTTCCTGGTGTAAGGTCTACATCAGAGAGACATGCCGATCCTTTGCCACTAGGTTAACTCTTTATGTGCCACGTTCGCACGTCCGACTCAGTCGACGGCGTGCCAACTTCGCATATTCTGCTCAATAAACAAAGCCGCTTATAAAACCGATCGATAAATCGCTAATCCCGCCGTACAATCAAACGGTTTCTCGCGCTTTTGTTCCTCTCACATACAGCATGCATTTTATGTGGTGATTGACTGCCAAGCGGTGTTCCCAACTAGATTTGCTTGTACATTCTAGGTTTCTGTCACTATTTTATGTGCAAAAGTCATGCCTTTACAGTAATGTAGCAACTGTTAATTCAAAAGAAAAATTGAAATTAGAATAATTGTTGTACATTGTATATAGAAGCAAAGTTTGGCATTCCTTTTTAACTTTGCTCACTATTATGTCCGTTATTGTATAGAAGTTATAAAGATTGGAGAAACAGAATTCTTTCTCAAAGCATGACTACCTGCATGTCTCAGAATAATGTGGCACACAGGGGGTTTTCACCATGGCACATAAAGAGTTAAAGTCACATACGGGACGAACGGGACAAGTCTGCTATAATCCACGGGATGAAAGCATGCAGACTGATCACGCAAGTCCCAAACTGGTAACAACGACGAGTCATAGAAGCTCTGGAAATCGAGGTGCATATTAAATACTGTACCCCAGGATAATCGCCTCCACCTAAGCAATATCAGGCTAACTCTACTTGACAGGCAGGCTAATTAACACTCATTAGCCCCCATACAATAGTGGCCCTAAGTGATACTTACAGTTAGACAACCACCACAATTTGTACAGCCAACCGTGACAACCCCCCCCCCCCCCACACACACACACAGGAAGTGACTGACCCATTCAGCCAATCAAAGACTTTCCGTCCAGGAACCTAAAGTCCCTTTGATCCTTCCTGAGGGTATTTCAGCTGGATTTTTCTCTCACTTTCAAGATTATGGATGTGAATTACACAGTATGCCCCCTCCTCAAAAGAGATACATTTTTTTTTTTTTTGCATTTATAACATCCAAAATGATTAAACTGTCTAAATTCTACTTCATGGTCTTGAAATATAACATCTTAACTCTATTTTGCAGAAAACCCCATTCAATTTGGTTAAGCTGTAACAGAGAAATATGGATTGTTGTAAAGCATGTCATGAGTCTGATTCTTCAAAGTTTAGCACTTCGATGCTTTTGTGTGAGAAAACAATAGACAGAAATTGGAGGGAAAAGATTCTTGACATCCTCTACAAAATTCCTCATTTCTCTTTGACCACTGAAACAGGTAGAATTTTGAATCGAATTTCTGTAAGATGTGGGCAATGATTAATAGTTTTATACACTGAATTTGTATATGAATTGATTCATTATTTGTAAAGATATCATTGCGGAGGATCCCGTTGTATTTTTTGAACATGATAAGGTATCATGGCTACGGATGTGAATTATGTGATGCTGTAAGTGGTAGCACAAATCGTAAACTTGATAGTAGTTCAATATCAGGTTTTGAGAATAATTACTGGTGCAGTGCGTGAGACATTCTCTTAAAGCTTATCAAGTAGAGTGTGGAGAGATGGCTTTAAAATTTCACAGATATATATTTCTTGATAAATATAGATTTCATGTAATGTCTTTTGAAAGGAAACGGCATTCTACAGTAGAAATATTACAGTCATGTTGGTATTACGATCAAATCTAATTGGAAAACCGGTCAAGGCCCGCTTGTTATGAGGGCGTGTACTTTGAATACAAAAGTTGAACAAATTTATGATTGTTTATTAACAGAACCCTATTGGTTTTATGTATCTCCGAGAATTGATTTTTATAACATTAGGAAAAGAATTGATATTAAGATAGAGGTAACAACTTATGTAAATGAAAGATTATCAATAAGGTGGAAAGGTTATTTGAAAATATACACAGATGGATCAAGGCAAGACAATAACAATATTGGTGTTGCTTTTTATGCAGATCAGTATGACATAGGTAAAGTTTTTAGATTACCTTCAATATGTATTATGAGAGCAGAATTAACTGCAATTATAATGATATTAGAATGGTTAGAGACTTTTCGTAGTATTTCGGTTGTTATTTTAACCTAGAAAATAAGCTAGAAAATTTATCATCCAGGCCTATTACTAGTGTTTTAGTTGTAGAAATTTTAGAGAAATTAAAATGTTAACAATTGCAGGATATAGATGTATATTTTGAATAGAGAATAGCTGATAATTTAGCAAAAAAATGGGTCATTTAAGAAAATATAGATGTTGCTATTGTTCATACGAGACAAGAATTGTCAACAACAAGAGTTGCATCTCTACATTTCATAAAACCAACGAAATACAGCACTTACTGTTGATTCTATTCGAACTCTGTTTTGTAACATGAATTTGCAGATGTATCTCTACATTGGAGTCATGAGTTGATAAACAGAGGAAAAATTCCTGACACAAATTATTACAAAGTTAACATAATGTATTGTACATAAGTGTGCTGTTCGTTATTGCGAAGGTTCGTTAATCCGAAAGACACAAATTCCCTATACCTAGAGGTTCGTTGATCCGAAAATTGAAAAGGGTTCGGTAATCCGAACATTTGTGGCGTTATTACGAAGGTCAGTTATTCCGAAGATTTGTTAATCCGAAATTGAAATTCGGAATAACGAACCTTCGGAATAACGAATCTTCGGACTCAAGAGCCTTCGGAAAAAACGAACCTTCGGAATAACGAGCTGTAACCCTATATAAGAGGAGAAATGATTCAAGTCAGTTTGAAAAAAAAAATCGAAGCATTACATTTTAGGCAGCACTGTGACATAAAACGAATCAGTATGACTGTCACTACAGCTATGTGTAGTAAGGTCTTAGCAACTTTGTTGTTTCTGTGTGAATTTACAGACCAAGACTAACCATCGTAAACAGGTCTGAAATGGTCAGTCTAGGCAAACCCAGCTAATGTAAACATTCCATAATGACCCCCTTGTTTCAACTCAGTAAAGGTGGTTGGTATATTGAGAAGGAGCTGCCCCTTTTGTGCACTTCTGAAGAGAAAGGCATTGCAGCCGAGGAAACCGTATAAGAAAGTTCTATACAGCATTCACTTGATGATCTCTGTGTTTCAAAGCCCGAATTCGGTAAGAACTGACATTTTATGCCCATACTGTTATACAGTCGTCATGTACTTTGTAGTCATTGTATACTCCATGTGTGCTTTCTATGTTGTAAGAAGGTTAGGTAGATGATGCAAACTTTGTAAGATATTGGTCATGTTGGTAGACAAAGGAGTTGTGATTCAGGTGGATGTATATGCTCCCATGAGTGCTTGTCTTTGTTTGTGAATGGGTAGTGCATGGATGTATTAGTAGTGAGTGGAGATTAGGTGAGTGCTGTTGCTGTGTTAATTGTAGTGTTCAAACTTTCTATAAGTAATTAGTATAGATGTCAGTGATTATTAAGCACATGATTTAATACAAGTATCATTTATAATCTCAGATTTACAGTGGGATAACACTGGGATAAACAGGTGATATTCAATATCCTCAGTCATTTTCATGTTTGTGATATACAGTCAAACCTGCCTTAGCGGCCACCTCTCTATAGCGGCCACCTGTCTTTAGCGGCCACTGAAAAATCCCCCCGAGAGAAAAGCAATGTTAAAGACCCTGTGTATAGCGGCCACCTGTCTTACGCGGCCAGCGGCCACAAATTTTGTTTCCCGCGGTAGATTTTAACCTGTCTATAGCGGCCAAAAACCCGATGGAGCCGTAGCCGAGCCGATAATTCAGCGTGTTTTTCTGCTTGTTAGCCGTGCCAGTCATTCCTGGGCAATGTTCAGTGATCGCCACCGTTGCATTCATCACTTGTTCAGCCACAATAAGGCACTAGTGTTAAGCTTTCTAGACTGTGCACGTGCTACATGTACTGTGCAACAATTTCATAAACACCGGCATTGTTCTATGCATGATACAGACATGTGCATACGTACACACATACATGTACATGTACATGTAAGTATATATAGATATATAAAATAGCATACATACTTATGATACAGGCCGGCAGTGCATGACAAAAGTTATAGTGCACGCAAAATATAACGATTGCAAACGATAACCCACTATCGATTTGATATCGGTTTTTGCTCCCTCATTTTAATCATCGAGTACTTGAATTCCGCACCTTATCAACGCGATTGCGCCACAACCGCGATATGCTTTGCTCGATATTATCGTTATTCTCATTTCTCGCAGTCTGGCTATGCCAGCAACTTATCTGTGTGGGACTAGACTTTCAGCGGTAGATTTAAACATGGAAGCTGAAATGAACAGGTTCGCTACTTTTAGAGAGACTGATCTATATAAACAGTATCTTAGACAATAAGGACACAAAGGATGCCATCAAATACGCCCTACGAATTTTGGACTCCTACTGTTCTGAAAAAGGAATCAATCCGACGGATATTACTGAGCAAGTCAACCCAAGATTTGTGCCGCTTTCTCCGTACATTCTACGCGGAAGTGCGCCGTGGAAATGGGCAGCGTGTGGTGTGTTACGCTAAGCGCTCTTTGATCACGCTACGCTATGAACTTTACTACGACATTCACAACACACTCTCGGAATCCGCATGTGCAGCAATGGTGCCTGGCACGAGCCTTGTGTTTAAATCCAGTAGATCCATAATCCTACAAAACATCATCTAGTCCTGGTCCTGGACCCACAGTGCAGTAAGTAGGGCGTCTAACGTGTTACTGTTAGTGTTACTGTTACTAGTGTTAGATCCATGGTAGACCTATTGTAGGGTCAAAGCTCTGTCGCTCGTAAGTGACGTACAGTACAGTGTACGTAGATCTAGTATAAAAACGTTAGGCCAGGGCCCCTAGACCTAACCTATCGTAGGGCCTAGAAAACGTTATAACCACGTAGGCCCTAGACCCTAACGTTAGACTCTATAGTTGAATTTGGATCTTCAGGATTTTGTCTACACAGGTTCAAAGAAACTGGTATTATTGCTTGTGTAGACACGTGTAACTGTTAGAAATGATCTAGGCTTATCTTGCCTGGGTATGTATGCTATTTTATATATCACATAGTGCATGACATCTTATTGCACTATAACAAGTACCAAGCACCTCCAAATTCTGAATTTGCCCTCAGGCAATTATATTCAATTCGGCCTGCGGCCTCATTGAATATAACTGGCCTTCGGGGCAAATTCAGAATTTGTCGGTGCTTATATTGTTATAGTGCATTCAGCCTCATGCACTATATATATAGTATACAACGATGATACATGTTACCTGTCTATAGCGGCCACTGTCTATAACGGCCACTTTTCCCGTATCCCTTGGGTGGCCGCTATAGACAGGTTTGACTGTATTAGTAACACATAATAGTATATAGAGGTTACTCATCCTTTGTGGTATGTGAGAGAGTAATTATAGTTACATGCACTCTGTGTAGTCAGGTTATTAGTAATTGAGAGAGACACACATAATGTGATGGAAAGTGTAACCTTCGCATTTACAGGTGATATAATGATATTATTTGATTAATATAAATAAACACATTATCTCACAAACAGGAATATATATGTAATATACACCAGCATTAGTGGGTATTCAAATCCCAATGGGAAGTCAAAACAATTTGGATGATTAATTCAGTAAATTAGTAGGAAGAGTCCGAGTTATATAACCTTTTTGTTAGGGTGCATTCAGATGGTCATTTGATAGCATATATCCACATGTTGTTGTAATGTTCAATAAGTACAGTGAAGTGAAATTCTGAAGTTGTCACAAGCTGTTTATGACAACAAAGATCGAAAGCTGTGACACAAATAAGATAAATTGTCTGATATTTATTTTGGTTATTACTCATGGAAATATAGAGTTAGATTTGAATTATCAGTGTACATACGTTCACACATGATGAAGTTAACATAATTTATAAATATGGACTGATACGTGCAGATTTCAGTATTACAGTTTTATTACCTTGTTACATGAGGGTAAACAAGTATGAATTGAGTCTGTATCACATCTATTTCAGATTATTATCTCCACTCCACTCCACTCCACTCCACTCCAAGATCGATGACAAGTTGGATTCCAGTCTGATTAAACAGGATTTAATCGTATATCTATGTTTCCAGTGTCGTCTGTTGGATCTTATGGCGAATAATAATACAGGGCGTATAACAGAGAACGAAACTCCTCAGCAAACGAGGTCGTTGTGAGCTGAGGCAGCCACAATGACAAACAGATAATAGGTCATAATCTACATAATGATGTGTCATTTAAAAGGGATGGCTAGTAAGTGATCAGTGGGAATCAGTGGGAATGCTGGAGATGACTTTTCAATTCTTGTGGGATTTATTTAAGAATACATTATGTACCAGTTTTTTTTTTTTATTGTTCCAATTTTGTGGGATTAATTTAAGAGTACATTATAATCTATTGTTGTGTGAAAATTATCTGCTTCAGAATGGTCTCATATTCAAGTAATGTGCAGTTTAATGTTTCCAGGTTAGCATGCATGTGACGGGGCATTAAACTACTCATTACTTGAATATGATGCAATTCTGAAGCAAATGATTTTCACACAACAATAGATTATAATGTGCTCTTAAATTAATCCCAGAAAATTGGAACAATCACCCCAGCATTCCCACTGGTTCCCACTGATCAGTTACTAGCCATCCCCTTTAAAATACTCATGCAGAATAGTCATGATGGTGAAATACCATAATAACAGGGTGACTGAGGGGCCATGGTTCAAGATGGGTATTGCTGAATCTTTCTTTAAGTAAAATCACATTAAACCACAAGACTTAGTTGTCCTAACACACACACACACACACACACACACACACACACACACACACACACACACACACACATAAATAAAGTGAAATATAGCTGTGCGAATTGAGGAGAATTTTACTCACTGTCTTGACCAAATGCCGCTGTAATCATGGCCAAAAACACAAAGATTATCGTTGATTTCGCCATGATAATTCTTCTGAATCCCACTTAAATAGACCTGCAGGTTTGACTCTCTTCTAAAGAAGAGAGTCAAACCTGCAGGTCTATTTAAGTGGGTCTATGCCGAATATCGCTTTTTGTCACTTCCTCATTTCTTCCCGGTGGGGTATCTATACATATCTACCCTTGCAAATCACGACAGGGCCGTGCCTGTCACACAGCCTTTATTCCGTCACACTGCAGTCATAGGCAACAAAGGAATGACTTTTTTTTTTAAATATAAAAATACATTGAAACGGGAAATCCCAAGCCCAATTTTCATCCCGACCATTGCCATTTATAATTGCTGTAAAAATCTGCTGAAATTTCATAAAGAGCTTAACCCTATAAAGCCCAGGGGGGGGGGGGGCACATTGTGCCCCCCTACCATATTTTTGTTTGCCACTCCTACACCCTTTACTCGATTTCAGCCAAATTTGGTGACTTTTCCTAAAATCTTATTGCAAACATTTTGATATATAATTTAGCCATGTCCGATATTGCTGGTTGCCATGGCAACCGTAAACTGATAACCATGTCAGTCAGATTTTGAATGATTTTCTGTTCCAATTTCACTTAACAATATAATAATGGATGAAATGGGGTTTTCTCAGCTGTAATTTGCTGAAGGACCAAAATGTGAAGTAATTATGGTTGTGAATTACCCTGAAATGGTCTTCTTATTATTTCCTTCATTTTTTATATGACATAGGCATCGAACAATAGATATAATAGAAATAATCGAAAATACAGCATTTTCCAAAGACTACCCTTTTTTGTGTTATCTTCACGCAAGCTTTGCCTGTAATATCATTTTTTTTATCATATTATCAATCTGCAACCTCAAAATTTCAATATTTTGGAAATATGAAATGTGATACCAATATATGTACCCATTCCAAGCAATACATCATAGGTTTCATATATTTCTTTATATTGTAACGAGTAGCGCCCCCACGTGTTGACCTTGAGAAATTTCAACCATAACAAATAGTGAAGGTTGACTTGCTTTTCCTTTTTGGTAAATATGAAAATGATTGATATGAAATAAAAACATATATACTGGGGATAAAGAAATAAAAAGAAAAATACATGATTTTAGCGTATTTCCTATGTATTTCTGTATATTTTGGTAAATAGAGCCCTCATTGGATGACCTTGAGAAATTTCAAATGTTGGGTCATGTAGAGTATGAGTTGCTCTACCCATGTGCCAAATATGACGGTCATACATCATATAATAAAGAAGTTATGTAGGGGGGGCACAATGTGCCCCCCCCCCCCTTGGGCCTGGAAGGGGTCAAAATAGCTTGGGCTTTAAAGTACGCAGTGTTGTTGTTGTTGTTGTTGTTGTTTTCCCCCAAGTAGTTTAGAACCACGGTGAAACAGACGAGCGAACAAAGACCACCGATGGAATTCAAGAAATATAACTTGATGTAAGTGCATCGAGTACGTAAATACGATTCATATTAATAACTAACTTACACTAACACGGACTAACTCATGGAGATGTATGGTATACATACAGACACAAAGACACATTATAGTGTAGTCCCTGTTTGATGCAAGATTGAATAAGCAACAGTATCATACTGCACAGCTAGAGTGCCTGACTGATTTTCATTTATGCATTTATTTTTCGTACATGGATGTCACATAAAGTTAATTGAACAAAGTAATTGAGTAAAAAGATATTGCCTGAATCCAGAAGTTGAAGCCGGTAAAAAGGGATTTCTTAAAGTGTACGACATTATTCCATGAAAATACAAATTGGAGATGAGCAGTTGTTATTTTGTGCAGATGCAAACTTAAGAATCACAATCATGTAGCTGCCGTTTAAAAGACAAATTAATCACTCCTAGATTTAACAGAAATACATCACTAAAAGCAAACGTTTGACGGAGAAAATGGCCTCACACAGAGATAGTTGTCCGTGTTCCTGCATGGAAACATTTTTTGTTTTTCTGACAGGGGTGTGAACCCCTTAGTCACCTGACAGTTAGCCAAACCATAAGCAGCGTGTTATCATGAGGGGAGGATTATTCCACCAAATCCTCTAGCCTTGCACTGATATTAACATCTCTTAAGCAAAATAAGTATGTGAATGAATACAACTTAATGTATAAATAAATAAATAAATAAATGAATAAATAAATAAATAAATAAATAAATAAATAAATAAAATAACATGAACAAATAAAGAAAAATAAAGAAAGAAGAAATAAAGAAACAGATTAATTAATACATAATTAATACATAAAAAATTGAAAACATATGCCTTTCAGATGTACATGCCCATGCAAAAATATGCAATTGCTGAACTTCGTTTCTGATCTTTATTTTGGCACAATCAACGCGGAAAACAATCCGCTGCCTTCTCAAATCGAGTGATCGGAACTATCAGTGCAACTATCAGCACAAAAAGTAAGGAACTGCATTTTGATATGTTATAGTTCTGTAGAATTGGAATGATGGACCTCTTGTTTTGGTATCGTCTTACAGCTAAAACAACTTTTTTATCCGACAGGACCATACCTGATATGATTTGCTGACTGGTGCGTGTTGAGGCGGCATAAATATGCCGGAGGATCAATAAAAACAAAATGTTGCAAAATAATCGATACTTTGACTCTTCATGTACATACATTATGATGATCCTACAGTTTGATGATTCATATTCGATTTCATATATTATTCACCACATAAACCAGAACTTTTAGGTGACAATCTGGATACCGCACACACAGAAGCTATCGTTCACATTTCTGTTTTAAGTAGTATTTGATCTCTGAAACTGAACACGTCGAACTCGCTACTGTATTCTATATTCTTCTCCGACGCTAAAAAATTGTTTTCGACGAATATCTTCATAAAGCATAAAGTCATCAGTGCAGTGCTATCTCTGCATACCATGACAGAGGAAGCTGGTGCCGCCGGTGGGAAAAAGAGTACCGCTAAGCGAGTCCGACAGGGTTGGACTAAAGAAGAAATAGACGCCTTGTTAGCAGTGTGGGCTGAAACTTAGAATCTTAACCTCGAGGTTTCGTAACCTCGAGGTTAAGATTCGTCGTGTGGACACACGTCGTAGTTAGAGAGCAAGAGCTAAACCTCGAGGTTTCCTAACGTCGAGGTTAGGGCCTGCCGTCTGAACGTAACTAATGTCATCTGAAAACAGAAACTTGAGGGGAGCGGGGAAGGCTGCACCCATCGGTTCAACAGCCCTTGCAGATACAACTCAACACACACACACACACACACACACACACACACACACACACACACACACACACACACACACACACACGCACGCACACACACACACACACACACTAACATTCTTGCCACAGCATACTCTAGTAGGACACCCACAGTATAAGCTCGTCCCACAAACGTATACTAAATAAAGCCAAAATCTATTGTTTGCAGTCGTGGGACCATTGTTTACGCTTGTGGGACCATTATCCTCAGGAATTTCTTTTGTTGGTTGTCCTACAACAGTATGTCATGCCACCCCCCCCCCCCCACACACACACACATACTCTCACACAGTTTTAACTATGAGCCAGCAGAAACACGAAAAAGACTCGACTTGATCGATATTGTATTTCTGCATTACTATGAGAGTTTTCAGTAAAACAGTACCACATTTTATATGCTTATTTATATCATGGGAAAAATCACGAAGCTATCTTACACTGGCGTCCATACCATCGTTGAATAGACCCACTTGTAGATAATTCGTCACGACGTGCTCGTGCTATGTCTGAAGCGGACTGACGCGTCACATCAACCGGTTTAAAGCGATGCACAAATCAATTATTTATCTGCACGGTAAGCGTGGTAAGCACATACGCGTTTCTTATACAATAGAGTAAAGACAGGTGCACATGAAGAAATGTTATAACCAAAGATATTCAGTACGTAATCTCTTTGGATATAACCCATAGATACGATGTATCTGTAGACACGCCTTTCTGCTATACCCACTAACACTGATTTGCCCAGCATAAAAGTTTTGGAAACTCGACTTCGATCGATTATATTTCTGCAATATTAGAATAATATTCGTCACGTTTAATAATAAGCGTGGTAATTCTTGCTCTAGGTATAGGGTCCTTAAGGAAACTCGATTTTGATCGATTATAATTCTATAATATTAAAAACCTAAAAATATTAGGGAAAAAAGAGTTTGTTAGTGAATGTCCTTGTTCTTTACGTTCACGTTCATTGTGTAGATTCAGTTCGGGGCCCTTTCTTAATTAAATGATGGAAGTGAATAGAGAAACAGATGAACAGTTTAAGAGAAATCCAGTCCAAACACAAGTTTGCCTGATAAGAAAGAGTAAAATATTACGAGTTTAACGGTATAATTTTGATCGAAATCGGAAGAAAAATAAGCAAGTTATGACATTTTGAAGTTCCGCTATTTTTTTCAGGAAAGAGATCTTGAACGGTCAATATGAAATATGCAAATAGCAAAGTGAGCATGTCGTCCCCTCACAGTTTTTGTAGATAAAGTTTTCCAGTTTTTCACTCAAAGGCAACTATACCCGATGCTCAAATTCTCGTATATCTAACTGATCACTCTTTTAGAGTTATTCAACCAGGAATAACATCAAGTTTCAGACTGCACTGACAGAAACCCTGAATATTTGTCATTTGTTGTACACGATCAATGGAAAATTATGAGGCTATGACATGGTTATAGCTCACTCATTTGCATATTCATTTAAACTGAACGAGAACTGTTTTGCAAAAAGTAATAGCGAAACTTCAAATTGTTATAACTTTCTTATTTTTCATCCGATATCAGTCAAATTTCTACCATTGAACTTGTAAGATTTTACTCTTTTTTTTTTATCAGACGTATATTATCTTATATTTTGGACTGGATTTCCTCTTTAAAGGAATACACGCCAAACCGTAATATTTACCAGCGATGCTTTGACAAAGTAAAACCGGGAGTTAGCCCACATTCCTGAAAAAAAAACAACAACCCACAAACAAACCATGGCGATCACTGGTCAGTCATGGCGGATTCCACATTCAAACGCATACATTTTATGTGTACTGCAGCAGGCTCCGATGTCCATGCTGTGCGCTTGTCATTGATTATGTATCCCGTTCTCCTCTGTCTGGCCTTATCCCCTCCCACACCTGGTTCCTGCTCTACATCTGTCCCTCCTTACCTCTCTTTAGCAATCATACCACTTTCTCTTTGTGCACCTCTCTCTTGTCTTTTCTTTGAATAGAGCTGGACACTTTCATGAGAAACAGACTTTTCCATCTCTAGATTACGAAGATGATAGATAAGAGTCACGAAGCAATAGAAATATGTATACTTTTTAAGTAATTACCTTTAGAAAATGTGTTTCAAGTGTTGTGTGTTTATCATCAGTTCTCTCTATACATGCAGCAATATCAAATAGGTTTTACCCGAAGAATCCACAACCCCCTGAAATAGACCGTTTTTGTACGTCATTACAAGTTATTGATGTTTCTTTTCTGACAACCCAGCAACTAAGTATTTCATGCACCTGTTCTTCCTATAAGTTCCTTAGGTAGGAATTTGTTGCGATGTTGTTGCTAGGTCGGGCAACCTCCGACAAGCTCTGTGGTCAGGGCAGCGTTTGCGAACAAATCATACATAAAGCTGAATACATTACGCAAGGCTCCACATTAACCTTTTTTTTATGGTGGCCCGATGGGGCCATCAAAATCATCAATTTCAAAATTTTGGTGGCCCCGAGAGAAAAATTTGGTGGCCCCCCAAAAAACACAATAAAAACATTAAAAGTTCCGGTTTTTGTTTTTTTAATGAGTCACACACTCAGTGCATGCATTTATGCATTTATGACTCAAAAAGTTACGAATTTGTTGACATACTTTTCAAAAAATTTTGGTGGCCCGAGGCGGGCCACCAAATTTCCCCCTTTTTGAAATTTGGTGGCCCGACTTTCATTTTTGGTGGCCTCGGGCCACTGGGCCACCGTTAGTGTCGAGCCCTGCATTACGGAACCGGTCTAGTGCAGTGCCCATCCTCTATTTTAGCATGCTGGTATCGTTTACCTCATCTTGCACTGTTTTGGTCCGAACCTCCTCCTCTTTTGCTTTCTGCTCTTCAAAGAGAGAGGATGTGTTGGGCATCTCGACCCTTTGATGCCTCTGCATCTTTTCTGGCATTTTAGAGAAGCTGTTTGCCCTCATTTCTATCTTTCTTTCTTTTTTTTCGAAATGTGTAGTTCTAGTGATATTGTTGACTCATTGGATATTTCATTAATTATAAATGAAATTTTGCTGTATTTCATAATTATGTAAATGAAATTATCGCATTGAAGTAATGTGCATGATAACATGTGCGTCCACATTTTACTAATATTCATAGGAGTTAGGGTTATTTATGTTTTCATGATATACTTTTTTTTCGTCAAATTTCGTCAAATTTTCATTCGAATCAATGACAAAGCGTTAAATTCAAGCGATTTTGGTCACTGCTGTCCTCCCACGGTTCATTTTAAATCTTTCAGCATTCAATTCGGAACCCAATTCATGTCATTCTGTTTAGATTCCATTTCACTCAATATCGAGAGAAATTCATTCAATTCAACTACTGAAAATTGGCAGTCTAATTCTCGCCAGTTGGATAGACGTTCAATTTGGTTTATAGTACCCATTTCAATTTCATTTACAGGTACACAACTTTGCACTTTGAACTTTCGAATTCAATCAACATAAACAAAAATTTACCACGCGTTTTACTGGTCTTTTTTCACTGTGATTGTGGTGAATAATTTCATTTTCATTTCAGAGTTTCATTTATTCAGTTCAGTCTATTTGTATAGTAAGTATTCTTGCCTGTCGACCTTTCTTCCACCTTCACTTCTTGCCATACGTTATCTTTGTAACATTAAGGGAATGACTACATCTCAGATAGTGTTTACATTCGTATTTACATTCTTTTTGAATTCTATTCCTACCTTCTCCGTTTCCATATCATAAGTTGCCACAACCTGTTCAGCTGTAGACCCGTTTAACTAATCATCGCCAGTGATATAGTCTTAATGATTTTATTACAGGCTGTCAAATGCTTCGCCCGACCAATAACGTCCGTAGGGTCTATCCCAGATGTTCATGTATACTCTTCTCTAGCATTTTAAAGTCGTATATGAATAAAATGTACATGGGCAATGGGTGTATTTTAAAGTAGAGTTACACGAATTATAATAGATTAGCTTTTGTTAGGCAAAAGTCCCATTCACGGTTCATTAAGATTGCATAATTATTCAAACAGATGAGTAAATAGAAAGAATATAAGAAACAACAAAAATACTGCCTATGTGTTGTAAATTTTTGCCGTATCGTCAATATGAATTTCTTAACTTTCTTCATGACAAATCTGGTGGGAATTTGAATACGCTGCAAATGCATTTGAACGCCCTTTTTACACGTTTATTCGAGAAATTCATGAAATCTCATGAAATTAAATTGAATTAACTAGTTACTTTCTTGAATGCTGATTTCAGTGATGATTAAAATTCATTGGAACTTGAATGCTCACATTGTTAAATCAAATTAAAATCTGAGGCTGTCACTTGATACGGATGCTCCCTTAGAAGTTTGTGAATGAATACATATCATTATTTCATATATTTTGTGAGAAACCTCTAAAAATTGATTCTTATGTGTGGCTCTTTATTTGTCGCAATAGAAGAACGAAAAATAGGTTAAAAGGTAAGATCTTTTTTTTTACTTTTATTTAAAGACAGAGTCGCAAAAGAAAGATTTACAAGGAGGTAAGTGAACAAAGATTCCTCATTGCCCATCCTGCCATTTCTTATACATTGACAGGGAGCAGCAGCAATGCGACTTATATGTAAGTCATTCAGAAGTTTGTAGATATTATATATTATCATAGTGACTTTCACAATCATCCCGAGTCATATCCTGCTTTCTATAAGCTCAAGTTCCAATAACGATGAAACATATCATACTTCAAAGGAATAATTGGTTGATTCACAGTAAAAATTAACAGGGTGACGGCCTCTTCCATCCCTCCAGTGGTTTTCCGACAGCTCTCTTGATCCGCCAATCGGTTGCCTGGATCGGTTGGTCCCCGCCGCGGAGGGCGCTGGGTACACAAAGGTCTGTTGAGCCTCCAGTGCGCCCTCACCGTTGAATACAGTCGAAGACATGACGGACTCGTAACTCGGAAGCAGATCCGCGTATCTCGGTGGCGGATCCGCGTAACTCGGAGGCGCAAGACTGGACGCTGCTGCAGCTGTGGACGGAGAATGGACGCTATCCCCGCTGACTCGAAACACAATGGCCGCTTGAGGTGGGCGAGTTGTGGATGACGTCTGGGTCTTCCTGGAACAAAAGCAGCACATACAAATGAAGGACAGGCAGAAACCGAATGCTGCACCTAACGCACGTCCAACAGTGTCCCAATGAGAAAATCCGTCAGATGACTCGGTTTCCATATCTGAAAGAAAATCAGGAACAGGAAGACGGTGTCATGATTGCTTTAACCTAGTGGAAGTCTCCTTGAAAAACACCTCACTTTGTGAAACATCATGAAAAATCTTAGAGTATATTCTAAAAGGTATTCGCAAGTAAAGACGGTTTGTTTCATTCCCATCTGAGAAGATGGCTGGATAGCCCATATTGAGGTGCAATAGCTGGTCTTCCGGTTCGGTGTAATAATGTCAGAGGTAAAAATGTCAGAGGTGAAAATGGCAGAGGTAATAATGTCAGAGGTAAAAATGTCAGAGGTAAAAATGTCAGAGGTAAAATTTTCAAAATTCTGCTTACGTCCAGGCTAGTATACAGTCATTATTGTTCATTTTTTTTTTTTTTTGGTTTAGTATGAAGAAGGAAATGAGGCATTGTCTAAGCAAATCGCTAATTTCCACCTGTTCTATGTTATTTTCTCAGATTCATGCAGGTTTTGTATTTATCTCGCAAGGCCCGATCACGACATAAATGTACAAGAAAAAATACAAAACGAAAACAAACAAAACTACAGTAGATGTACCGGCAGACATAAACAAGCTCTTACAAAATATTCTTATTACAAGGTTCAAGTATCACATGGGGCAAAAACAAATCTCGAAGTTCAATGAACACTGTGGTCAGTTAAAAAAAAAATGTGATCGGGTCTATTACACATTATTTGTAGTATTTTGAAATGCCAGGCAAGATAGGAATTGGTAAATAGTTGCTAATTTCATGAGGATCACCTTTTTGAAAAAAGGGGTGACTTCTGCAATTTTGCCACCCTTTGCATGACACGGGAAATAAAACCTTTCCGCATGTTTTCTCGAGCATGTTTTTGTTTTTTGGTTTTTGTGTTTTTCGTTTTAAGGCCAAGCCCTCTTATCTCATAATAACCCGATGGATATGTTTCCAATATACCAGAAAGAGGCCAGGTGAGGAGATACGCATTCTACCTGTAAGTGAGGAAAACGAGGGAAATATTTTGTACATGTATACATCCTGATCGTGAAGGAATGCAGTTTTCTTTCTGGACAATTTATAAATGCTCCATCATGTCCATTTGCAATAGTTTAGAGATGTTTGTTGGGGGGGGGGGGGGGTGGGTGGGTGGGAGGTTTGGTCCTTTCCATTGAAACGCAGAGGGTATCCGCGACAAAATAAAAAAAAAAATGCAGGAAAGTGTAGGGAAGACCGGGGAGAAATGGGGCGTTTTGGCATCATTAGGAAAGATTCCTTCTAGCTTTGTCAAGCTAGATAATGATCATGATTATGTACTATAGATTCTGAAGTTTATAGTATTCAGTGATAACCCTATATATATATATATATATATATATATATATATATATATATATATATACATATATATATATATATAATACATTTTTGGGGGGTGTAATTATTGATTTCTTAAAGCCTTTATTTAGAGTGAAATAGGACATCCCCGGGAGAAATATGACATTAACAAGGGAGAAATGGAAAAAAACCTGGGGAGAAATGGAACAACCATGCACAAAAAGAACCCCTAAAATTATCACAAAGTATAGACTGGGCATGGTGATAAAACAAACTGGTTTTAATTAAGCTTTAAGACGAAAAGGGGGATAATTTGTGAACAGAATGCTTTTTATAAGAGTCGTATTGGGATGGAATAATAAGATTTTGAAGATGCCTGTATATTATATTGTCTCGTCTCATAGTCAACTCTCTGTTGTACTGTTACTCCTATTTCAGTCCCGTTTCATGTTTATACGTGTGTTCATGTGTTTGTTTCGTTGATCCATTTCTCTAGTGAGCTTCCAGACCTTTTCTTTGCTTTCATCTGATGTTTTTCTTCTGAGGGCCCCACATTCTACAAGCCTTGTCTTTTTAGTGCATCCCTCCATTTTTCGAATTATAAACATTGTTTACTTACTTCAAATCACTTGAGTTTTATAAAAATGTATATATAATTATCGTAAAGTGCTACGCACCTTACTTTCTGTTTTCTGTTAAAAAAAGAGAAGAACAGATGTTTATATGTTTTATCGGAAAATGAAATAAAACATTGAATTGAATTGAATTGAATTATTTTTGCCAAAAAAGGGTTTGGAAATGGTAGGTTTGTTATAAAAACCTTTTTTTTTTTTAACTTACCTGCAAAACTGTATAGTGACTAATATGTCTATTTTGAGGTGTACCAAGGCTCATCTTTTTACTGATATAATTGGATTGTTGATTGGTCGAGAATTTTTCAAGTTACAAGATTGTCCCATATTTCTACCCGGTCTCCCCTATGCTTTTTTTTTTTCAGGAGAAGGCATGGAAAGCGCATGTTGTGAGAAGGGTGTCAGAAACATGAAGGCACTTTTAACTCGTCCTTTTACATTTCTTCGTCTAAATATTTACCAATGATATTTTCATCTCTGGCATTTTGACCACTGGCATTTCGACTACTGACATCTTTACCTCAGACATTTTGTACCTCTGACATTTTACTTCTGACATTTTTACCTCTGACATTTTTATTTCTGACATTTTTACCTCTGACATTTTTACCTCTGACACTTTTACCTCTGACATTTCTACCTCTGATATTTTTACCTGTCACCGGTCTTCCAGTTGGATGTGAGGAGGGACCACTTCATCGGATTAAACACCCTGCTCTTTTCGATGAATAAATAAAGCGGGATCATTTACGTGCATGAGTTAAATTGCGACTATCTCATACACGGGACCTCCATTTTATGTCCTATCCGAGGGACAGAATGTTTGCCTCTCATATGAGGGGTCGGTATGATTACACACAACATTGTTCAGTGGGACTCGGGAATTGAACCCAGGTCCGTTGGGTCGTGAGGCAGACGCTCTAATTTTATTGCTGAGCTAACTCAGGTAAACCGTGGTGACATAATTCTTTAATGTTTAACCACACTACATGTACTGGAATAAGCTGTACGTTAGACGCTTGCTTCGTGTGCTTGATGATTCAACACTGATAAATAAACATCGTATTGAACGGAATTTCGGTTGGCAATTTTTTGTGAATGAATAATTTTCCAAATGTTTGTAAAAACAAAATATACAACACGTCGCCAAAGGAAGAAGCTGCGAATGGATATCACTTAACACTGAATGAAACTCACACTGATTTGTGCATTCCACTCCAGCATCCTCATCATGTTCACAATTTTCGTCACCCCATTCGTTATGTCGGCAATTGATCAACCGCGATTCGGTACCGTCACATAACACGTCGTCAAGATGGATCGGTTGGTCTGCTGAACCCTCCCCGAAGTAGGCATTGCTCACGGCTCTCTTGGCCGTGGTGTAGCCCAGTTGACGACACACGACCACCGCGTCGTTAGAGCTCCAGAAGTCGTCGCATACCGTGCCCCACTGCTGGTCGTGGAAGACTTCGACTCGCCCATTGAGGGCTGATGTGCCGTCTACAAGACGGACGTTGCCTTCTGAGAGAGCAGAGTCAGAAAACCCATTATTTTACATATATGTGTGTGTGTGTGTGTGTTTGTGTGTGGTGTGTGTATGTGTGTGTGTGTCTTTTAGGAATCATTGTCTCCGCTGACAATGCTATACTTTGGCTAAAGGGAACGTGGAGTTACATGAATCTTAACGAAGTCATTCCATTTTACTTCACTTCTAAATGTATGTACGTAAGATTCAATTCAATAGTTTATTTATTTCCATCATCAAAAAAAAAAAAAAGAGAACATGATTCCAAGCGGTGCAATTTGTCGATTTGTCTTCCATTCGTCTGATCAGGGCATTCTTTTTTCAAATACAATATGAAGTATATGCAAGAATGATGTCATAAAAAAGAAACAATGCACTTTTTCATGGCAACAAAAATAGTAAATAATCATAACGATGGAAAACAGTGCTCCACTAAAAAGTTGTTCACGTTGAATTTTGGTAAGTTTAACATGATAGAAATAAAAGGTAAAGTTATGGTAAATTAGAAGCAGAACAATGCGCTTAGGAACTTTCACTGTTTCATGTGGTTTAATTTAAACAAATGTATCTACAATGATGAGGAAAGCAGCCCTCAGAACATTGTTCTTACAGACATGAAACTAACCAAAATGTATTGAACTGCATTTTTTTGTTAATATGAGATTACTGTACTCAAAGAAACTTTGAAATTATAATGTTGATCACTCCACAAAAAGGATAAGAAATGTGGCATTCTGGTAATTTATTTTGTTCCTTAACGTTTGCAGGTGCGCGGCAAAGTCATAATTTACGATATTTGAACAGGCAGACAATGCGACAATATTTTATTGTTGTTGTTGCAGACTTGCATTGAATACCTTGTATTTCTATATATCTGTAGATTAATTGCCCCTTTATTATAGTCTTACATCAGGTGGGCTACTTCCCATACAGTTCGTCTAACACCAAT
Organism: Diadema setosum; assembly: GCF_964275005.1. Classification (NCBI taxonomy): domain Eukaryota; kingdom Metazoa; phylum Echinodermata; class Echinoidea; order Diadematoida; family Diadematidae; genus Diadema; species Diadema setosum. The sequence continues at coordinate 15,136,496 of NC_092694.1, forward strand.
ACGGCTAAATTCAATAGGGCTACAGTTCACTCTCGTTTCATCTACAAGATGCTAATATTCAAATTCATGAAATTCTTCCGTCGAGATGTTTTCATTGCAACTGATTGACTGATTTACGTCGATGTAGGGCAATTTGTCAATCAGTTGCAAGATGCAAATAATACATAATGTTTATATCATAGACTTAGCTGCCGTTGAAGTGTATTTCTTGTGTGGTATATTTACCAAATAAATTGTGATTTAATCAATATATATTCCTGCATGTGCCATTCGTAGTTGTGTATTCACCGCCAGAGATAATGGCTCATACGTTAATCTACCGTGCTCACGCGGTCTGTGGCAAGTTTTAGCGCAGTAACTGATTAAAAAAAGGAAAAGTTAAGAGTCATTAAAGCAGTAGATATTCATAAGAAGCCTAAGAAATTTTTGCTTGATTACTTCTTCGCTTTCATTGAGAATTTCGCCAACAATCATGACAATGTATATACTTTAGTGAGCCCACATGAACATTGGACGAAATGTATACATTAGACTGATGGTATCTAGACCAATTGGGCATTACATTTCATGTGTTCACCAGAGCAAGTGGTTAATAAACTATTATTGATGAGTAGCCCAACTGGCTATCAGACTAAATGTAATTTGCCTTGATGATTGTTAGACTAATCGATGAAATGCTAATATGAATTTTAATCTTTGTGGGTGGAGTCCAAGACGTTTAGTGCGAATTAGACAAAATGGTAAAAGAAATCATATTAGACCAATAGGAATTTGACGAATCGAATATACAAAAAAAAAGGCAAACAGGACTGGTGATTAGACAACGTGGGATATATAAACGAAATGGCAATAGACCAATAATTGATATAAGACGAGTATTTAATGGACATAACCCATCTGAAAAATAGATAAACTGATAATGAGGCTAGGTAGCGACTGGACTAGTGATTGAACTCCATGCATGGGGTTGTAGAAAAAACAGGATTAGACTGTGTGGGTTAAAACTAAATACTTTGTTTCATTTCATTTCATTTCATTTCATTTCATTTCATACTTTAACAGGTATTAGTCGAAGAGGGAGTAGGCCAAGTGGTAGATCACGCATGCAGACCCTACATCCATCTACCAATCTATATCTATCTATCTATCTATCTATCTATCTATCTATCTATCTATCTATCTATCTATCTATCTATACAATTATGCACATGAAGTTAATCTCATTCTTAAAAGTTTAGATATTTGTTATTAATGTCGCTATAAAACAGAGACTATTAAAAAACTTCGGGATGTTTTTAGTCATAACTAATAAATATTCCTTGTGATGTTACAAGACTAGTGAGGTAACACTGGAAATGGGTTTGTTTTCCTCTATCTGATGATGGACTTACTTTAAAATGGTTAAAACTTTTGCTTTATATATACCTTGATATTCTCCATATAAATAAAGAGTTTGAATGCAAAAAAAAAAGGATAGATAAATCCATTAATTTTTATCATATCCAAATATTCAAGATGGAAGCTCGTAAAATAAAAAAGCGAAGTAAAATACTGAAATATAATTGATAATTTTGAAAGCAGTGAATATTTTCAATATGATGAAAATTTTGAAAATAGCGTGGAACTGATATCACATTCAAACTCCTCATATGTATGAACATAATCTTATACAATATATAATTTATGTATATATATATATATATATATATATATATATATATATATATATATACTAATATATTAATATCTGCATCCACACACTCAAAGAAGAATGACTTGTAGTATTTTTCGGGAAGCACCTGGACATGAGTTTATTCACTGCAACTCACAGCGATCTATGTGACATTCTACAAAATGAAGCAAGACTCTAAATCTAACTCTAAATACCTCTAAATAACTACCATGATATTTATATATTACACGCAGAGCACTGCTAACCTAAAATATGAAAAATTGAGTGTCACTATAGACCACATTCGTAAAAAGAATAAAGTAAAATGATCACTGTGAGAATCATCAGGATTTTTACTTACCGTATTCGCCAAACGTCGCCGTCACGATGGTCAAAATCAAAAAGAGCAGCGTTGCTTTTACCATGGTTACTCTTACAAATTCCGTTGAGTAGGCCTACGTGTTTGAATCTCTGTGAAAAAATAAAGAAGGATCTATGCCGAGGACAACTTCTCGTCATTTCCTTATTTTGTCCTAGGCAGTTATAGAAGCTTTGCACGTCCGCCACTGGGAATTATGACATATCAAACACGCAGTGTTTCGTTGATCATACTTTGGACCTGCGCAACAATAAAATTACATTCTTTTTTCTTTATGTTTGAAGAGAAATCCTGTGCCAAATTTTCATTCCACTTGTTGACATAAGTGGTACTATAGAAATATATTGTGACTTTATAAAGAGCCTTAGTTAGGAAACAATATCGTGATTTTATATATTTTAAAACATCAGTGTATAGAAGCGAACTTTTCTTGACTTATAGATGTATCATGTATCCTTTCTCCCCAAACTTGGGAGGTAGCATCCCTAGGGTGATAGGATCTAACGTTGCTCGAGAGGGCATCATGCCCCCGCCCCCCCCCCCCCCCCCCGCGGGGACCCCAAGGGAGCCCAGTGGGGATGGGGAAGCCCCCATATTAAGGATAAAAAGTCTTCTGTTCTAAAGGAGGAAAGCATTGAACTACATGTACGTTAATGCTATATGAGCAAATTTAAGAGCGGGGGTACTCCCACCCCCCCCCCTCCCCCTTCACTTGAATATCCTGTGGGAGGGTTACTCAGGGTCCAAATTTCATATTATCATCTTCCTGTTGAAATGTATGGTTGATTGTCACCAAACTTTGCAGGCATTATCGCTAAGGCGATCATTTTCACACATACAGTGCATCTTTTTAACCAATACGCACCGCACACCCTCCCCCTGTTTACTCAGTTCCTCTTTATAGTCTGCATAAATACTTGGAAGTTGAACTTGCGATGCTTGGGTGATCGCCAGAGTCATTTTATCTTAGCATTAGGCAAACATACCCCTCTCTATAGTTGTTGTATTTTGTTTGCTGGCTTCACTTGTTTGTTTGCTTCTTTTTTGAGGGGTAGTCCCGCCGCCCCCCCCCCCCCCCTTAAGGCAATTTCACGAGTCTTCGCGATATCATTTGTAATGTCATCGTCTATAATCCCTCGTGAACGTACATATCACATGCAACGTGAAAAGACAAAACTTGACATTAAAATTTGCCTTCATAGGTCATGAGTCTAACAACATTGCCGTGACCTAAACGGGACCCATGCCCATCCTAGCATAGAGGCGGGAAGAAGATCGGTAATAAAAAGAAACAAAAAAGAAATGTTGGGAGTGATGGGATATAACAGAAAAAAAAAAAGTATGAGAAAAGGAAGAAAGAAGACTCACCATGATTGGGAGGGGTGTCATGTGACTGCCACTTAACCTGTCAAATCCTGGAGAATTTTATTGTAGAAATTTCCCTCCTTTGTTATCTTGCACCGCTAAATTGGCAACTCTAAATATCATTGCATATACACTATAGAGAAAGATCGTAGGGATCTGGTTATATTCATTAAATTTGCCCCCAAACAAAAATCAGAAAGAAAATGGAAAAACCTTTGCCAGTTAAAAAGGTCTCTGATTTTATTAAATATTTTGCCAAATTCACAGTCAAATTTAATTTACATCATTTTACAAATAATAAAACAAATTATTTTACAAAAGGAAAATTATTTGACAGAAACAAACGATCACATATGAACAAGGAGAGGCAAAACTGAGTGAGTATAATGATCATACCTTGTGGTGTGGAACATTAAGAATATAAACAATAACAGGATATGGTAGTAACTAGCATCATCAAACCACAGGAATCCATGTTGCCTAAGCCTTGATGTGTTAAATACTCTGATGGCATGGTATCGAGTGACGTGTATCACAACAGGCTGAACTGAGTTTTAAGTAAACAAGCACCACATACAGCCTTAACATGACCTCATGTTTTGCACACCCACACAAGTCGTGCAGTTTCACACACACGCCGCGGCAAAACATTCATTTTCCCCGTGAAATTTTCAACAAGGACGTGTATATCTGTAAAAACAAAGAAAGAGAAATGAACAGGGTACTAATTATGTGAAAGAACAACGCAACAAGAAAAACAATGGCATACAATCCGATTCCCCCCCCCCTTTTTTTTTTTTTTTTTTTTTTTTTTTTTTTTACAAAGAAGTAGATTGCTTCTCTTATCATCTATCACATAATGAGTGAGGCCATGTAATATAAAACATTTTCCCTGGACTGCGGTGGTGGATAAAGGTATCTTTTCATTTATGTATCTGTCTTGATTTGGCTAATAATGTAGTTAATTCACAGTGCAGTTTGGTGCAACATCATCGTGCTAACTTTGCCATGATTGCGTGACTAGGCTTGTTGTTCTGATTCTTATGATTTTTTTCCCGTCCAAATCTATGGAAAGATACTTACTTTGACTTCACAGCCGTTGATGTGGGGCACTCATTCGGTACTCGGTGTTCATGCGTGCAGTTGCCCACGTCGACGGAACTGTGCGACGTAGCCCCGCATTGTCGGTGGTCATGGTGGTGTGGATGCTGGTCAACCTGGTAGAGGCATCGTATTTTTGCACTGATGTTTCAATCTTGATGAGTTGTTTCTAGCTTTAGATTGGAAATTGCTTTTGGCATTGTGATTACAATTTAAGGAGAAATCAAGTAGACATAGTATGTATACATAGCACCTGCGCTATAAGCAATAATGTGATTTTAGGGCGCTGTGAATCAACTCTTAGTTTGTAAGAATGCAACCACACAAATGTGATTATTGTATTCTTTTGTACTGGCAAGAACCACCGCTAACAACACTGTCAAGGAAACGACAGGAAAACATCAAGGATATATATAGGCTGGGAAAGGAAATATCACGAGCATTGGTTGCACGGCCATTCATATTGATATGGCCAATGTTGCGAATCTTTGTTAGCAGTCTGGCGCCCTCTTCGCCGTGGCATAGTCTTCTATTCATTTTTGTGCCAAATTGGTACGACACAGTGCTGGGAAAAAATATCGTCCTTTTTCATGGTGGCAATAATGATGACAGTGACATTACACGTACTAACGTCCATGATAACACTAGCAGGAAAAGAGTAGCAATTCCTCAAACCATTGATTCATTTACTACTACTACTACTACTACTGCTGCTGCTGCTGCTGCTGCTGCTGCTACTACTACTACTATACTACTGCTGCTGCTGCTGCTGCTGCTGCTACTAATACTACTACTACTACTACTACTACTGCTGCTGCTGCTGCTGCTGCTGCTGCTGCTGCTACTACTACTACTACTACTACCACTACTATGGTTTAATGCATCTTGGGTAGCCCTTTCATATTCCGAAAGGCACCGTATTTTTTATTACCTCAGCATTTTGAAATAGTTATTGCTTGTCAAACACTGTCCGACATGTCCAATGAAGTGAAGGCATGCGAAATATACTCGGGACTCTCCATCTGAAAGTCAAAAGTGTACCACAATGCCCTAACACTATACCTGATAGGAGGTTCCAAGTTGAACAATACATTGGTACGCAAGAGAAACGAATTAAACACAAAAATAGCATTTTCTTCTTTCTTCACTCAGTTAGGAACAACAAATTGAAACGCAGCTTCATTAGAAGAATTCACAATAGAAGTGATAATACATCATCATAATTTGTGTATATTGGCTCCGTTGACCTAGACTTCTGACACTTAGCGATAAAAATCATTTCATTCCTTATGCAGACTATAAAGATATTCAGCCCTATTGGTCTCTTGTATACCTCAGTGATGTCATTATCGTTTGGCCTACTATAGATCCCCGGGAGCACTTTGTCAAAACCTTCGATACGATTTACCCAAATTATGTTACGACATGAACAAGTACCGTATTGTGTGAGAGAAGTGGCATTAACTGGTTGATTTGATGAACTACATTCCCGTTTGATGCTAATCATCGCTGGAGGCTATAAGTCCACTCTATGATTAAACAATTGTATTCTCCACTCTCCTAGCTATCTCCGTGATAATGATGCAAACGAGCTTTTTAAAATTCGCCAAGTGTATCGACTTTTAATCACACTCATTTTATCATGATATAAACACGTGTACGGCACCTCCATTCGAAGAGCGGATTCTCCTCATTTTGTTTTTCTATAATCATACACTTTAGAGTTAGGATGTGTGATTCATGCACAGAGAAGTATCCTTGACGTGCTGTTTTTGCTTAAGCCATAGAGACTTGATGTGTAAGCTAGGAGCGACTGCATCTATATTAAACTCAAAGAAGACTCGGGAGATATTTATATCCAAGCATTCATGCGCTCTCTTATTCTTTGCCAAGGATAGCATTCGATTGATGCTGAACAACAAAACAGCAAAACGCCCAAGAACAAATCCCAGTAAACCTATGCAGTGTGCTAGATCGTTGAACAGTCTTTCAAGTCTCTATTTTGGTAGTTTCCAAAGTCATTAAAGATCTTTATGCTACATTGAAGTGTCTTTGACGATTCATCTTATTTTTGAAAGAAAAAAAAAATCTCGACCTGGTTCTAGTGCTCTCGGGTTCCAGGCATAGAGAAAGTGTCATTATGTTATGACCCTCGCCTGCCGAATGTTTTGTCACTGTTAACGCACCCAATTTCATAAGTAATCATACATGATTGTAGCAGGTGGAACTGTATTCTTCCACATGATCTACTTGTAGAGAGATTAGAGCAAGACAACAACACTGGTGACGTCATATCTGGGACTCACGTTGCTATGGTAGTGGTTGCTATGGGATCTTGGTCGATTGCAATAGCAGTCTTCTCTATAATTCTAGTTTTCTAACAATGAAGCTGTGCGTCAATAGATGTTCGCTCGCTAAGGGAAGAATCGCATATATTTGCCAAGTAGTTTGAAAGAAAAGTGGATAATCAAAGAAAAAAAAAAAGGAAAGGTCCTCAAAAAGCGCGCGGGTAGGAGTGTTTATAAGTATCAACTTTCTCAAAGCTGTATCTTCTTCGCAGGGTTCTCTTCACTGATGTCCGGGTTTCCCGCCATTATTGAAAAATGAAGATCGTCAGACAGTCGCTAGGAAGGCGGTCCAAAATATGGGGGGATTCCTTTCAAAACATTCGATCGACAAACTTGTTTGGTACTTCAAAAATCCCGAGTAACAAGTGGCATGAAAAGCGGACAATCTAAAGAGTCGCCCTTTTACCAGCCTCACGAGCTCATTTCACCATCGGCCTACCCCTCGCTTGGCTTGCGCACCCGCAGCCTAATTATTGATCCCCCAAGTACGCGCGGGTTTGCTTTTGGTATTAACGCCCACTCGACGAGACGAGCGCCTCCCCGCTCTCCGGCCGCATCAGCGCTTGAACTTGATGTTTGTTCGAGAGGCATACAAATTTGTCGAATATCCCATTACCGGATCGAGTCCAAACAGAGGAGTCTGACTGTACCCTGGAAATTAACGTTCATTTCTTCTTGGCCTCTTGTCTGCTCACAGGTCGTGATGCTACGCTGGCGTCGCCGGGAAGATTTCGCTGTATAATCGCACGGGGGTTCGGAGTGCGCGCCCGCTCGGCAGGTGCGCACACATTGTTTTCGCTGGTCTCTGTCTCCCCGATCCACGGCCGCTGCTTGATGAAAGGGCTCGGAAGGTAATTTCCGCCAGTCAATGCGACCGTATATGTGTATACGAGGGAAGCAACCTTTTATTGTACCTGTGCAAACAACGGTCTTTGTCAGCGCCGAGTTTGGACAATCTCGCAAATGCACGGTTTTCTGAGATTTTGTAAACATTTTCACCTCCGCTGCTTGACCACGTGTGAGAAGAGTGAATAACAAATTTTGAGATATGTTGAAAGGGAAATGACGACGATTTAAGAGAATGAACACATACGGTGACATAAACGAGCCCCCCCCCCCCTCCAAAAAAAAAAAAGAGAAGAAAATAAAATGAATTAGTAAAGGAATAGAGGATAAATGATTTAAAACGAATTTCCTTCATTTATTTTTTATTTCAATGTTTTGCATTCGTGTATACTCGTTTTCTTAAAACGAAGGTTAACCTAGGCTTGGCGAGATTAAACATGGCAAGTAATGGTCCATGTTACACCATTAATGTCACCTGTGGATATTCATTACGCTGAATTTTGGCATACTTCCTCTTTTCTTCACGCAAAAGCTTTATTACAGACACGATAATATAGGCTGATAAAAGAAAGATTCTTTGTATAATGTCTGGGTTTCTGATACAAGTGGAAATTAACCGTTAGCACTACGATAATTATGATGGTATTATTACACAGCCGAAAAGTATCGTGGTTACTATGATGTAATAATGCTATAGTAACAGTAACCAAGTTATTAAAGCTAGATTATTCGTAGCAGAAAATATAGAATATACACATGATGTCAATGATGATATTCATACTCGGATGTGATCCAAAATTGAAAACGAACAAAGAAACAGATAACCCTGTCCTCGACCGTTTGGTCGCGAGGAAAAAGATAATAAAATAGATGTGTTGATAACAACGCATATTCTTGGAAAGTCCAGTGGTATTTCTTCACTGACTTGTACAAGAACCAATAACACCCACGCTCACACACACACACACACACACACACACACACACGCACACACACACACACACACGCACACACACACACACACACACACACACACACACACACACACACACACACACACACGCACGCACCCACACACACACACACAAACAAGCAGACGTATAGCTGTTGCTGAATGACCACAGCATAAACTTAGTATTTGAAACTTCATTATTTTGGTATCACTCTACTCCAATCTTTCCAACTACAGAAGCAGAGATGGATATACATGTAAAGACAGACAGACAGAAAGATAGATAGATAGATAGATAGATAGATAGATAGATAGATAGATAGAAAGATAGATAGATAAATAGATAGATAGACCGATAGATAGATAGAAAGAAAGAAAGAAAGATAGATAGATAGATAGATAGAAAGATAGATAGATATATAGATAGATAGATAGATAGACCGATAGATAGAAAGATAGATAGATACATAGAAAGAAAGAAAGATAGATAGATAGATAAATAGATAGATAGAAAGATAGATAAATAGATAGATAGATAGATAGATAGATAGACCGATAGATAGATAGATAGATAGACAGAAAGATAGATAGATAGATAGATAGATAGATAGATAGATAGAAAAATAGATAGATAGATAGATAGATAGATAGACAGAAAGATAGATAGATAGATAGAAAGATAGATAGATAGATAGACCGATAGATAGATAGAAAGAAAGAAAGAAAGATAGATAGATAGATAGATAGATAGATAGACCGATAGATAGACAGAAAGATAGATAGATAGATAAATAGAAAGAAAGAAAGATAGATAGATAGATAGAAAGATAGATAAATAGATAGAAAGATACTGTAGATAGAGAGAGAGATAGAGAGAGGGAGAGAGAGAGATGGGAGAGAAATTTAAAGAGGAGGGAAGGGAGGAAGAAAAACCGAAAAGGAAGATTCAAAGGGGTTACATGAAATATAACATATAAAATATATTTGTCCCCCCCCCCCACCCCCATCCTGTCACCATGCTTCTTGCGGTCACCTTCAAAAGGGCTCATCAGCGATACTGCAAAATACATGTACAATGTTCAAGGTATGAGATAGGATATGGCGAAAAAGCAGAGCTGATCACAACCTATAATGCGCCTGACAAAAGGATGTTTTCTTACTACCCTAATTGGACTCTGCTCGAAATCAAGAGGGTGCTCAATAATGACTTCTTAACGTAGAAAATCTCGACAAAGTAAAAAAAAAAATCCAATGGTGATCACGGCAGATAATCCGGATCGTCTTGATCAATCGATTTCTGGTTTAGGTGGAACTTAATCTTTTGTGGCAGGAGCAAATCACCGCAGTTAATCCGGTCAAAGAAAAATCTCTGGAGTAAACAAGTTGCCCTTGTAAGAGGTTAATAGGTATGATAGGGGATAGATGAACGATATAGAACGAGAGAGAGAGAGAGAGAGAGGGGGGGGGGGGGGGAGAGGGTGAGATGAAGATTACAGATTCAGAAAGAAAGGCAAAAAAAAAAGCCTTTCTCTATCTCAATCGATACGACTTTAAGGGATTTAAACGAGTGCACAGGTGTAAGTATGAATGTGTGTGTGCGTGTGTAGGACACTTTCTCTATCTAATTATAGAGATGTATACCAAAATTGATTTTTTTTTTTTGTGAATAGATGTTTTACTTTTGTTTTTGTAATTCAAGAAATTTATGTAGTGAAATGGGGCACATTTTCCACTTTATAGTCAGCTATTATGTGTTACAATCACACTGTAATCATCTACCGTTGTTTGGATGTACTCCAGTTTTATTGTGTATAGTCATATTACCAACATGACCAAAGTGGGAACCTGAGAAACCCCCAGCTGCAGCAGCACCTCGCTGGTCAAGTGTACTTTTGTGACCTACGTTTTCAATGACGAATAATAATTGAAAAAAGAGAGTAAAATATGTAATATATCATATGAGTAACATAGATTTCAGCAGAAATTTACAGATGCCTATCAATTTCTACAATCCATCAGCCCAATAAAGCCATGCCAATAATTATGCTGACGGTCTCCTGCTTCGTTGTTGAATCAAAATTTAATGTATACTGCCTTTTCTGTATTAAAATGCAATTGATAAAATCTTGATTAGCCATAAACAAAGGCAAATCAGGGGAAACGTTTCAACAAATTCATACTGAAAAAGAAAACACACAAGATATCATTAGTTTAGTAGATTACTTTCAGCTTCATTATGCATTGGTAATAAAGATATTGAAGATCATGATTATCAAGAATGAAAAAGATGACATTGAAAGATATCTAACAATGGTTTAGGCTCTAACAGCAATGATGACGGGGTTAACATGTTCATGCTAGTCAATGTAAATGACAATGATATGCCGTGATGAAATAATTAATGATGATAACAGGAATATATAAATTATGATAATTTTCCTCTTTGTTTTTCTCTTAAATCTTCTTCTTGCTCAGTTTGTTTTCTTCTTCTTCTTCTTCTTCTTCTTCTTCTTCTTCTTCTTCTTCTTATTATTATAGTACATTAATATTATTATTATCATTATCATTGTTGTTATTATTATTCAATTCAATTCAAAACAAAAACAAACAAACAAACAAAAAAACAAAAATGATAGCCACGTACTAAAATAATCTTTCTGAAGAAGTTTTTTTTTTTTTTTTTTTTTTTTTCACACAAGAGATCGGTGCAGATAGCCATTACACCCCCGCGCAACTCGGCGCGTTTGACGTAACAACAAAGGTAGACATAAATAATGCGGTTTGTATTTTCGTCGTGATTCCAACGTCTAGCGTAACGTGAAGATCACGATGAAATTGCCAGGGAGTCTGAACTGCACAAGTTCCTTGACAGTTAGTTCGGTGACTACGTGTAATCCGTGTTGTGGCATATCCCCAATGGAATTACGAGTGAAGAGTTCGCTTTCATCCATTTTGCATACCGAAATCATCTCAAAATCTGCCTTACCGTGAGCTTGGTAATGAGATCTAATACCCCTACCATCTGCCAGACGCTCCACACACAATCCCACTGTCAGAGAGGGGAAAAATCACCCTCAAAAATTATACCTCTCTTTGTTGTTTTCTCGATTTAAGCTCCTCTTTCATCACATTCCCTTGTAAAGAACTATTGCTGGATGCACGTTTAAATCAAATGAATTTGTCCGGATCGTATTCATGGCTTTTCAGTGGCACGTTTCGGGTTGCTTCAAAGAAATCGAGCGTGATCATGGACGTTTGTAGCGTCCGAGTGGGGCGATACGCTTGTATAGACGTTAAACGCTGAGGGCGCTATTTATGGATTAGCACCTATCAAGTGCCGTGTGGCCGGGGCACTGATTGTTTGCAGTATCTCATTTACGAAGTCAGAAACACAACTGTAAAGTTAGCTTACAAAAGCATTTTGATTCTGATGATCACAGCCGTGATGGTATTGACAGGAAACTATAATAGGAAATGATTGATTGCCATTGCTTTGTTATTTCTATCATCATTATAAACACATCGTACCATGAAAATAATAGTACTTAGATTTATTATTTACCAAAAAAAGTCATAATTAATCATTTCCTTGATATCATGAATTAACTCAATAAGTAATGTTAAATATACAAAAGTGAACAATAGTTATAGTAAAATCATTTCTGTGATAAACCGTCTACATTTATGGTTTATTGAGAAAAATAGTTGTGTTTCCTTATATTTTAGGCTTTATTGCGATTTTTTTATTTATTTATTTTTTTTTATATGGTAGGATATTTTGTGGTACAATTGACCTGCACATATGCATCAAATGTGATAACTTGAACATTTTCTAAATCACTGGCTCCCAGTGCTAAACAATACCTTTGACGATCGGGCAGCGATAGCTTCATCACTCGGATACGCACTATAATAATCATATACGTCACAAACATTCCCGTACATTTCTAATACGGTATCTCAGTGATTGAATAACCTAACTAAATGGAGACAGTGTAGGTCATTTACCCTAAGACCACACAGGCTGGACGGTTCACGAGGTGATGGACAACAGGCACGATGTCACTACGAGTATTTTTTTTTTTTTTTTTTTTTTTTTTTTTTTTTTTTTTTGCGAGCCCGGGGACCATAACGTCACTGGTCTACTATTGGAAGGATTTTGTCAAAACAGCACCACCCCCCCCCCCAAAAAAAAAAAGTATACAAGTGGTATATTTTGGACTTTTCTTTCAGAACAAATTCGAGATATAACAGATAGATAGAGCCTACATAGAAAGATGGATGGATAGATAGGTAGGTAGATAGATGAATAGATACATAGATGAATACTAAAAAAAAAAACATAAGATAAATAAATAAATAAATAAATAAATGCACAGATTGACAGACAGATAGATAAATAGAGAAGATGGGAGGACCTGGGATCACAGAGAGCGAACAACACTGATTTGCAAAACACTCAAAGACTATCTATGCACAAGAATTTATCTATCTAGATAGGCTATAATAAATGTTTATACGTGGTATAATTATAATGCTGTCTAGATAGGCTATAGACCTATGAACTTCGAATATCTTACATGGATATTATAGCTGTGAAGCTGTCTATCTTCCTATTATCATTCCCTATCTCTCCTTTTATCTAGATACCTATCTCACCCTCTCCCTCCCTCCATCTTTCCCTCTCTCTCTCTTTCTCTACCTCTTTGTATATAAATATAATCATAACTATAAATTTTGTTGTTGATTCCAGGTTACCCAGCATCAGCTATCAATAACCGCCATCGCTATAAACTCTGCACCCTTTCCCCGCCTAATGAAGCCCCGAAGCATGCTTGCCATGACACAGTAATGAAATTCGGATGGATATCAAACGTTCCAGTCATACCGTTTGACAGCTCTCTTCAGATTCATTAATCAATACCATGAATCAATCAGTCGGGCCACTTACGATATCTAGAGAGATGGAGAGAGAGACAAAATGTTGATATCCCTTTTTGGACTTCACCGCGGGCTATTGTTGTCTGAATAGCTCCAATATTATTTGGAACGCGACATGTTCTCGCTAAAACAACACCCAAGTTCGGACGCGCGAACCCGATACCTTCGAGATCGCGGAGAGCAGTGCAGGACACAGACTGTGATATGATGAAAGGGGGTTGGAAGAGCAAAGGCGAATCGAGGGAGAAAAGAGAAAACGACAACATAAGAGAAGACGAATGATTTGTCTCACACGAGTGTATAATACGTCATCCTTGTCAAATAGAGTTCGTGAATGCATGCCTCTATAAACTATTTCTCAAGTAGAAGAGAATGTTTGACAACATGATGGGGAAAGGGGGGGGGGGGCGGAGCGAGGGGAGTGAGTGAGAGTGGGGGGGGGGGGCGGTAGAGAGTCACTGAACTATCTTCTGTTTGTGCTTAGAGTAGGGGAATTGGTTTTCAAATCGGCGTTACCTGTAGCAATTACGTCAAAACAGTACGTCACCTAGAAATTTTATGAAGTCGAAGAAACAGCAGAAGAACTAACAGATGAAAAAGAAATAAAACAATGATATCCACTGACACCGCAACATATTTGAATTACATGTTTATTGATGCTCCAAAATGATTTGATCTTAAGACAGCGAATGATATCTAAACTGATGATTGCGATGTGCTGACGATATTATTACCTTACTACTATTCCTTCTACTCCTAGTTCTGTCAACTCCTAACTCTTATCTTACCTATGCTCGTATTCCTCACACTATACATACCAGGCCTAATACTATTTAACTGTGGCCCCCACTGCTGCTACTACTACTACTACTACTACTACTACTACTACTACTACTACTACTACTACTACCACTATTACTTCTACTTGCAGTAGTGTCAGTGGTAGTAATGATTATGAGAATAATCAATCATTGTTTGCCGTTACTATCATCATTCATTTTACAAACTACAATGCAACATAATAAAATGATTTTTTTTTTTACTCCGCAAACACAATATCAAAGGCATAATTTACCATTTGCAGATCATACAAAAACCCAGCATCAGTGATTCAAAATAGTTCTAAAATGTGAGTTATGGATAGAAAGAACTACTGTAAAAATTTGAATCGGTAAAATCGATGTTAAGTTTCGTTAAATATACAAAATGTGAACAATAGTTATAATCAAAGGTTTCCAGACTAAACCGTCTACAGTTACGGTTTATTATGAAAAATACAAATATCTACTTACATTTTCGGCTTTATCGCGAAAATTTTATATGATAGGATGTTTTGTGATACAACAGACCTACACATATGCATTAAATGTCATATCTTTTTAAAATAACTTTTTTTAAAATCATAACTTTTTAAAATCACTTTTTAAAATCACTGTTCCAGAAGGTAAACAGGACCTTTAAGTGAATGTCGGAGATAAACAACGTGCAGTCAAGTCTGGTAAATATAAATAGAAACACAAGAAAACATATACATTACAGTGACACACACAAACACACACACACACAGACAGACAGACAGGCACACACATATACCTACGCACACGCACCTACCTACACCACTGTACACTCGCCAGAGCAGATGCAACAGAGTCTAAAGCAGATGGATTTGGAGGGTAGAAGCAGAGCTTTCTCGCCTTCCAAGCCCCCGGTGTCAATATTAAGTGGGCAGAATTCAATTTCACGATCAGGTTCAAGGGGTCAATAGCCGCCAGACCTGAACTGTCAATGGTCAGATCGTTTCCAGCTGCGGTGATGGAATCGTATTTTCATAATCCAGCCCCAAGTCCCTCTTATCTTTACATCACAGTCATACGATCATCCTCACAGTGCTCGGATGGTCTTATGTGAATGAAGCCCCCATCGTCCCTCCCCCCCCCTCCCCACCTTCAACCTTTTTTTACACTGTTGTAACATTTTGATCCCTGATCAAAGTGCAGCGATATGCTAACGAGAGCCCCAGTCATGCCAGTAGGCGATTCCTCTCGAAGCAAACTGGGAGCTAGTTTTATAAATATTGTCATATTTCAATGATAAACACGAGGGAAGATGACAAAACAAGGCCATGAAAGCTGGCTTCTGATTGGTTAGGAAAAGAATGGGAATGTATGTATCCATGCGACGATGATTATGTGCATGCATGTTCGTGTAAATGTATGTGTATATCTTATGCATTGTAGGTTTGTATAATTATTATGTGTGTGTATAAATCATGTACTTACGTTTTCGTGAATGAGGTAAGTGTGGTATATGAACGTATTCACACATACATTGTGTTATAAATGTATGCAGGGGTAGTACAATACATGTAATACGTTCCCCCTCTTCCGTATGATTATAGTTATGAGATATAGTTTTGTGATTAGTATAACAATATTCAATTTCATGATTCTTGCTTCGAATAGAAAATTGTTTTTTATTGCAACTGATTAACGAATGTTTAGGCCCTAGATCTCTGAGGGAAAATTTGCCAATCATTTGCAATATCTACATGCTCCTTACCTGGTTACAAGACAGTGTTTGAATCCGATGGGAAATCAATGTGTAATGCAACAGAGGCACAACGGCTCCCACTTTCGTTTCTACTTTTGGTGCTGCGTCATTTTCTTTAAATCTGATATGACAACTACGTTGTGTACTTTCCTCCCATATTCTTCTCACCCCTTCCTCCCCTCCCCTCACCCTCTCTCACCCATCACCCCTCTCTTTCCTCTCTCCCAGCCTCTCCATTTACCCATGAAGCTACCATGATCGACCAATGGAAATAAGCATGATCTGTTAAAAAGGAGATATCTGTATTTTTCTCAATAAACCGTAACTGTAGACGGTCTAGTCAGGAAACATTTTTACTATAAGTATTGTTCACATTTTGTATATCTAACAATACTTAACATCGATTTTACCGATTCAATTTTTTACAGTGGTTGTTTCTATCCCTAACTCACATTTAAGAACTATTTTAAAGCACTAATGTTGGGTTTTTGTTTCATCTGCAAAAGGTAAATTATGTCTTTAACCGTGATCTACCAATTGGGCTATCATCTACCCATGGAGCTAGCAATAGCTCTATGATTTACCCATGCTCAGCCCGTAGGTCCATGATCAGTCGGATGGGGGTGGGCCGTGAGATGACGGACTGGGAGAAATCCCTCCTCTCCATCAATCAGTGTCCAGGCAGGCATATGCTGTGGCTATCGGTCAATGTTCCGCCTCAAATTTGTTCGCTGAGTGGCAAGATTTACAGTTATCATGAAGAGAAATTTATTAAAAGGCTGAGAAAGATGAAAACCCCCCAAAACTACTAATCACGCTAGTGAGCAGACAACAATAAGTAGCAGTGATTAATGGATAGAGTCCCATTCAATAACCATCCGGAAGAAACGCGCAGACAACGAACTATTCCAGCAACACGCCTCCAGCTTTGCCGTAGGGTAGTCTTGGAAACGATTGTCCACCTTCTACTCCAAACAAAAGAATGACGAAAGATGAATGATAGGTCGTGTTTAGCAACGAAACCCACTATAAAATGTGGCTTCAAGCTATGAAAATTTTCGCTCATGGTGACTCTGCAGGAGGCTTTATATTGCAGAGCAGGCCTACGGCATGCAGAAGTTTGTTATAGGTTCATCGAGGTATGACGTGATTGGTGCATTGTTTGCTTGAATAATCGCTTAATTAATGCAGAGATGGAGAGAGAGAGAGAGAGAGAGAGAGAAGGACATAAGAGATGAGAGTGGAGGATATTTTGTGCTCAGCGAGTAGCGAAAGAATGACGTCATCAGGAAAACAGAAATAATCGGCGAATCGTGAAAAAATCCGCTTCAGGGTCCCACTGTAGCTGTGCCTTTATACCATCGCGCATGAATTGATACGCGAATTGATATTCACTGAAATAGGGCAACCCGCGCCAGAACAATTGATTGGAATCTCCCCCTTTTTTTACTCTCTTCTACTTGAATAATTTCATGCGAAATCATTCTTAGCATTGGCAATGGCGTAGACCTTCGGTGGAATATCGCAGCATCACGTCGTCAATAAAATTTCACCTTTTTTTCTTCAAAAAAATGAAAGCACACGCCTCTTTCGGGGCTACTATACACTACATGCATGTTACGCATTGCAAGGTATTTTCAGTACAACTGCTGTACGCTTGAATGGGCCAGTGACTTGATCATAATCGCTCAGTCAGCCAGAGCACTGAGTGTGCGAGCGGACGCGCGACGAGAACGTAGCACGCAAAAAATACAGGTGTACAGTTGCCCATTCATTATTCGGCCGTCGCTAACGGAGGATGCCCGAACGTACGAGAGATGGGCTGCCAAGTGCACCAGTGGAAACTTGGGATTTTCAAGGACTAAGCCAGCATAATCCTTCTTCAGCATCGGTTTCCAGAGCATGGTAGGCGCCTGAAACTCTACACAATTTCAGTTGGAAAGTGAAGTTTGATACTGATCGTCATCTATTGTGAATGCGAGCAAAATTATGTTTGGTCACGGCGGGCACATCTCGTTTCCTGCGAGTAAGGGGTAATCCCTCGCTCGCCCACCGCCGGAGTTTAGGCGGGGACACGTCGCGCCGCTCCGCTGGACAACGTATATATAACGGAGTTCACTGACTTGGAGGCCATTATAGGAACGACTTCTTGAACTTTGCCTTTGTTCTCTCCTACCATCGAAACAAGTGTTGCTTACACTAGTGGAGTTTAGTCGGATTGGCTGGTGAATTCATTATATTTTTTTGAATTAACGAGCAACGAAAATAATATACACGTTAGTTCCTCTCTCCTAACTTGTTGGATCAATGTAAGCAAACTCGAACCAGTTTGTGAATGGAATCAAGAATGAGGTAAAGGAGAGGAAGAGAGGGGAAGACAGAAAGCTGAAAAGGAATCCTGGCAGAAACTGAAAACAACTCCGGTATGCTAACCGGATTTCTGTCTCACAGCCAAGCCCAAACCTTTTTTTTCGTGGAGTAGCACTCTGTTCGAATAGAGATATAAACGTGGTCGGCGAATTAGCTGCAAAAAGACGCAGAGGTAACACTTAGCTTGCATTGTGCGAAACAAACCCTGCTCGTCGCATGTCGTCTGCTAAAAGTGGAGCACGGCTGGACATCTTGAATGGATGATATGTTTACCAGACACTGGTTCCTTGTTTACCCAGGGCAAGAGGACCGCTGCCTGAGAGTTTGCGAATAAACATCGTCCCCAGTTTTGATGTTCCGTGGAAACTTTCGGCTCCCAAAAGAGTTTTACTGCATTTTTTTTGTTGGTTTCTAAAGAAAGAAGACTGAGCATAAAGTGGATAAATAAAGCAGAAAGTGCTGTTACATTTTCGAGCAAACCATAAACAACTCGGAAAGTGAACTAAAAGCAATCCGAAGTCACTCCACTATATTCATGTGAGTACTGGCAAACACCAGGGAGGTGCCTGCAAACACGAAGCGTGTACTCTCCGTTGAATTTCTGAGACATTTCTGGAGTTTGGCGTTGTGTGTTAAGAAATGCAAACGAGGAATGGAACACTTTGGAATATAAATTATGGCCTTGACCTGTCGGAAAGTGTTTTGAGAGCCCACGAGAATGAATAACGAAAAAAGTATTTCTTGATCTGTTGTATCATATCAGGAAAATCTGGTGATTCATTTAAGCATTCATTCACGAATGCGAACAGAGGTCAAGAGAATATACGGGGATAAGTCATAAAACGCCGATGTATACCACGGAACAGCACAAAACGATGGTACATTGCCTTACACACGCTACGACAAACGGATTAAACGTGTTCAACGACGATTCTACCATTGTAGAACATCACTTGCATCAGAGTGCAGACTTTGCTCGGATGCCATGTACTTATGTTGTTTAATCACAAGTGAAAACTGCGTGTGGCAGGACGACAGTTTAACGTGTATTAGACAATTCAATTTCTGTTTTCAGTTTTACCCTTGGAGTACGGCATTCACATCTGCTTAGTACGCGAATGAATGACGTCGGGGCAGTCTTCTCTTTTGGAGTACGTAAATCGATATCGGTTCCCCCACTAGTGCCAACATGAAGATGCCAGTTTACGGGAGAAGTGGGGGACGGTCAATGGGGGCAAGAACTCCACGCCTTTTCGTGCTCCTTTGTTTTCTCGCGGCGGCTCTGCAGCTTCAATCCACGTCTGCTGATCAAGGTAAGACAACAAGAAGCTTGCAAACTACTATCGTTGCATCACTAAAAACTAGAACGCAGAGTGTGTTTGCATGCTCATTTCGTATGTTCAAGATCATTCGAAAATAATAATTCATGCTCACGTCGTGATGTAAATGTCATGCTCGTTCAAATACTACTGTAAGAGAGTGTATTCGATGGAGACGATCTTTCTTTCTTGAGCTGTGCAGTGTTGAGACATAATTAGTATATCATTTATTCAATCCTTCCTCTGCTCTCTATTCAGTCAACGAAGAATGAGTCGAGACTGGATGGTATTAATATCAATATTATTTCCGCGTTCATTAACTTCGGCGCATTTCTAGGAAGGAATCTTAGATTAGACTGGGTCGGGGGAATTCAGAATGATAGTGTCTACGGGGGACCCGAGGTTCAGTCCGTATATTGACGCTCATCATGCCTCAAACATTTATGGCAAATCGAAGCTAGTATGAATACGACAAGACCACTTGAAGGAGAGCTTAGGAGCGCCACTATGAATACCAAACCACCAGTCGCCTTTAGTTCATGAATGTCATGATGCTTGTTCCTAGCAAGCACATCGAACGTGCAATGCTGCATTTTTTAAGAACACAAAATAAAGGTCCAAGAAGCTGCGCGATTCCGCCCAGTCATTTTTTTTCTCTCCATGACGGTAATAAATTGACCGAGATGATTGTCTTGTATGGTCTTTCCTTTCTTTGTCTTTTTTTTTTTTACGAGCATAAAACACAATTTTCGAAAATCGAAAAACCGAAAGGGAAAATCTTGCGCACTTATCTTATGACCGTTAATATTGACTATCACAAAATCCAGTTCATCAGAATAAACCTTCGCTCACTCACTAGCTTACCAATATTTATGATCATGAATGATATTATGTATATTACTCTTCGGAAGCCTTTTTTGTTTGTTTATTTGTACATGTACTGGTATCTAAATCTTTTTGGGAATCAGGGCGTAGATTTATTGTTGTGTTAAGTATTACGGTTTTATAGCTGCCTATGGGTGTTTGTTTGTTTGTTTGTTTTGTGCTTGTGTGTGTGTGATGATTGTGCATGGGATCTGTATTACATTGTATGTCCGCGACAGTGATTGCTTGTTACGCTCGTCCGCGCGTTTAATACAAATGATCATATACGACAAGTATATTGTTATGCGATATTTTTCAGTGTGACGTGCATGATTCTGAGATGTCTGTAGATGTTCACAGCACCAATTTTTGGACGAGAGAACATCAAATCAATGAAATTAGAAGTGACGACACTCTGTGCCGGGTGCACACGTACATTGTTGTACATCTATGAGGCGCAAGAGGATTTTTGGCGTTTTTATTAAGTTGGCATTTTGACCATCTGCCGTTTTATTAATCAAAACGTACTTTCCTGCCTTTGGCTGCCGTGTCATAGGTTGGAAAATGACGGTTGGAAAATGGAGCGATGTTATAACTTCACGTTACCAAGTTAACACGAGTTTTAAAAGTGGTCGCTTCTTGTTTCCTGTCAGCACCCACCTCTTTCTGCTGAAAGTTTTGAAGAAATACGATTGTATCACACAAGTTCGTATTTCTCACTTCTTTGATACTATGTTGGCGCCAACAACTTCCGTGTTTTTCCCCCCTCTCTCTTCTCAAAGAGAATTTTGTAGAGTTCTTTGCCTCCTGCTTATCCTAAGCCTTACCACTCGGCCGTGGAGCGTGTTTCTTCCCACGAGAGCTTTCTCCCGTGTTTGGTTTCAGTGATTAGGAAGCGTGCTTTATTATCATCACGTGTAGTCAATACCCCAACAACATCGGGGCTGGAACGGCACTTCATCATAATTTGATCGGTTTCTAATTCAGGATGGCCAATGGTAATGACGCGACGTTCTGTGCCATCCTACTTTCATCGAGGTGTATAGCAGGGTGAGAGAAAGAGAGTTAGCAAAAAAAAAAAAGGAGAAAAGGGGATAAAAATAGTGGCGAAAGTAGCACAATAGTAGCCATGTTGTATTACGGATAGAGTGTCTGTGATGATGTGAAAATGGCGGGTTGAAATGACGCTGAATGGAAAGAAGACTCGAGGAGCAGAGAAGAGACAGACAGATGAAAAAGAAATGATGGTTAAATTGGGGAAACAAGTGAATAGAGAGATGGAGAGAGGGAGGGAGAGAGATTAGCAACGAAAACAGGAGATGCATGGGGACTGAAAACGGGGTTCGTTTTGTTGGTAGCACGCTCATGTCGATTTGGCAGCTCCTTTTAAATCCAATTTTGCTCCCCTTAATGGATGAGGGTAGAGTTTGAAAGGACAAACATTTTGGTCAGGCGGTAGCAAATGTTTAGCTCCTCTTCTCCCCCCCCCCCCCCTCACACACACATATCTTTTATGTGCTTGTGTGTGTGGTGCTTTATTCAAACCTTGCTCATTACGTGTCGGTTTTGTGTGCACGCAGACTTTTGTGGCTTTGCCAGTGCATGTTGGGACCTGGGCAGTCTGTGTATGAAAGGCAATGAAAATGAAATGCCGCCACATTGGGGTGCTGCTTCCCACCCCCCCCCCCCTCCGCGATCTTCCTACATGAAATTTAATATACCATAGTGTACCCTCGAGTTTCATGTTATAACTCCGAACAATAACGTTAGCGGCTATCCCTTACACGACGGTGGAACGCTTGGCAATTGGTAATAAAGCCGTAACCTGCAATATAGCGCCGAAATTGCGTTAGCGTTGGCATACTTTGCGGTGCCGAAGTACAACTGCACAGAGAAAGTGCAGCTCATTTTTCGTCAAAATGATGCAATTGCAGGAGCCGAAACAGATTGAGCACACCTCCCATGTTTTGCCAATCCATTTGTTGGGACGAAACATACTTTGGAATGGGGTCACTCACCATCTGCGCTGTTCATTTAAAAGTCTTTTTCCTTCTTGCTCTGTACCATTCACAACCTCATTTATTGAGGAATTGTTTTCTTTGGGTGGGGTGGGGTGGGGTGGGGTGGGGTGGAGGTACATTCATAAGAATGGATGTATTGACCCTTGATCCTGTGCCATATGTCATAGTGATTACAATCTTTTTCATATGTCCAAAAACAACAACAATCAGTGCTTGCATTAAAAATGAAGGTATAGATAGACAACAATATTGTCGATGGATCTTTATGATTCTGTGTATGTATCACATAGATTATTCGTGTGCTAGTGACGATTTTGGAGTGTGAAACTTGTAGAGATTTGTAAATCATATTCTCTCAAATTGTTTTTTTTTTTCTACATTTTGTTGTGACGAGTCGTTTCCATTTTCAGTTTATGCATCATCTCCAGCATGAAGAAAATAGTGGAAATGAAAATTAGATTTTATATGTGAGTCTATTTAACTGTATAACCAGAAACTGGAATACATTTCAGCAAAGGAGATAGATAGATAGATGGATGGATAGATACATTGCATGCCTACATGTTTGCTGATCGATAATGTAGATTGGAATATGGATAGATCGAGAGGGATAGCTATCAAGATAATATGTACAGACTGATAGATATACAAATATACAACCCAACCTGTAGGCCCTACATTATAGGCCTATACAGGTAGATTGGTTGATTGATAAATAGGTAAGTAGAAATAGAGAAGGATAAATATTGATGAAAAGGAATCAATAGAGATAGAAATAAAATGGAAAGATGTATGAAATATATCCATGAGCACAACATCCATCTAACACAGGCCTACATGTATTATGTGGACGTATGTATAACGCATTGTGAGAGACTGTTAAACAAGTTTGATCATGTACAACTGTACGGTGGGTTGTTCAACATTTACAACACCCAGAGGTTCGTGTAATCACTCTTTTAGAAGAACGCAATATTTAATGCGTGATTGGAATCCGGGAACCCTCCACGTCACAAAGTTCAATGATCTACTGTGCTTCCCATGAACCAGTGCCGGCGAGTTTTCTTCTTCTTTTTTTCCCCCTTCCACCTCGCTGCTGTGAGGATGAAATATATAAATTAATTGAAAAAAAATCCTCATAAAGTGGTCCAGAAAAAACAAAACAAAACAAAACTCACGTCATATTCGGAACTAGTTCATTTTATTATTGGATATTTTGTTTAGTGACTCACAAAGAGTCAACCCCGTCTGTAGTCAAGGAAGGGGGTATTGGTATTTTAAATAGCTCTTTTCTTATGGCACTTTTGCTTAGGATCTGCACGAATGTATCAACCCCTGTGGTATGCGCATCCAATCGCACTACTACTACTACATTGTACTACTACTGCTACTTCTACTACTACTACTACTACTACTACTACTACTACTACTACTATACTCCCACTATTACAAAGCGATAATATGGAGGTGATGTAAATGATTTATAATGATAATGCTTATAAGTAAAAATCTAATGTTAGGTGGTGAAAATAGTAATTTTATTCAAATACTACCTACAACTTTATTATTATCATTATTATTATTGTTATTATTATTATTGTCATCATTATTATTGTTATTATTAATATTATTATTATTATTATTATTGTTATTATTATTATTATTATTATTATTATTATTATTATTATTATTATTTACTATTAACATCATTTTTATCGGCCTTTTTCAGTGATTTTTTTTTCTTCTTCTTTTTGAAGGAGGAGGTGTATTATATCAACTTCGAGTTATAGCTCCATGATATCAACAGCATTTCCGGAACCGAAAGAACAAAATAATGTTACCTCACATGAATTATTCACACTGACTGTAAAGAAAGATGAATGAGACCGTGACACCGGAGCACATTGCGGCGGGTGAGGTCGTGGGTATGTGCTACAGATCATGCAGGAGGTGCTGGAACACACGTACTGTACGGTTTTCTCTCTTCCAATTGTCATGCGGGTCAGCGATGCCCCGAATTGTGACAAAACTGCAATCCGACAGTGGCCTCCAAACCGCAATTCATTACAGAAGCTGTTTGGGCTCCCTCGCGTTGTTTTCACCAAGGGATTGCAAATCCGCAGAAATTTTATCCCCACCGCACCACGAATCCGGGAAATTTGGCGAGGCAGCGATAATATTTTTGTCTGTCTTTCTGTTTGTTTTTTTTTTTCTTTCATGTCAGCTACAGTTTCTTTGTGCCATTTGAGAACTACGACTTTACTTTTTAGTTGTCAGTCACGACTGACGACTGGTCTCCCGACATTGTGCAGGCACGGCCCGGATTACCTTGTACATCTCCCATTGGGAGGGACTAGTTAGGATAATGTGTACAACCAGGGAGGTGGAATACAACAGGTCAAGCGAAGTGTAAGGTACCAACTACTTGGTTGGGTCATATCTGGGAGGGAGAAAGAGTACGGATGTACAATGGGAGGGAGTGGTAACTTCCTGCAAGAAGGAGAACATTTCACGTCCCATTTGATGTGTACAAGACAGTATGAATGTGTATTATTGTGTGTAAATGCATGCATTTATGAATGCGTGATTAAAGGAGACCAGTCCTCCGGATGATTGTCAGACTGTCACATTTGAACAACTATTAATTAGTTATACAGGGCACAGAGTTTCAGAATTTATAATGGTTGGGATGAGGAATAAGCATGTTTTCAAAAATTGTAACAAATTGTAATGAACAAGGATGATGACATGGCAGCCTCACCATAAGAATGCAAGAGTTAGGGCTCAAGGATGGAACAAAAGAAGAAGGCATGCATAGATTCTAAACAAGTGAACTTATTAAGCGGTATTGTAATGGAATCACACTGCTACATTTCTGAAATAATGAGCCTCCTACAAGTGTATGCCATCATCATTGGTCAGTGTGATTTATGTAAGGTTTTTCAGGGCATTGGTTTCTCTGCTGAAGGACCACAATAAATTCCACAAATCTAAAGGCCTACATGGAGTTGTCGATTTATGTACTACATGATGTGAAATGATACGAAAATCGTCTGGAATGCCCCTTTAATTATTATGTTATGCGTACGGTGTGTGTTTAAAGCACACCATGCATGTTCTTGGCCTGACCACACTTCCAATATCTAAACAAATAGGCCTAGTCCCTACATATACATGGCCAAACGAACTACAGTCTACTGTTGAGCGAGGGGGAGAAACTCTATGGTCAGTTTTCTTTCTGGCCAGGGAGGTTTGGGTAAACATTACATGCATGAGGTGAGGCGGAGAGTGAATTCATCCAAACAGTGTGGTATCATACACTTCGGCAAGGGAATAACACACAAACACACACACAGAAAAAGCGAGCCGAACTTGCATTATGCGGAGTGACAATCGGCGATTTATTCGCCGAAATCTGATAACATTAGCGATAATAGCTGAATAGTGACGGAGTCTGTTCCCGCCTACTCAATAATTCAAGGTATTCATTTTCACCGCGGCGATCTCCAAGTCGTTGGCTTATCTCATTTTTGTCGGTGCCTGGGTCTGTCTGCAAAGAAATTCTCTCTTCTCTCTCAAACATGTCCCCCTCTCTCCCTCTATCTGCTTCTGTCTATCCGTCTGTCTGTTTGTCTGTCTGTCTGTCTGTCTGTCTGTCTCGCTCTGTTCGGCATCCACGAAATCATCACTTGCAAGTGAAGAGAGCAGCGCAGGGAGATCGGTTTTCAGAGAAACATTCGCAAAGCCTAATTGGCCATCGATTTAACATTCCATCCGTTCGGCTATGGTTCGTCTGGGCCGCCCCACTCGGGGCGCGAAAGAAGAAGAAGAACGATTGAGGAATGAAGGCGAAAATGGCGATTGCAGTTTTTCCTGCTCCATATTTTGCGTGCTGTTGTCGTTGTTGCCATTTTGTTCCCCCAAAGTTGCCGGACCGTAGGCCTAATGCAATCACTTGCCATCAAGTATAGATGTGGGATTGTTTTACGCGGTGGAGTTTCGGTCTTCTGTTGGCGTTTAATTATCTTGTTAACGTCCCCTGCGCTCACATTTTTGATGCTGTTCATACCTGATTCTATATAGCTGGAAGTCAAGTCTCCTCTACCCTCCCCCTCCCCCGCCCCTTCCCCCTTCATTGAATAGGCGCTCGCAGACACAATCAGGCCGGGGTTCATGTCCATATATGTCCGACACATTCTTTCACAAACGTTTGTCTGCTTTTCGGATCTGGGCATAATGCTGATGAAGGTCGCAGGAACAGAGAGGCCTTTCATCCACATCGCTAAACAAGTTTTGATTTAGGCCTATTGGCAGCATCATCTGTATTTTGCGTGGTTTTATCCATTTGGGGTAAAGGAAGAATATTGGACCAGAGACGTCGAATTGTGGATAACGAATATTTGCTCAAATTCATGATTAGATGAATAAAACATTATTATAACGAAAGATTAAGATAAATTGGAAAATCTTCCGTTATGGCATGACAGCTGAGATTCAGTTGTTTGCATACATTTTGTTGCATCGTTTTTGCTGGCACTATTGAGAAGAAACACGAACAGAATGAGGGCAATCCAAGGATCTGTATCGTTTTTCGTTTTTTCAGTTTCTGTATGTGCTTGTGTGTGGATAGTTGAAGTATGGAGCTATAGTAGCTCCATGGTTGAAGTTCATTTCAACGCATTGCAAGTGTTTCTGACTCACTCAAAAAGATAAACAGATGCTAACTGCCATACCAATTACCATTATTTTGAAGACTCCTCCTAGTAGGATGATTTTATTGATGAATTTGTAAATGGGATGGGGGTGATACCGGGATTTCCTCACCAGTCACTCTTTTCAATATTTTCAGTGGGAATCCTTACCAAAAGTCCTTGATTTTAATAATTATGATCCCTCCCCGCTTCTCTTGTGTCGGCTATGTTGCATTACTTCATATACAGAGGCAATCATGCATTAAACTTGTCAATGGTAGCTCATTTAGATCATTGTGGCGTCAAATGACAACGATTTGTTTAAAAATACATTTTCCCCAAAAGAAAAGAAAGAAAGAAAAACAAAATCCGGCACCTCAAGTTTGGTTTGGAAGAGGCCCACTGCCGCTGGGTACGCCTTGTACTTGGGGCAGGGTTGTTTTTATCTAAATAAAGGGAATCCGATAAAGAGCCATAGAAACCGAGAGTGTTTCCGGGATTGAGCTTGCCAGGCTTGGTTATTCATTCCGATCCATTTAGCTAAGCCATGCAAATCTTCAGCTCACGAAAAACAACACTCTTCCCTCTACCCTGAAGATTTTTAGAGTACTGCATTTTCTTTCAACCGGGGAGGTTCAACCAACCAGGGAGGTGTAACCCCCCTGGAACCAACGGACTCGACAACTTTTGTGTAGATAGGACATCTTTGATCGTAGTCTGGCGTGTAGATGTGGACCTTTTCCTTCTTTAATCCTCTGTGCGCCACTTTGATGTATTTTCCTTATTTGTGAAGGATGTGAAATTTGTACACATCTGACTCAATGACACAGAAAGGGTTTAAAAATGTCCATATCCAACCAAGTTTTTGTAGATTCTTTCCGCTGTAGATAGTTCTGATTAATTCATTAATATTGCGTTACAAGATTATGATACATTTGTACCTCCCCACGTTCTGTAGTGAGCCGAGTACCAGTCAGGAATCCTTTTCATTCGAATAGGCAGAAAATTACTTCTTTGTTTTCAAAGTAATATTTTTTTTTATTCTTGTTTTGAATATCACGCACATTGTAGTACGTTGTTAGGTCTACATGTGTGTTAATAATGTTAGAGGACTGGTGAAAATTTGTCGCTTGAGATCGAACTTTTTCGTTTTACAGCTAGTTTAACGAGAAGAAGAAGAAGGCGAAACAGACTGTGTATTTCAATTCATTGCAGTTTGATGCGAGTCTCCCCCTAGTTCAAATGGCAGGGGAAAAATCCAACACGAATATGTAAGTCAAAGTAACAAGTCTGTATAGCAAGCTGCTTGAAGCTAGCCCTTTCAATGGCTTATGTTCCATCGTCTGACCTCTGGCAACTCGCGCGTAACCCTTGGATTCGACTTCGGTCCCTGCAATGCAGCGCCCTTTGGGTATTCGTAAGCCTTTCTGAAAGCAGTGAGGATGTCCACAAAGAAAGAAATGGAGGGTGTTCTCCAAAAGCGTGAATTAAGTAGAAAGTCAACAAGAGAAATTGTCATCCAAACAGCCGGGACGCGGGGCTACGGGATGAGGACATAAGAACGTCGCTTTTGAGTGGGTTTGGGGACCCGTGCCATCTGCGATCTCTGTCAGTGACTAGTCTACATTTACAGTCGTTTGCATGAATCAATGTTTCATAATCGTAACTTTGAAATGTGAATATGCTCATATTCGATTATAAATGCATTTTAACTTGTATGCACGTTAGTCTCATGAGTCCAGTCTCAGAAACACATGCAACAAAGAGAGATTTTCAGAATCTTTCGTTCAAAGTGATTGACAAAAGAGACTAGAAAATCGTAATCCGCAGCGCATGCACGGTAAAGTACACGTATGAAAGGGCTTGGGAAGATTTTGTGCCTTGATGGTTGCCCAGCATGAAAAGATGTCCCCGCCGTGTAAACAGGAACGTGTGGAGAGGACTTCGTGAGCCCCTCTCTGCCAACAATACGTACAGGGTGCTGGGCCGAGGGAGAGGGGGATAAGAGCCGGATTTATTCTGCCAGAGAGGTGTCAAAAATGTCGACAGTTCTAAACGTGGTCCTCACCTCATCCCCCTTTTTTCAATCCTTGATTTTGTCTGCCTACATTATAGTTACACAAAACTCCCACAGTATAGGCTCTATACGATGATACCCGATGATTTTTCGTAGCATTAAATAGTGACAAGCGCTGCCATGACTGTCAATAGACGTTCCTCAATGGAATCTGTTGACATATCCAATGATCAAGTTGTTTTCTAAACCATTTAGTCTCGGCCAAGTAATGTAGATTATAAAGACTTGACAAGTAAGTAGATGCCATACTGCTGTTGTGCCCTGTGATGTCAGGTACTCCAGTCGTATATCTAGCCGCGGTCCATGTTGCTCCTGCACCCCTCGATTTCTTCTGATTGCACCGCCACGCTCTAAGCTGTTTCCTCCTCCCATGGGGGAACCCACAACGGAATTTGCGCAGCCGCCTAAATGGAGTCTAATTCCGGAACACGCCTCCGGGGGAGGGGGTAGAGGTAAACACCACGGCGACTCACTTCGGAAAATCTTTGAGCTCAAATTTAGTCAAATATCTAGAGTAGATGGCAATTGAAGAATCCGCCGTATTGGGGTGCGAGTCGTGGCTTTTTTCACTGTGTTCTTGAACTTTTTGTAATGTGTGCGTGTGTGTGTGTGTGTGTGTGTGTGTTGTAGTCGTACTGGCGACATTATCGAATTGACTGTCAAACAAATTGCTAATTTACACGTTCGATTATTACCGCAAAGAATTCATTTTGGTTACGTTCTGGTGGTGAAGAAAAAGATACTGGGGACTTGCACGAGAGCATTGATCCTAGCCGCATCTTACGTGCGCATGACAGCCTGGTTGCTATGGCGACGTTGGGAGGACCTACTTCCGTAATCAAATGATGGATGAAACATGCTTGTACGGGTGCAAGCCGTGAGGGGTCGTTCGTGAGGATACCGTGTTCCGAAGCTAGGTGTGCACGTGTTCAGCAAAGTAACTTTAGTAAGCTTAGAAGATGGGACCCAATTCTGCATTGTGAAGTGATTGATGAAACGGCTCCGGAGTGGAAAGTCTCGTCAAGAGGTGGGGCTGAAGCAGTTACGGTTTGGACTAATGATCGGGTGACGTAAACGTTTACTAACAGTCGATTTCTAATGTTCCCGACAGATGGCTGTTGTTATGGTTTTAATTAATGCTCAGAAAGGGAGTAAAATGTGCGTACGATTAGTATCGTCGATCTCGGCTCCTGCCCTGAAATGGGCGACCCGCTTCAAATGATGCCCATCTTTTAAGCAAACTTGGCGTAAGCGTTGTTTATTTGAGAACGCACATTCTCGGGTAAAATGACGAATGGTAACCCCTGACACGAAGGCCGTGCACTCCCGTTTGTTCGGATCCTTCCCGAAACGTCTGCGTACTAGAGAGATTTATGTCGGTCGCCTATGCTCGCGGTCCGTACTCACAGGAAAATTTATGGCTCTCGCTGTCCTCTCGTTAAAATTCCCGAATTCTCGGGGAAGGGAAGAAAAGAAAAAGGAAGAACGGCGAAGATGATGTCGACGAGTGAGTGGATTCATTTCCTGGAGAAAATGAGGTAATCGCAAACTGAAACGTCGATCAGAGGGTTGGCGAGAAATACCACACCGTGTCGGTGGATGTTGTTACCAGCCTGATGCAACAGTTCCCTCCCCGCTGGGGATTAGATGGAGAGCGTGCAGCAGCGTCCGTTTCCTCCTGAACTGTTAACACTGTCTTGCAACGCTTGCTGACACAACACACACATACAAACACACACACACACACACACACACACACACACACACACACATGCATACAACTACTACAAGCATGAAAACACCTCTTGTCAAAATAGGTCGAAATTCCAAACCAATCAAAAATCGAATGTCGCCAATTCCGCAAGCTCCCGCTGTTCTTTCACGAATGACAGACAAAATGTGTCAGCCAGTGTTCATTTCGAGCGTAATTCGTTCTTTCCACTGCACTGGTAGGTAGCTCAGCCTCTTATGTTGTCGTAGCGATGTGATACTGTTATTTAAAACAAATGTAAAATCATTGATTATAGTTTATATCATCTTCAACATAATTGCATACATAAATCATTTTCAGTAATATTACATAAATCATCAATAATAATTAAGGACTACAATGTAGGCCTACATGACTCAAAGAAAAAAAATGAATATATGTACAATAAATCCACTCATACAATTTATATTGATATACTACCAAATTAGCAAATAACTAACTACGAAATTATGAAGGGCTGCCACTATAGTATAAGCGGTTACTTGAACACTTGGCAGCCGGGAAAACCTACCTAGTGGAGGGGAGAGGGAGAGGGAATCGAGTGGCATGGCGGGGTTCAGGAGTAGGCCCATTATACATTGATTTTTGTTTATCACAATGGGGGATGAGACATGAACTAATGAAATAATGTTGGTCTTAAAGATAATGAAAAACTGGCCCAAATAATAGCTGTTGGGATGACAGGAGGATGATAGTGAGAGAGAGAAGAGAGGAAAGGGGGTGGGGTTAATAGACAGAGAAAAACAGCGGTCGTTAAAATGAGTGGTAACATTGCGTTTTTACCGAGACAGTGGCATTGTTCGTATTCGGTGGCCTTTAGACCCTTACCGCGTTTCATCAACCTTGATTCGATAAGCTCTTCATCTTTATTACTGCGCGATGGTTTGCAGGTGTGTGGGTCAATCTGGGCCGCGAAGAAGAAGAAAAAAAAGGACATAAATTGAACAGAAGATGAAAAGAGAGAGAGAGGGAGGGTAGGAGAGAGAGAGAGAGAGACCAAATGAAGGCACCCACATGCGTGCCAGATGTATGAATCATTCCTATTAATATAGAATTTTGTGATTGCGCCCATGTGAGCACACCCCATATTTTGATGACATCGAATGTTAGCTATCCTTTTGCTTGTCTGCGGTAGCGTGTCACCGGGTAGACGGCCTCAGTTGAGATTACGTCACAATGGGAATGGTTTGAAAAGCCTGCCATTATAAGCTTTGAAATGATACCTGTTATAGTCATCGAAGAGACCCCAAAACTTTCCACCACATGGTTCATACCGATTGAGATTAACTAATCCACTGACAATAAAAATTCAGAATTGCGGGAGGGGGATTAAATGACAAATTGAAGCCACCTTCGCAGAACAGAGATTTTTTTTTTGGGGGGGGGGGTGAGATTTGAAAAAAAAAAGTTTGTAAAACGAAATGACACTATTACTCTTGTATATATTTACTAGGACACTGAAATCAAAGAACACGGTTAAGTCATCGTCCATCCAAAAACGTAATCAGAAAAAAGAAATAGCATATTAACACGGGGTAGTGGAATGTTGTTAGCCAAAGAGAGTCTGATCTTTTACATTTTAGGCCCCAAACAACCTTTCAGGCTCCACTACTAAATAGGCCTATGTAGGAACACGTTCTGGACTGACTTCGGTATCTTAGAGGTATACCTCTGCTCTTCTTCAGACAGATGCGGATGAGAATAAACAACTCGTGACAGTATTTACCACCTTTAAGAAGTAATTATCTTGTTTGATTTCTCTGAGCCATGAGCAATTGAAACCAATCCCATATCACTAGTGCATTATTTAGTAAGTCTGCTACTGTCATTCAAGCGGGAGCCGCGGCTTAGCTAAAAAAATGACACATTGCACATAAATGTCTCGTTACTGTGATGTATTCGTTCGCCCCGTGTGAGTGCGTAATCCTGAATTTTAGGGACTTCGTTTATCTTTTTCTCTCCTTTCATTCGTCCCCCGTGATCTCTGCTTGTCGTCGAGGAACAATTCCAGAATTTCTTTAACGGCCGTAAATCACGTTTTATGCCGAAGCGGACCCAACTCCTTTTTTCTTTCAACATTTCCCCCTTCTTTCGGTTTCATGTTGATACCTGTCAAAAGACTTCTCTTTGCGAAAGATGATAAGAGACATTTATCATTGATGAGAAAAACAAGGATCCTCCGCTCCTTTTTTTTTTTGTTTTTGGCACGTGACATGCTAGAGTAAACGAAAAAACCAAACATGTCTTTCGAGTGAAACTAGAACAACTACGATTTGCGCACGAACAATGGATGCATGTGCAATTAGATCATGGAGCTTAATAGCTTGATTACACCAAGCGATGGTGTCATAATGCCAGCAAAGAAAGAAACAAGTAACTTGATTCTGCTTGTTCTTTTGTTTGAAAAAAATTAAAATGTTTCTATTTTCCCTGAACTCCATCGATGACGTGGTAGTCAGAATGGCATGAAATATTCATAAAGAGTAATATTCTCCCCTCAATTCATATTTTTTTTTGCCTTACCTGGCTACGCTTGTGTTGGTTTCCGTGGATTGTCGCAAGGAATACAAAGTAGGAAAAAAAAGATAGTCTTTGTTGTGACGTTTATAATTTTGTGGTTATCATATAATATCATGTATGAAGATTATCCTCGTGTTCTCGGTATTAATTTCCATTGGGAAGAAAGAACGATAGCTAAGAGGTAACTGTATACATAATAACAGAGGGGGATCAACGTAAACTAATATCATGTCACGGAGGAATGTTTTCTCTGTGAACGCACGAAGAACACGTCTGGTGGGATTTGCGACGTCGCTGCATAATTTACGTACATGGCAATCAACTCGTGAACGTCATGCTGATAACGTGACCAGAGGGACTAATACCGATAAGAACATTGTCCTCAATATTTTGGGTCAGTGACACCATACTTTGTAATCATTGACTTCGCAAGTTTATTACACATCGCAGTTTGAGAATTGGAAATTTGAGGGTCCTGGAATATCACTTGAGAAGGGGAGAAGGGTGTCAACTTCGTCCTCCCACACCTACCTACCAGGGAGGTGAGAATTACCCCACTCTACTCCGACATCGCTAGAGTATTAATATTCAATATGCACTGGGGGGGGGGGGTGTAGGCCTACTTGTTCAGTGATTATCTGGCATGGCTTCAAATATCGTTCAAGTTAGTGGATTTATTTTAATAGAAATCATGGCTCTCTCTAGTGTTTTTTTTTTTTTTTTTTATTTAGACATTGTCTTTCGTGTCTGCCTTCATTTTACGGGAGCATGGTTTGCAGTTACCATGGACCTACATTGTAGGTCCAAGCAGTTACACAGCACTGCTCATCAGTTGTACAGCAGGTGATGTTCATTGTGCAATAGACAGTCGTGCAGATTACTTAAAGGTCCAGTTTACCTTTGGGAGCAGTGATTTCAAAAATTTTCAAGATATCATATTTGATGCATATGTGTAGGTCTGTTGTATCATAAAACATCCTACCATATGAAATATTTGCAATAAAAACTAAAATATAAGGAGATATCAGGGTTTTTCTCAATAAACCGTAACTGTATACGGTTTAGTCTGGAAAATGTTTTATTATAACTATTGTTCACATTTTGTGTATTTAACAACACTTAACATCGATTATACGGATTCAAATTTTGACAGTGGTTGTTTCTATCCCTAACTCACATTTTAGAACTATTTTATAGCACTAATGCTTTCATCTGCAAATGGTAAATTATGCCTTTAAGATGCTTTCATTCCACATACTAGTACTACAATCATCCTATTCGCCAATTTCATGGTGCAACAGGCGGGGAGTATTGAAGAAGATACAGTATCTCTCCAGACGTGACATCCATAGACCTCTCGTCCCGTTTGAACTAATTATCGATGGCGAAATTGACCTGAAGGATAGGTATCCGCGGAATGCAATGGCACCAGAAATCGATGTGCCCTGCGAATGAATGGACGGGCGAGTTGGTGGCAGTTTAGTTTTCGGTGTAGGAGAAGACTTCTTTGGGCATCCCGCTGCATAATGAATCATAAAACTCAATAACTCCGTGGTGATTCGCTGGGTACGCGTTAGTGGTAATGACCGTATTAGCTGCGGCCGAGAAATTGCCTTCTGATGCTACTCTGGAGATCGCTGTAGCACTAGAAGTCTATTGGAATTATGTAACCCTACGATGACCTTTGCTGCTCCAGGAATACACCTCGTAGACCAAAGACACATTTAGAACGGCTATGAGGCTTTCGTTTAATTGGGGTGGTATATTGTAGCATGCATAATAGATAAAATGCAGTTCGTAGAAGATTTGATGACTTTTATATAGCAGTATAGCAGTATAGGGTTCATTAGTTTATCCCTCTCGGAGTACTGCAGAAAGTAGTGTACACATCACTGTCAACTGTCGAACGAATATTGCTCAACAGTTCTGTTTATGTTTACTTGTGCGGTGGTATATGCCTATCTCTTCGTGTTGCATATCTTCCATTCTGAAATAAAACGTACCTTTACCTACGGTAAGTGTGTATTTCGTATTTCATAACGGGACTCATTTAGTGCCAAAGTGAAACAATGTATTCAATTTAGATATATTAACGTGATAGTGGCGGACTCGAAAGAAGTAAAGCACGGTGGATGTGAACGTCCGTCCCTAACGTGAGATAACTTAATGATTGGGAAGCGTACTAAATTCATACCCTCTTTCTCGATGGAAATGATTCTCAGCTCTCTCCCCCTCTCCCTATTATCTGTTTCCTTGCTATTGTTGTTGGTGTTTTTGTGAAGAAGGCTAGTCGTAATCATTGAGGATTCTCCCCCCCCCCCCCAATCGCCATCACCAAGGTTGACGGGATCCGATGTCGTTTAGAACTGGTGTCGAATTCATCGGTCACCCAAAAGCTCCCGGGTTACCTCGCAGCTGCCGTTTCCTTTGAAGTTCTCTTCATTCTCGCCCCTCTTTTATAAATCATTTCTTGATATCGGAATCCGAATTGA
Source organism: Diadema setosum (assembly GCF_964275005.1). Classification (NCBI taxonomy): domain Eukaryota; kingdom Metazoa; phylum Echinodermata; class Echinoidea; order Diadematoida; family Diadematidae; genus Diadema; species Diadema setosum. The sequence continues at coordinate 15,172,775 of NC_092694.1, forward strand.
CGCAAGCAGGCAATTATAATTTGCCGATTGATTCGGGTTTTGTTGTTTGGACTGTTGAAGATACTTTGATTTCTTTCTCTTTCGGTTTTTTTTTTTTTTCACACCAGTCTTAGGGTTCTGTGCCAGTCGAACCCGAGCGATTGCTGCAGTTGGACTTTAGTTTTTGTTGGAACGTGACATTTTCATCGTATTTATAATTTATTTCTTTTTCTCCTTGTAAGACGTTAGCAGCAGGTGATTTGGTGCAAATTATGTTTGCCGTTTTCCAATTCACCACTTCGTTTAATTTGAGACAAGTCACGTATAATTGTGCCTACTGTCAATGCTTGACGAATGTAAGTCCACATTTCTTTTTATGTGTTTGTTTTGGAATCTTTGCAACGGTGTATGTAAATCGAAAAAAAAAACTGATCTGTGTTTTTCTTTAATTTTATCTACATAGCAACGGGAACCACTGCTTTGTTGAGGTATTAACAGTCATAAAAAAAATATGAACGCGTAGGTCTGTACTTTCAGATGAATGACTTGACAATCTATCCTAGTGGCGTAACCGCCGAATTGACATGCACGTTTATGATGTTGTATTTTGCGTGACTAAAGTAGCTACCTTGAAGCCAACGTTCATGAGAACGACATTCTGGTGCACATAATCATGCAGTTGTATGCGTGTTTGTATGAATCATATATTCAATGCATGACAGAATACCTCAATATGAATCCCCGCTGAGACATTCCAAGGGTAAGAGGGTTTACTCCCAGCCCTTTGTGTTTGCATGACAAAGGGGTCTCGGGGTGCTGAGCTGTTCCCCCGTAGACCCGCGTATTGACTTGTTTTGGGGTGTTAACTGGGCTCGCCTGCACCTCCACAAAGCCCTCAATGTTTCGTACGCCGAGAGCGCCCAAACAAAGCCCTTTGGTCATCCATCGATCCGCTGCCATGCAGGGTCTTAGGCCATCCATTCTTTTATTTACTACCTCAATGGCCGCATTCTCCCTGCTCACCCGTTTATGCCACGGTCTGGGCCTAACGGATAGCTGCTGGATAGAGGCTCTCCATTGTGGGCGTACGTTCGTGACTGAAGACGATGACGATGAAGAACATCTCTTTTCATACACAATCATCCCTGACCGGACCATTATCTTAGCGCTTTTCTCCACTTTGCAGGCGAACCATGACTAAGTGTGACGGAACGTGCGCGGTTCTCTGGCCACCTATTTAAGGGATTGTGGCCCAGCTGTTTGCCCTCAAATATTATTGGTCTGCCTGGCTACTGGAGCACTAAAATGTCTTTTATCAAAACAGATTAGCTTTAGCCTTCGCCATTAAATATTCGGACAGTTTTTAAGCATCAGATTGCGCAAAGGAAAGGAAAGATGAATGGACGGATGAAGTTAAACAAGAAAATGCTGAAAGAGTATGGAGAAGAGAAGATTACACAGAAGGCAGTCGTAAAATCACATGAACAAATAGGATTTTTTTTGTCGTAAATGGGGAAGATGTGTGAGAAGGAAATTTTCTTGGAGAAGGAGTGATTGAGAACAGGGGAGAAGAGTTATGGAAGAAAAGAAGACAAGGAGAGGAATCATATACGGAGGAACAGGATGAAGATATAGCGGAGGACTGGCTGATGGAGGAGGAGGAGTAATGATGATGAGGAAGGGGGAGGGGGAGGAAGAGGAGGAGGACGAGGAGGAGGAGAGAGAGAATGAATAATACATTATCATGATTTCCCTCGTCATGTCTGATTATGATGAGATGTGTGCTATTGCTTCTCCTATAAGGTTGACTCACCGTCATAGAAGAGATCGTCTAATTGATTAGCATCGTTAATGTCATCTCGAAAATGATAAAGGTGTGTAAGGGTATATTATAGGTTTGTGATCCACATTAGCAGCTTAAGTTATAGATAACGCTGTAAAAAAAATAAAACATGAAGCTACAACGTGGTTAAAGGAACATTGCTTGGAAAGTAGATCTGCGACTATGAAGGTCTGACCGATGCGTCCTGTACCTATAAAGACTCTTTATTGTCGCTCGTGTATCTTCAATACGTAATGTCAGATCGAAACTGGTCCGTTTTCCCACCGACAGACCAAGCCCTTTCAATTACGGCCTTGAGCGCGTGGCGGCAGAAACAATAGCGATGCTGATATTGGCCGTTGGACCAGTTGACCAATTTGAGACTGCTTTGTTCCGTTGTCTGAGAGGTCCTGGATCGCCAATAGAAGGGGTGCCCTATTTCGAAGGTTCATCTCTATGCACGTTACTAAGTATTGTTTCCTTTTCAAGCTTCGATGAATATTAATGACTTTATTGAAAGAAGGTAATGCGAAGTATAGGGTTCGGAAAATGGGGGGGGGGGTATCAGATTTCGCGGTGTTACATAATTAGTGGAGAGAAAGCCGTAAGCCGGCAGCTGGGCGCAAAGTGATCGGGCAGCATCCGCGGTTTTTGTGTTTGGAGAACTTCGGTCATTCTAATTATTTGTAATCCCTATTAACGGCAGTGACGGCCGTTGCGTATTTGCACACAATTTAATTACACCAAGTTCAAAAGCGAGAAATTTCTATAGACACTTGTAACGCGCTCTCAACAATCAAATTACCCGCACGGTTTGCGACAGGCCACTTGTAAAGTTATCCGCACCTTCACCCCAATTACTTAACGCTTATCATTATGTATGCAAGCTACAGTAACTGCTTTACTGATTACTTGACCGAAAGAACATTCAAATTGGCACGCTGGTAATGACATGATTAGATGGTCCTTGTTCCCTCTGAAATTTCCAACAGATTCAGATGACATAAAATACCATCGGTGAGATCTCCGCAATAGTGTTGTTACGTAATCAAATCACATTTTATGAGCAATGCCGCTAAAGAGGGATTTATCATTAAGCCAAGCATGAAGGAGATGATAAGATGATAGAGAAATAGATAGGTAGATAGGTAGATAGACTGATTGATTAAAGGGGCATTCCGGACGATTTTCATAATTTCACATCATGTAGTACATAAATCAACAGCTTCATGTATAGATTTGTAGAATTTATTGTGGTTCTTGAGCAGAGAAACAGTACTTTCAAAAACCTTAAACAAATTACACTGAACAAAGATGATGACATAGGAGCCTCACATATCTCAGAAATGTAGCAGTGTCATTCCATTACAATACCGCATGCTTGCAAGCTCACCTGTGTGTAATCTATGCATGCCTTCTTCTTTTGTGCTGCTTCCTTGAGCCACATCTCATGCATTCTTATGGTGAGGCTGCCGTGTCATCATCCTTCTTCATTGCAATTTGTTATAAACTTTGAAAACATTCTTATTTTTCATCCCAATCATTATGTGACGGACCAAATGTGTCCACTCGATGGCTTACAAGCATAACACCAAACATTCACAAAATTTACCTTACGCCTGGTTCAAACGCTTGAAGAGAAGGTGTAAAGGAAGACACAAAACAATGACTTTCGTTTAATTTACAAAGAAAAGGGTGGAATTGTTTATTCACACATTTACGATGTTTCCACCGACAAATTAATTAACATAAAAAACAAAGAAAACCAACACAGCACCACTGCGTGCACGTCACTGAGAGTACATGTAGATGTCCTATACCAGGTGAAAAGAGTATAAGGAAAATGATATATGAATGTCATGATTATACCAGGTAAAAAGAGTATAAGGAAAATGATATATGAATGTCATGATTATACCAGGTAAAAAGAGTATAAGGAAAATAATATATGAATGTCATGATGATAAAAGACTCATTACTGAGCAGATCTCAATACTGAATTACAACGTTTTCAATGAAATGCATCGCTTGAAAACCAAGCATAATGCTGCTGTACATGCTATATTTACATAGAATGTGGAGGGAGGAATGAATTCATTCCTGTGAATACAATTAACAAACTAATTAAGGTGAACTACAGCACATCAATATAAGAATTGTCTTCTGGTTGAATTAATCTGCGGAAACGACTGTGCATCGAATGAATACAATGCAATTGCAAACGTCAAAACATGATAACTACTAAACATATCTCACTAAAACGTTGTGAGGCCCCCCCCCTTTTTTTTGTACATTTAGCTAGAAAAGTTACCACGATTATATCTTGACATGTGAAATATTAAAACACATATTATATTTACAGTGAAGCAAGTGGGATAAAATTTCAACAAATTACCTTTAGTGGATATACATCCAGACAGGCAGTATCCACGTGACTTGGAAATCTATTTACAAGGATATGAGTTCTCTGGTAGAAAGCTGCATGTCTCCCACAATCGAGGCAGGTGGAGAGTTTTAAGACAGGCTGCTTCTCTTAGTGAGTATGTGGCGTGGAATGACTGCTCAGATGAGGGGGCAAGCTAGTCTTTGTTTCACTTCGGGCCCCATGTAGGTCAATGAACACTTAAATTAGATGAAGGGGACTAGCTGGTCTTTGTTTCACCTGTGAATATCCAGGCCTAATGCCATAAATACACAAGTCAATCCTGTGTGATGGGGGGTTTATTGTTCCCCCTTCCTGCCTTGACTCTTTTATTGCTTCCTGCCTATGCCCCAGTATATATTACAGTGTGGGTAAATGTGCTGCAGTGTAAGGGTACAGAATACAACACTGCATAGAAACATAGTAGAGCAATTTGGGTAATGTCTGAATTCAACATAGAGATATATCTTGATACACGTACATAGTTAATCAATACTAATAAATCAGTTGTTAATATTGTCCTCTCACATTCACCACCGGCTAAATAATTGCCGTCCCTGGCAATATAGGAATATGTTAAGGTAGAAACGGAGCAAAGACCTTCAGTTTATCAATGTGTATGTATATAAAGGGACAGGACTATGAGGATTGGGTGGCAGAACATGCGTCGGATGAGGTAGAGCTCGTCTCGTCGTCAGCATCACTGTCTCTTCTCTCTTCGACATAGTCCTCGTCACCATCACTGGGGTAGAATGTGCAGTGGATGAGCATATCCTGGTGGAGAGTGCGCTCCTTGTTTGTTTCATGTTGCCTGACAACATAGACTGGTGAATCAGCAATCTTGCTGATCACGACATAAGGGGTCTCTTCCCACCTGTCACCTATCTTGTGACGCCCCCTTTGGCCTTTTCTTGCCACCAGGACAACATCCCCGGCTGAGAATGAAGTGGGCCTAGTTCTTATGTCATGGTGTGCCTTTTGTTTTGCTCTTGCCTCCTTCGCGTTTGCCTCTGCGAGGTTGTGAGCCTCTTCCAAGGATCTCCGCAGGTGTGCCACATAGTCAGCTTCATCCACATGTTGGTCCCTTTCCCCCTCGTTAAGTAACAAGTCTATGGGTATCCTCGGTTCCCTACCAAATAACAGATGAAATGGGGAGAAACCAGTTGAAGCATGTTTCGTGCAGTTGTATGCATGAGTGAGTGTCTCTACATGCTCCTTCCAGTTGGACTTTAGGGATGGCTGCAGTGTTCCCAGCATGTTGAGGAGCGTGCTGTTAAACCGCTCAGTCATGCCATTTCCCTGTGGATGGTAGGGTGTCGTCCTGCTCTTGGTCATTCCCAGCAAACCACATAGCTCATGGATGACTGCAGCCTCAAAGCACTTTCCCTGATCAGAATGGATCCTCTCTGGGATGCCATAATGGGTGATATATTTCCTCCAGAGGGTTTGAGCAACAGTCAAGGTGGTTTGATCACGAGTCGGAAAGGCTTGTGCATGGCGAGTGAAGTGATCAGTCAAGACAAGTATGTTTTCGATACCTCCCCCAGATGTTTCTAGGCTCAAAAAGTCTAGACAGACAAGCTCCATTGGTCGAGAGGTGCGAATGCTGGTGAGGGGAGTCTTTCCTTGTGGTTCAGCGATCTTCCTCAGGGTGCATCTCTTGCATCGGTGTAGGTGCCTCTTTACATCTGAAGCCATACCAACCCAGTAGCAGCGACTTCTGACAAGGTCTAACGTACGCTCATAACCCAGGTGCGCCATCCGGTCGTGTGCATTCCAAAGGGCCTTGTTCCTCAAGCGCCTTGGAATAACAGGAACGGAAGCATCCTTGTCACTGTTCCCAAGCTTGTAGTGCAATACCCCCTGGATCATGACCAGCCGATTCCACCTACCCAGAAGCTTTCGTACGTGGTTGGCTTCCTTACCAGCTTGACGTCTGGTTGGTTTGTGACCCTTGTCCAGCCACTCCTTGACTCTTGCGATCGTCTCATCCATAGCTTGAGCCTCCCTTAGTTCATCAGGAGAAGCGGTTGGAGACCCTCCTGTTTCTTGGACTACTTGCTCATCTTGATCATGGGTCTTGTCATTTACCTGCGCTGAATTCAGCTGAACTGGATGGTGCTCCCTTGATACCTGATCGAGCATCAGCTTGACCTCCTCGCTCGGGATTCTTGACAAGCTGTCTGCGTTGTCATTTGCCTTGCCCGGGCGATAGACAATTTCCAAATTACACTGAGCCAGGTCATTCACCCACCGCTGTCCATGTGCGTCAAGTTTGGCTGACTTCAAGACATATGTGAGTGGATTGTTGTCAGTTATGGCAACCACCTGTTGTCCGTACACATAGTCCCGGAATTTCACCGTCGCAGCCCAGTGTAGTGCCTTGAACTCCAGCTTGTGTGCTGGATAGTGGCGCTCACCCTGTTGGAGGCTCCTGCTTGCGAAGGCAATCACCCTTTCCTTGCCTTCCTGTTCCTGGGCAAGAACAGCGCCAAATCCATCTAGCGAGGCATCTGTTTGCAGGATGAAGGCTTTGGTGAAATCTGGGTAGGCCAAGATTGGAGCAGATGTGAGTCGAAGCTTCAGCTCTTCAAATGCACTCTGACAATCCGCTGTCCAGCCAAAGGGCTTGGGTTTTGCCTTCTTAGAGCCCGTCTTCCCTCCCAGCATCTCAAACAGTGGTTTGGCTACACCTGCATACTTTTCAATGAAGCGCCGATAGTACCCTGTGAATCCCAGGAAGCTGCGCACATCCTTTGTGGTTTTGGGCATGGGCCAAGTCTTCACCACCTCGATCTTCTCCGGGTCTGTCTTGATGCCATCCTTGGAGACAACATGACCTAGATACTTGACTTCTTCAACAAGCAAATGACATTTGCTTGGCTTCAACTTGAGACCATGGTCACGAAGTCGGGAGAAGACGCGATGAAGTCTTGCAATGTGTTCTTCAATCGTCTCACTGAAGACTATTATGTCGTCAAGGTAGATGATGACCTCTGACAAATTCAAATCTCCAAGGACAGTGTTCATGAGGCGTTGGAAGGTCGCCGGCGCATTCATGAGCCCGAAAGGCATCCGTGTGTACTCAAAGAGTCCCAGAGGTGTTGTGAAGGCAGTTTTGGCTTGATCTGCCTCTTTCATTTCTACCTGAAGATAGCCTGACATAAGGTCTAGACTAGAGAAGAACTTTGCTTTTCCCAGTGCATCAAGTGACTCCTCGATTCTTGGGATGGGGTATGCATCACGTACCGTGCGCGAGTTCAGCTTCCTGTAGTCAACGCACATCCGGATTTGTCCATCCTTTTTGCGGACAATGACAATCGGTGATGCAAATGGACTTTTACTAGGTCGAATCACTCCAGCTTCCTGTAGCTCTTGCAAGTGGTCTTTCACTTCCTCATAGTCTGTGGGGGGAATTCTCCGATACGGCATGCGAAATGGGGTTGTGTCAATGAGTGGTATTTCATGAGCGATTGTGTGTGTGTGGCCAAAGTCGTGTGGTCCTGTAGAGAAGACATCTTTGTTTTCCAGGAGTAGCTTCTCCAAGATTTCCCTCTGCATTCCGGAAATTTCTGTGTTTGGTAGCTGTAGTCCTGGGATCGGACCAGCGTCATCAGGCTTTGTGGCACCATCGATCTCTTCAGCAACTATATTGCACTGCTTGTAGCAATCCAAACTAGCTCCGTCAACCAAAGTTGCAACTCCAAGCTTTGCAATCGGGGCATTTCTTGGCAAAAAGACCGTCTCCTCAGTTTGATTCACTACAGCAACGATGAGCTTCTGATTCTGTACCAGGCACAAACTAGTCTCCACCGTAAGATTGTGGTGCGGGGCATACTCTTCAACAATCCCAACCAAGGTCCGGTCTCCAACAATCTTCGGGGCCTTTGTTGAAATCAAGCGCTGATGTCCAGGAGGTATCGTCATTGGCTTCCTCCCTACATAGCGCAGGATCCCCATGGTACCATCCCTGTCCGCCAGGTCCAAACCATCCTGATTCAATGTCCTGCAGGCCAGAAACCACGCTGGGGAGTCCTGAATCTTTGTCATGAAACACCTGCCATGCCTCCTGTGGAGTTCTTCCCTAGAAGCACGCAGAACATTGGTTCCTAATAGGCAGGGCATTTTGTCCTCACCAACCCTACTTGGAACCACCAACGCTGGGATGGACACAAGCTCTATGTCTAGCTCTGGTATAGTGACATCGATATCAATGATTCCCACGTAAGGAACATCTTGCCCTCCTGCTCCTTGGACAGTGACACTGGCGTGGTAGATTTCCCGTTTCCTCAAGACTGGGTGGGCCTGGACAAAATCTGAGGATATCGTCGTGACCTGAGATCCCGTGTCGAGTAATGTGGGGCAAGCCTTGCCACAAATGGACACCATAGTACTATTCACTGGGCCAATCAGTTCCTTGGGCGGTCCTAGTCCAAATGACATTTCTCTGTCTTCCAATGGGCTATGCTTCATTATACCCACAGAGTGCCCTACCTCTGTGGATCTCACATGTTTAAAGCTTTGTTCTGCTGTGGGCTTTGACGAACAGGGCATCTTCTCGCTATATGTCCAGGCTGGCCACACTTGTAGCATGTCAGTGGTTCCCTACGAGGAGCTGCCATGTGGTTTTCCAGGCTCCCTATCCGGTTTGCAAGATGACCATGACCTTCAACCAGATTGCTTACTGTTTCCAGTTGTTGCTGCTGGGCGAGTTGGATTTGGGCAAGCTGACAACGCATGGACTCAAGCAAATCATTTACTCGGTCTGGTTCCTGCTTTGGTGTGGGCTTTGCTTCATGCTGAAAAACTCCAACAGGACTCCCATCCCTCATCTGCCGAATTTCCTCATTGATGATTTGCAGCTCTCGGCGTAGCTCTTTGAACGACATTTCACGGGGTCTCATTGGCGCCAGCCTGCTCTTGACAGTTCGGTCCCGCAGACCGCACATGAATTGTGTGGTCAGCATCTGGTCCCTCGAACTCACTTCTACTTTTGCCCCACAGTTCACTGCTTTCCTCAGAAGTGCTTCTAGGGCAATGGCGTACTCAGCGGGAGACTCGTTTGGTACCTGTACTCGAGCATAAAATGCTGCCATAGGAGAGATTGTCAAGGAAGACTCACCATACTCCTCCAGTAGTTCGGTGAAGACAGTCTCCGAAGCTGGGATTTCGCCCTGACGGCACTCCAGGTTAAGGACCAGGTCCCTCGCCCTACCACTGGTATGCCTGACGATGTCGCTGAAGGAGATTGCAGGCATAACAGAACCTTTCAGCTGGAGGAGATGCCTCATGTCTCTCACCCAATCCTCGATCCTAGGTCCCTGCTTATTGTTACCCGAGAAAACAGAAACATTTTTAAATTGGTACGAGGTTACACACTGAACATTGGCATTAGCTGTGTGTTCTGGCATCGGGTCCAAGCCAGCCATCTGGAGGGGAGTCACCACCGGCTGAAGTGGACTGTATTGACGTCTCGGAGTTTCAGCAAGCGTCGAGTGTGCGCCCTCTGGAGTCAGGAGGTCACGTGGTACTGGGGTGCCCGTTGTTCCATTGAAGTCCATCGTTGGATGCTGTGTTGGTTTTCTGACGTTTTCTTTATTACGATTATATGAACTGTTACAAACTGCGCCTCTGACAGGACAATTATTAGTCTTCTATAACAAATAAACAAATGTGTCTCCCTTTGCCTAATCTTCCCGGGTTTCGGCACCAAAATTATGTGACGGACCAAATGTGTCCACTCGATGGCTTACAAGCATAACACCAAACATTCACAAAATTTACCTTACGCCTGGTTCAAACGCTTGAAGAGAAGGTGTAAAGGAAGACACAAAACAATGACTTTCGTTTAATTTACAAAGAAAAGGGTGGAATTGTTTATTCACACATTTACGATGTTTCCACCGACAAATTAATTAACATAAAAAACAAAGAAAACCAACACAGCACCACTGCGTGCACGTCACTGAGAGTACATGTAGATGTCCTATACCAGGTGAAAAGAGTATAAGGAAAATGATATATGAATGTCATGATTATACCAGGTAAAAAGAGTATAAGGAAAATGATATATGAATGTCATGATTATACCAGGTAAAAAGAGTATAAGGAAAATAATATATGAATGTCATGATGATAAAAGACTCATTACTGAGCAGATCTCAATACTGAATTACAACGTTTTCAATGAAATGCATCGCTTGAAAACCAAGCATAATGCTGCTGTACATGCTATATTTACATAGAATGTGGAGGGAGGAATGAATTCATTCCTGTGAATACAATTAACAAACTAATTAAGGTGAACTACAGCACATCAATATAAGAATTGTCTTCTGGTTGAATTAATCTGCGGAAACGACTGTGCATCGAATGAATACAATGCAATTGCAAACGTCAAAACATGATAACTACTAAACATATCTCACTAAAACGTTGTGAGGCCCCCCCCCTTTTTTTTTGTACATTTAGCTAGAAAAGTTACCACGATTATATCTTGACATGTGAAATATTAAAACACATATTATATTTACAGTGAAGCAAGTGGGATAAAATTTCAACAAATTACCTTTAGTGGATATACATCCAGACAGGCAGTATCCACGTGACTTGGAAATCTATTTACAAGGATATGAGTTCTCTGGTAGAAAGCTGCATGTCTCCCACAATCGAGGCAGGTGGAGAGTTTTAAGACAGGCTGCTTCTCTTAGTGAGTATGTGGCGTGGAATGACTGCTCAGATGAGGGGGCAAGCTAGTCTTTGTTTCACTTCGGGCCCCATGTAGGTCAATGAACACTTAAATTAGATGAAGGGGACTAGCTGGTCTTTGTTTCACCTGTGAATATCCAGGCCTAATGCCATAAATACACAAGTCAATCCTGTGTGATGGGGGGTTTATTGTTCCCCCTTCCTGCCTTGACTCTTTTATTGCTTCCTGCCTATGCCCCAGTATATATTACAGTGTGGGTAAATGTGCTGCAGTGTAAGGGTACAGAATACAACACTGCATAGAAACATAGTAGAGCAATTTGGGTAATGTCTGAATTCAACATAGAGATATATCTTGATACACGTACATAGTTAATCAATACTAATAAATCAGTTGTTAATATTGTCCTCTCACAATTATAAATCCTGAAACTCTGTACCCAGTATAACTAATTTATATATGTTCAAATGTAAAAATTTGAAAATCATCCGGAGGTCTCCTTTAATTGGTAGAAAGATTGATTGATTGATTAATTGATAGGTAGATAGAAAGATAGATAGATAGATAGATGGATAGATGGATGGATAGATAGATAGGTAGATAGATAGATAAGGAGAGAGACAAAGATAGGGGGCAGGGAGAGAGAGAAGGTAAATTGACAGTTCTTTTTTTTTTCGATGCATTAAAAAACCTTCACTGGATGCCAATTTACACTGTATCTACCCAATAGTATACCACAGTTGTTGTCGTACACTGTGACTATACCACAGGCTGAAGATTACACCTGTCCTGCAGATGGATGTAACACGTCATACCATGGTAACAGCAATTGAAACAATTGCACGTGGAAAACACCTGTAGTTAGTGCAGAGTACGTTGATGTGTTGATTACGGACGCTTGTACAATGCCATCGAGAAGACGATTGAATCCTCGCCTTCTTGTATACTTTTCGGATCCGATACGGCAAGACATCGAATGAAATTCAGATAAAGAATATCATAAAAAAGGATGTGAGCGATCGCGCCTTCTCGCCTTGTAGAGTTCGGGGAGGAGATACGTCGAGTTGAAAGATCGTGTCTTCTCGACTTCTCGGTGCCGAAAAAAATTCGAGAGGACGTGATGTCAGATCATGCTTTCCCAACTTGAAGGCAAGAAGACAAGATTTCATGGTCATAATTTTAAATTTCTCCTACTCAGACCCGATAAAATGTGAGGAAACAAGAAGAAAAAGAAAAAAAGAAGAAGAAAGAAACATGAGAAAGGAGGGTATAGAACGAAACAACAAAAACACAACAAGACTGAGCATTTTTGAACAATGAAAAGAAATGTTCGCTCAAATGCCATAAGGTTTGTTGTAGTCTGTCTTAAATCTTTGACTGCCATGATTGCACAAGGTGAAACTGAACGTCCTAAACACTAATTAAATTCATCTTCAATTCCGCTAAATAATGTAAGCACGGTGCATGATGTGAGAGGTCTTCAAAGATCAAGTTAGATGTAATAGTATTCTCTGACTTCAGCTGGTCTCACTTGTATTGAGGAAGAGTCTGTTGTTAACCAGAAGATCATCGGTGCGTGTCGACGACATCGGGTGTAGTCAGACGACGGGAGCATGTTATCTCGTCTTCGCGACGAAGGAAAGGGTGACGAACGCCTGTCTGGTCTCCCTAATCTCTATATTCCCCTGTACATGAGTCTTCTTATCTCGTTGACCGAAACACAAGCTCTCGACATATGGCCCGATTATTGGCTGGAGATGCGATAACGAGGCACCGGGTTTCTTCTGGGTGGGCCTCGCGCTGATCGTAAGGAAGGTGTTCCCCTCTTGGTAACCAAAACCTTTCATCAGTCATCTTCGCTTATAATAGGCTATCTCGTAATCCTCCTGCTCTTCCGATTTATTTTGACTAAATCCCAGGCTTCCATCCCTCTCATTTTTTTCCCTTCGGTGATATTACTCATCCGAAAGCTCGTTTGCGATGTTCTAAGGAAACTACACAGAAGAAGAGGCTGTTATGATTAATGATGTCGGGACTGTCCAGTCATAGGTACTTAGGAGATTCTGCCAAAATGTTCGTAAAAATCACAGTAATATGTTGATACTGTTGAAACTTCTATACGGGCATGTTGGTCTTCAGAATGAATTCGCAACTTGGATATTCCTGTATTTGGCGTTGTTATGAATACCAAGGTCGATAATGTAATATTTTGTGTAGTTTGCCATGTGCCATGACCAGTTACTACGTTCGTAGTTAGCAATGACAAGTGCGGTGATGGATATTAGGCCCAAGCTTACATGTATACATTGTAGATTTTGAAGGTAGACGTATCACGAAACTCTGCCCCATTTCTCTCCCTCCATCCCACAATCAATCGTTATACCGGTATAATATGAGTATCACCTTATCGTTCGTTTTGTTCTCTTGTATTGTGTTGCTCCACCTTCTTTTTTCATCCTTAAAAAAGTTAAAAAGCAAGATTATTTTGATAATGCGATATCATAATTCACACAGCTTTGCACTCATTGTCGAGTTGATTTCAATCATTGCGCTTTAGCGTATCGATACCTTCCTTGTTATTAACCTTTATCTTCATCATCATTATCATCATCATCGTCGCCATCACCATCACCATCACCATCACCATCATCATCATCATCGTCATCATCGTCATCATCATCATCATCATCATCATCATCATCATCATCATCATCAAAAACATAATCATTATTGTCACGGTAGGCATCACCATTATAGTTTATTCCCGTCTTTGCCCATCTCGCTGTTTTCTTCATTACGTGTATTCGTGTCGACAGAGTTACTGCAAGTAGAAAACAAATCAGGATAAAAACGGCCTCCTGTCCAGCTATTTGGCGTGTTTGTAGCCTCCGCGACAATTAGGCAGTATCTGTGTTTTCATTTACGATGTCTGCACCTGGTGCTTTGTTATTCGATCGTCCTCACCACGGTTTTTAAAAGTCGCATCGCATACCGTGTATGATATTACCATTGCCTGGTATAGTATATCCTGTCAAACATGTTTATATATACGACGTGAACAAAAGATCGTGACTAACCCTTACTGTACCAGAGACTTTTGACTGTGAGTATAGTGCTATGGGGTTTACTGTGCCGATCGACACTCAAAGGCTTACAAAGGGTTAATGCTTGGGTTTGCGGTTCCCCGTGCGGGCGCTTTACAAATTGCGGACTGCTCTCATTTCATTCTGGAATCTGGACAAATGATGTGCTGATTAACGCGCCCTGAAAAAGTGGTCAGGACCAGTCGTCGCCATTAATCACGATATTCGACGGAAGGATGGACGTCTGCTTTCGCCATTTCTTCTTCGCGGAGTAAAAACACAATAGTTCTTTCATTTGCGCTGCTCACTCAGCCTTTCGGATGTGTCGAGGAAAACACGACGAATGTATTCATCAGACTTCGTACTCATTCTTCTTGCTGTAATTTTCCCCGTAAATTCGAGGGTGGGTTTGAGGCGTCTGTTGTCAAATTATTTGAGACTCATTTTGAACATGCTAATTTATTTGGATAGTTGAAAACCGACCTCTTCCTTGAAATTATACATTTTCCGCTTAATGCTGCCATTACCAATACCACTGCTTGTATCCAAAGTCAGTTGCATTGCGAGATATATATTCTTTTTTTTTTTTTATTTTGAGTCCACTAGGATTTTCCAGGCAGGTGAGACGTCTCACCTCCCTGGTTTATTCGAGTATATTACGGTGAGGAAATAATAAAACGCAGACAAATTTTGAATAAGCATTGTTGCGGAAGTAGGACTACTTACGATATATCTATCAGGAGAGAAAGGGGTGGTGGTGGTTGGGGGGGGGGGTTAAAATTACCGTGCCATCTGGAAGACGTCACTAGAAAATTTGATGCGACGTTTGAGTAATGAATGAAAGTGATACGCTCTCCCAGTTACTTCTTTCAAGATGCTAAGTTGTCTCAATCGCCGATAAAAACACGTCTCCTCGGTTGACCCCCTCCACCCTCCCCCCTCCTCCAGCCACTCGTAGTCATCCCACCAATAACTCATCCAACAACCACTTCGGTGAATTAAAGGCATAATTTACCATTTGCAGATGAAAGCATTAGTGCTCTAAAATAGTTCTAAAATGTGAGTTAGGGATAGAAACAACCACTGTCAAAATTTGAATCCGTATAATCGATGTTAAGTGTTGTTAAATACACAAAATGTGAACAATAGTTATAATAAAAATGTTTCCAGACTAAACCGTATACAGTTACGGTTTATTGAGAAAAACCCTGATATCTCCTTATATTTTAGGTTTCATTGCAAATATTTCATATGGTAGGATGTTTTATGATACAACAGACCTACACATATGCATCAAATGTGATATCTTGAACATTTATGAAATCACTGCTCCCAAAGGTAAACTGGACCTTTAACCTTCTCCGGGCTCGCCACCCCAAAATTCTATTTGCGTTGTGTAGGCGCATGTTGCCGATGAGACGGACAGAGTTAATAAGGGCAAGCCCTCACTCGGTCATGACAGAATGTGCATCAGGACACGTCCCACCTCCCTGATGTACCGTAGTGCTATTCTAACTTAAAGAAGTCGTACGGAGTTAGGTAATGTTAGTTATCTTCTTTGTGAAAAAGTAACAATCTGTAACGGGGTGGGGTACCCTGGAATTGCAGTTGTGTATAATGAAGACAGAGATAAGAGACAATCTGAGTCGTTTGCCCTGTTCTGCTAATATACTACCCCATTACTAGTAAACATGATACACCTCTTCGAAATACCGCCCCTATACACCAGCATCAAAAAAAAAAAGCAAGATAAAAAAAAAAAACGTCTACGGTGAGATTTTCATTTCCGTTCTTCTTTTCCTGCCTTTTTCGTAGTGTCTGATTTGATGGAGTGAGAGTCTGCTATAGCCTGCGTTCTTTTTTTTTATTTTATTTTTTTTACATGTATGTTTGCTTGCGTGTGTGCGTTGTGCAAGGAGATGAACACGCCATAAGGGCCTACGTGCAGCACAGTCACTTATCACTGAGAAACGATGTGCCAAGTAGGCCATTTAATATTCCTGTAAATGTACCAGCTCAGAATAGCGAGTTGTGGCATATTATACCGACAATGATGTCATCAGTAAATTAATGCTATCATTTTAATCCCAGCGCGCATCGGACGTTTCCCTGTCACAGAGCAACATGGTTGATTAATCAGCAGATGAGCAAATGATTTCTTAAGAGGTTTTCAACAAGATTTATCCCATCCATATTAGATTATCTCTAAGCACTGACAGACCAGTCAGAATGCATTTTGCATTTGCCATCAGATTACCGCAGTTGCTGAAATCTTCGTCGTAATCCTCGTCTTGGCGTGTAGTGCATATGCACACAGTGCGGCAGTGGCGAGGAAGAAACGGTAGGAATCCTTCGGGATTCAGGGGGACTCTGCGCGAGAACGTAAGTACCTGATCCAGCCATCCTAATGATTGGACTTCTAATACCCATGGAAACACACGCTAATTGACATCTGGATTAGTCTTTGCTCAAGGCAGTACGTGATTTTTTTTTTTTTTTTTCACAACGGCAGTTTTCACCGTCTGTGACAATGTCAGTGCAATCGGCCCCTTATCATTGTCATGATACTCATCATTTTTTTTTTCATTTGAGTGAGATTTTTTAAAGACATACTCTGATCTTCTTAGACTATTTTAATCCATACCTGGTAGATCATCTGTAAACAAATAGATGCCACGAGTTTTGTGAATGGTGTAAAAATACAGGCCTATACATAATATATTATTATCGTACAAATGACGTCTTTTTTCTTTTTTCTTTTTTTTTGCTGAGAACGATCGATTCTTCGTCCTCATATCCGGCCCCAAATAAAATCAAACTGAAATTGAAACTGAAATTTTCATCACCATCTTATTTCAGTGTAATCTTCGTATTCATTCTTCATTGTCATCGACTTCTGAGACGGATCTCGGATCATGATGAATTATTGTTGTCCTTGTTTACTACATGTACCATTATCATGTAACCATCAGCATCGCTTAGTTCAATATCAGCATCTGAATATTTTGGCAGAAGTGATATTAGTGATGGCTGGCTGACTGAGTACTCGGGTAATGACGATAGCAACTGCTCTCCGAAAATAATAACGCTCCGAAACAAGACGCATTGCGTCTCTGTATTCTTCCTAGAATTCCCCGTCGTTGGCAGCTGACGATGCGTTCAAAGATTCTCCGCGGCTGAGAGGAGATTTTCTCACCCCATCTCCTTCACAACTGCTGTCCATCATATTATTTGCAGACGACCTGAAAAGGCGGGACCATCACGGTCTAATTGTCAATATTTGTCCGATTGTCACCGGCCATCAAAGCGCTTGTTCCCCCCTTCATAAAACTCGAAAATGTCTTTAGTTAGCCTGGACACCAGTCGTTATGAATAGATTTATCGCTCCCCTATCTTTCTAGAATTTCAAAAAAAAAAAGTGATAGGGGCATTTTGCTGAATATAGTCATGCATATTGTCATGCGTCATGGTAGGTGGATAGTCAGAGTGAATAGTCTGTACTCAAAACATTATCTAATTATGAATGCTCAGTGAACAAGTATACAGGTGTTGAAGGCTGCCTACGACCAAGATAGTATGTGAATACAAGTACATGTGCTAATAATGTACGAACCGGTGACACGGTGGTTTCTGCGAAGGCATGATGCCCCATTGAATTCTATGGCCATGAAATCTCAATCATTTTGGCCTCTGTGATCCAGCAAGGCGTCCTCCCTCTTGTAAAGAACGTCAAAAGAAACGCAGACCTAATTTTCTACACTGGGAAATGATATCCAGCGCCGTCGTCTGTTTTTTTTTTTCTTTTTGCATTAACGCAATCTTCGAATGCATGCCAACACCTTCCAGTGACAACAATGTTCTACGTGTGTTATTGTTGCAATTTCATTTTCGTGGTGTCGAGAGGGTAAATAAAGAGAAGTAGCACACACACACACAAAAAAAAGCAGAGAAAACCACGCACAATACACGCACACATAGTAGGTCTATAGTATGACATGTTATGTATGTGAAATAGACCAACGCAAGGAATCTCTCTGATGTTGACCATTTCAATGCATCTTGCAATTAATTTTCATTCTCTATAGAGATAACGTGATAATTGCACAGATTCTCATTTGAAATATTGACTGCAAAATTTAAATCAGCTAGGTCAGAGCCATTATAGATTTCAGGGCTTTCCTCTGCAAAAGTGGATTCGCTCAATTAACCTCTTTTGTTTCCATCCCCAGAGGTGGTCATTAGATGGACGATATTGACCGTCACAAATGAGTTGTTCCAATATTTGCACAGTTCAACAAGGTCTGTTTACATTTTTTTCTCCCAACGCGGTAATAGTGAAAAAGGTGAACTCGGGGTGATGTAGACATTCGTATTTACAAGCAGGCGTACAGACTAGATTCAATGGACTGAAAACGTCTGAGATCTTACGTGACCAAAATGGGAACGAGTTTGTGTGGGATTCACTCGAATGTAGACACTTGGTGGCTGCGATTCGTCCATGTATTTGTCATTGGAAGCTGCATGAGCGCATCTTTATGTATACTTTCCACCTCTATTCACTGACTTCACCTTTCTGTGTTAGAATGAGGGAATGGTACGAATCTCGCATAAAATTTAGTTGATCTTAATAATTTGATGAAATTATTCATTGACTGCAGAGTTTATTGCAGTTAGAAAAAATATAAATCAACAGCGTTAGAACAGAACAACCATACATGATGCATGATATACGGTACCGAAATACTCCAGTAATTGGATGATTTCATTCCAAGTTCTGGTGGCGTACAAGTCAAGTCGATGTTTTAGTTTAATACAGGGATTGCTGCGGTGTACGAGGAGCAAAATTCTTGGTTGACGCATTGATGTATGTGGAAGAGGATGAATTAATGTAATGTAGGCCTATAGGCCCTACGTACGCATATTTTACGGAAAACTGGTTATAGTTACAAGGCAAAGCGTACACCTGGATATAGCTCAAATTGAATATACCTAGGTTGAAGTAATGATATCGATATGGGGAGAATTAAGAGGAGGGCTTTTCACCAGGTAACAAAACGGGTGTTAAGTCTGCCCTTTTTCTCTGGCCGTCTGTCCCTTTGAGCTGACCAGTGGCGTGTCCATTCAAACGCTTACTCCATGCACTGACCACAATGGCCAACAAACGGCATCACGATTGTCCGGTGTGGCCATAATCGCCTGCAACAGTCGACCGGATCGATAGGTTGGACAAAGGGAGCTTACACAGGCCGCCATTCCGTGTTAGCCGCACGCTGGTCTGAGAGTGGGGGAAACTTCACGCCTGGATGTTGTCACCCTGTCGAATTCTTCCCCTTCACCTCACCCGGGCAAGGACTCCAGCGCCACTGCCTTTTCCGGCCTCACCCTGGACTAGTCAGTCACACTCAAAAACTCCGTGAGTGACGGGACTGGATGAAAATTGTACATTGAAGTGATAAATGAAATGCGAACTTTTGGTATATAATAGATTATTACAATGCTTATCAAAGCTGACGTAGGAACTTGTGAGAAACTATAGACTGCCGTGTCACAGCGTGAATGCGTAATACTAGTACATCGTGAAACCTTCACAATGTGACGGCTGCTTAATCCCATTCGAAGGGCGGAAAGAGAAAGGAAAGAAAGTAGGCGACCACGAGCATGGTTAGAGTCAGTCATGTTTGCTTGATTACAACATGCCTCTGTTTTGCCCTTAATTCTAGGCAGGAGAGACGTTTGAGTGTATCATTCATTGGAACCAAGACGCATGGGATATGTTCTGACCGATGGTGACGCCAGCTTTATAGAAATACAGTTGACTAGAAGTTGTGCTCAATCAATGAAGGAGGAAACTGTGGAATAGTAACTTGTACCGTATCGCACACATCAGAAAGATGTGTTCGAATGCAGATATCTAAAGATGTACATTTTTGGTTTACTGAAGAGCTGAAATGAAACCAGGAAACTGGGGTAACGGTGACTCCAGTGTCTCAAACAGGATCCGTATGAAGAAAGATAGGTACCCGGCGCCATCCCAACCCGCGGGCAAGGGAGATGTCACCAGAGTTTCGATCAAAATGTTACTCTATAGCCGTCGGTAGTTGGCAATAGCTTCATCAACTCGCAACACCCAAGACACACAGACATGCAGACAGACAGACAGACAGACAGACAGACACACAAACACACACACACACACACACACACACACACAACATTACACGTTACACAAGCCCTGCTACAAGCCTGGCATACATGTATTTTTGAGCGAGACGCCGTGCCTCGCTGAACAGTTTCGAGTGATATTTCAGACGACCTATCAGCAATAGATGACCATAAAATCCATCATAAAATGAGAAACAACGATGTGTAGATATAGGGGCTACCGCCCGACCACCAGCGCGTACTTATGGGGCACTAATTAGTGGACGGTTGTCCTGCTTATCAAGCTGTCACTGTAGCGAAGTAATTACGCCAGCTATTATTGCTCGTTACAGAGTGTTGAACACATAATACCAGCTTTTGCGGCTGATCAGCCCGACGGGAACAACATTCGGCAAACAGGAACAAGAAAAAACAGAACAAAACAAAACACGAGAGGCTGTTATTGCCTTCAGCATGGGCTACCTTCTTGTAACCTTATCCAAAATGCCAACATCATCCTGATAGGCAGATTTGGGTTAAAAATTGCATAGTTGTTTATGTAAGATTATTGGATGATTTCATTAGTTCTGCCCCTGTCAAATCAGTTTTTTTTTTCTCTTGGTGCAATAGTCAATGCTGCGGAAACAAGATGTCGATGACACTGGCACAGTCGCCCAACCCTATAGAATACAGGATTACCAGGACCCATTCAAAATTAGTGTCATTATTATGACAAGAAAGACCTGCGACATGCACCTAATGTCATTCGTAGTCCTATTTCTTGAGACTAATATGGGAATTTGTCCCGAATCTACGCGTGAAATTTTAACAAGGTTTCATTATTCTTTCGCTATACGATGTCATAATGCGTATACAATGTCACAATGTAATGCTAAGTGTACAGTTTAGCGTTTAGTTGATAGCTAAAAGTCTGTAGTGCAAAGTTAAGTCGCTCCGTTTATTTCATGATATTGTTGATGTGATGACTGATGAGGGTGATGATGATGATAAACATTTAGTATTTGATACGATACGCCTCGCCCGCTCTCATAACTCGGCTGCTTTCGAAATAGCACTGCTGGAGAGAACACAGGTGTCCTAAAATGTGAAACACAATGTAAAACACAATGTGAGCACATTGTGAACACAGTGTGAAATTTCTTCAATCTGTTAAATTCGAACGTGCATGGTAACATTGTGAACACATTGCGAATCATCAATTCACACAGTATGGAACAGAACATAGCTATGTGAACTCTGCGGGAAAAAACCCCACCCACGTTAAAAGAAAAATCGAGCGTTTTCACATAGTCGACCACATGAACACATTGTGAACAGTCGGGCCCGAATTCTCAAAGGTGGAATAACTTTATTACACCGCTTATTCCGCCGATTCATTACGCCTCTTATGCAAATCAGGCCCTCGTGACGTAAAATGACGCGATTTATTCCCCGGAATCTATTCTCAAACTCAAAGGTGGAATAACTATTCCGCGGAATAGTTATTCCAGCTTTGAGAATTCGGGCCTTAGTGTGAAACACTGTGTTCTTTCCAGAATGGACTGAATGCTTGAACAGTGTTGAAAGTAAGCAACCTCGGGATCGACGGCTATAATCCCTTAAAGGGGATGGTTAGTAACTGATCAGTGGGAATCAGTGGGAATGCTGGGGATGATTGTTCCAATTCTTGTGGGATTCATTTAAGATTACATTATATATCTATTGTTGTGTGAAATTTATTTGCTTCAGAACGGTCTCATATTCAAGCAATGTGCAGTTTAATGCACCGTCACTGTACAGGCATGCAAACCTGGAAACATTAAGCTGCACATATACTTGAACATGAGACCATTTTGAAGCAAATAATTTTCACACAACTATAGATATACATGTACTCTTAAATGAATCCCACAAGGATTGGAACAATCATCCCCAGCATTCCCACTGATCAGTTACTAGCGTTAAGACGGACTGGGCAATGGGGGCAAAACGTGTCATTATTATACGAGGACAACTGTGGTGCTGCAGCCAGGGGGAACTCGAACCAGGCACCCAGTAATGAATGGTTCTAGGGCTTAATCCGCTGAGCCCTCAACGCAGCCCCGCACTACTGATAATGATGAGAAACATGTAACGACCATGGCGTCTCGTGAATTATCTAAAATACTCGTGTTTCTTTAAAAAAAAAGATACAACAAAGAATTTTTTTTCTCACTTCTCGAATGACTTTTACTCATTGCCATAAAAGCTGTACAACTTTTGTTGTTATCTTATAACAATCGCAGTGACATTTTTGTTTTCTTTTTCTCAGTGCAGTTCAGAATATTCAATTTTGGCTCGAGGAGTATATGTCTAGGTTTTTTGTTTTTGTTATTGTTTAGGCATTAAATGCCCTATATCACTGCTAAGACGCTCTTGTAATCACCGCTGGAGAATTGACCTTTCTTAATTCTTAATCTTTCTGTTCTCACAATCCCATGAGCTTTTTTTTTTATTCTTAATCCCTGAATATTCTTTCCTTTTACAAAGAAAATAATAAGATCGCCTCCTATGACCACTTCTGATGTAATCCGGGCGAGGAATGTAAATTGACCTTGTGCAAAGATAACATGAATTCACCTGCGTGTGCATCCGATTAAAGGGTTACATTGACTTTATACAGCCCAGTCCATGATGGTTCTTCTTCTTCCTATACTTTGCACACTTCAATACCCAGTGAGAATTAAAAGCCGACCATGAAGCCATAAAAACGGTCTGAATAGAAATGGGAACTCACCTGAGATACGTACGCTCCCATCGTTTCATTGATCCAGAAATGAGTGAAGGGAGAAAATCTTACCTTTTTTCTTACTCCTCTGCAAATCCGTTGTCCACACGAGTGCGCCGTTGTTAGGCTTAAAAGAAATAAAAGAATGAAAAAGAAGAAGAAGAAGAAGAGATCCTTCAAATTACTCAGAAAATCGGATTTTCTTTGCCATGAATGGTTCGTGCGGGGATTTCGCCATTGAATCGTAATGGCATTGTGGATGCCGGCTTTGTGTAGGCATATCAGCTGCATTCGTTGAAGGCCGTTAGATTGAAGATGAGCCGCGCTCTTTTGGGTCATCTGCCTGGGTATAGGGGTACACCTTTACTCGAGAACCAACGAGGCAGTGCCGCAATTGAAATGAGTACGCCGGAGACAAGTTGCATAAGAACTTCTCCTTTTGAGTCTTTTTTGTTTGTTTGTTTGTTTGTTTTGTCACATCTCAAAGCGAAGAAAATACGCAAACTATATTATGAATGTTTTCCAACAAAATTGCGGGAGTGTTTGCATATTATCAAAATGTATTGACGGATTGCGTATGCTGTTTGCGTCGCTCCCTGCAGCTATAGAATGAACTCGTAAAAAAGTAGTTCTTTCCAAGCACAATGCTTGCACTTACCTCAATCTGATCGCAACGCGATATAACGAAATGGGGAGTAAAAGTAGTCACTGGTTCGTGTGTCCAATCTAATAATTGTTCGATGTTGAACATAATCGATCGAAATTTTCATCTTTCCAGGCAACCCCTTCCCACTTCTCCCTTGATAAATTGATGCGGAGAAATTGCGTGCGCCGCGCCAATATCTTGTGTACAAGTTGAGAGTCCCTATAAATCTACCCCGCCCCCCCCCCCCCCCGCGGTATTATACACATCTTACAGCATGGCAGAATGATGGTTATAGTAAATCGGAAGCCTCCTGGGGTGTCCAAGATATGTGACGTCCACGGCAATTTTCATATTCGTCTCCAGACACTGAGATATATCCACACGAGATAATACTTAGCATCACCCTTCTGTCACCAGTTTCGTACCGATCTCCTTACACCCTACACCACACTTCGTTTGTTACGTCACAGTATAGCATACTCGTGATCGGCTTCCTTTCATGGACGACAGTGCCGAAGAATACCACTTGTTAAGATGGAGTCAATCGTTAAGATGACATCATCATCTTAGTTACTGTTACCCCCCCCCCAAAAAAAAAAAAAAAAACAAACAAACAAACAAACAAACAAAACAAAAAAGAAAACACACATACACACACACACAAAAAAAAAAACACACTCACAAATCACGATGGCCTAGTACCTCCTTGGGAAAAATAACCACAAAACAACGACAAATAACTCATTAGATAATTTGCTTTCTAGATTGTTGATTCTGATAATCAGCAGCCCAAAAGAGTGGTTGCTATCAATTATCATAATGATTTCTCCTAGTAGGTCATTGTATAGTTTTGATCATGTCATTACAAAGAAGGCGATAACCCCCCCCCCCCCGCCGAACATTTTGCATCAATAATAATGCGTACTAGTGGGAATGCAATATTCCTCCACAATTGAGTATGTGCACACATTTAATTTTGGGCTCCTTCTCCACGCGATGAATTCCCTTATTTCCATGACGACGAAATCGATAGTGCTAATGATTGGGACGATGATAATGATATTGTTACTTTTTTGTTTACAGTTGGCTTTCTGTTCCATTTTCGTGAAATGTCCTCCATGTATATCTACGTCTCTTCACAGATAAGTATATATCGTAGCGAAATGGAAATTATGATTATTCTCGATACTTTCCTATTCACACTCCTTCAGTTTGAGACGAAAAAAAAAATCTTATTTCATAACCTGAGCTGGTATAATCGAATAATAGCAGCTTCGGTGCAAATATGAACACTGATTCCTCGTGCAAATTTGATTGTGGAGAGTGGGGAGAGTTGTAGATATTATTGGAATACTGAGACGGTTCGCGTTTGAACGAACTGTGTTGCCATGGGTAACGCATCCTCGGTTGTCTACCGGAACTGGGTACGTCCAATCGATTAGTTAAGTACGTCTCCTCACGTGGCCACGCCCAGCCGATTTGGAGGAAGGAGGGGGGAGGATCAAATTTCTGATGGGAAAATGCTTGAAGTGTATACAGGCATGTGGGATAATCGGTGTGCATTTGCCAGATTGTCACGTTCTCGTATTTGTACATCAATCCATCTAAGTAAGCTGCAGATTTTTTTTTCTTTTTCCCCTAAAAAATGCAACGGAATCACTAGTTTTTTCGATTGAACTGATTAAGGTTTATGGGATTATTATGTTTGAACACGTTGCCTGACAGATTAGAAGGATGATTGCGAAATGTGGCAGAAAGAATAATCGAAATTAAAGAGTATTTCAAGAGTATTTGGCTGAAATTATCGCTTTTGGCTTCAGGTGCAGATTGTAAGCGTCTTATCAGTTTAACAGGATACAGTCATCTACAGTATTGCATTTATATTAGTTTCATTTCCCGAATATCAGTACGTTTGCCATTTTCGCTCGTTACAAAGATGTCGACATAACAGTTCGTCTTTGTTGCGTGTTTACATCGACAGTCTAGTGTAACCAAAATGAATGTTTTGTGTGGAAAGCCAGTGACATAATGTTAATAATGTAGCTGTGCAGTCTTGGATTCATGCCTTGAATTGTGAGAAAAAACAACAACACATAAGCCCAGCAAACGTAGATAGTAAATAATGCTTGACAAGAGAACCCAACGCAAATGCGTACCTCTGAAAATGCCAGGAGTTCTTACCCATGTAGTTCGTCTTCATACCATGGAATCTTTTGTCCGCTGTGCGCGTAGTTCCCATGGCAACGGAAGCGGCAATCGAATTAATTTCGCCGTGTTTTGTCTGATTTGCGAGGGGAACGTTGGAAAACGGCAACGTTGCAATGCAAGACCGCTGAGCAAAGAAGAAAAGAAAGAGGGGGGGAAAGAGAGCGGGGGGGGGGGGCAACATTATAGATGCATGTGGACATGTTATATTGCTGGACTCGTATCAGACGTGACTCCACGCGAGGTGCAGGAATAGGTTAAAGAGGTGGAAGGGATACGAAACGATTTGGATAAAATTGGGGCAGGAACAAAACACATCTGAACAGAAAGCGAACGAGTAATTTCTGATAGAGTTAGGAGGGAGGGTCTGCGGGAGCCACACTTTCGCTGCTTTCAAGATTTGAATCAGAATCTGTGTGTGCCACAATGCAGTGTGATTAGCAGTCTCAGAATACCACCTAATATAGGGCCATAGAGGTGTATAGCGTACGTATCATCAATCGACCTATTTTTCATGCCTCAATCTTCGAGACTTTTTTTTTAAGGATGAGAAGAGCGCATGGATACCTGTATAGTGTCGTTCGCAGTACTGATGGTGATGGATGCGTAGCACATTCAACCCACTGCTTGTAGGGGTTCAGTTCGTCACTGTATCACTCGAAGTGGAAATTACACTACCTCGGGGTCATCAGGTTAAACCAAACTTGTATCACTCGGTTGGTATGATATCGTGAGGCGGGGAACGTTTGTTGTAAATGCTGATGACCAGCGCTTTTCTGTTCGGTAAAATGTCATTGATGTGGCTGAGAGTAAACTCGTAGTGCTTTTCTGTAACGTGCACCTTTGTTCTGCTACAAGACTGTAATTTGTAACAGGAGACACACATTATGTTTGATTTCAGTTTTAGATCAAGAAGTCGTCCCAGTTTAACGATAGAAATAAAAATATGAATTTTGTCGAAAATCCTAATGATGTTGATTATTCTTTGTACTCAGCCCAGGGAGGTGGAAGCGAGTTCTCTCTTCCACCTCCCTGCTTCGCCTTTATCGTGTGAATGGGATGTATAGTACGCTATAATAAAAACAAATCGTAATCACGTTGCAGTTTTGGTTGTATTGTATCTGAGTTAAGCGATTTGCAACATGTGCAAGAAACACTGTAAACATGTTGATCATTATTGTTATCATCATCGTCATCGTCTTCGTCACCATCATCAATTTCACCCTCGTCACCATCACCATCACCATCATTATCATCACCACCATCATCATCATCCTCGTCACCACCATCATCAACATCACCCTCTTCACCCTCGTCACCACCACCACCACCACCATCATCCTCCTTCTCATCATCATCATCATCATCATCATCATCATCATCATCATCATCATCATTATCATCATCATCATCATCATCATCATCATCATCATCATCATTATCATCATCATCATCATCACCATTGATGTTCGATATGAACATAATTCCTGTTTTGAATGTTATCAGATTAGAAAGAGAGGGAGACAGAGAAGTAACACTAATGCTGACGAATCTGTGTCTGCAGCGAGAGTCGACTGTAACACCCCTTTACAGGTAGAACTTTGACGGGCTTGCTCACCTGATCGCGCAGGGATGATGACAACTTTCACTCTTCTTCCTCTTCTTTTTTGTTTTTTGTTTTTTGTTTGGGCATGCCATGGGCTTGGGATGTGAAAGGTGTGCCTCCCGAACTGAAGCGAGATGAGCCGAATTGTTCCAAAGGACCCCGAAAGAGAGATGTGGACGCCGACAATATCGCAGGATATGTAACGAGATTTAGATATCTCTTCCACACGACAACTATACGAAATGATGGCAGAGAGGGAGAGATAGAGATAGAGAGGAGAGAGAGAGAGAGAGAGAGGATGAGAGATAGACGGAGGAGGAAGAGAGATAGAAAGGGGGAGAGCTAAGGAGTGGTGCGGAAACAGATAGACAAAATGACGCATTGAGGAGACGCAAAGAAACGATGCACCGGACTCGGCCGAACGATCGAGCGTCTAACGTTTCAAGACTACTTGACCTATTTCGAAGTTAAATTGCTGTTCACGGGTTAGCCTTCCATCCAGACCACTACACGTAGAGTACGACCCCATGAAAAAAGAATCATAAAAGAGCCAATTTCACAAGGACTTCTCTTGTTAGAATTCCAGCCGACCGCTATGTTGCAGTAATGTGCCATTAGATGTGACCTTTAGCGAAGTCACGCTGGATTAATCTTTGTGAGGGGGCGATTTCATTCCAATTTTGGGAGTATAAAGGACGAAATCGTTATTGTCAACCTATAATGTATTTTCTGTTACTAAATGCTGAAAACAAACAAACAAACAAGCAAGGAAGAGATGCTGCATTGTGCTAAAAATACAACTTCCACATTACATATCTAGTCGAAAAATTCACCATCGAATCAATTTCCAGGCGATTATAAACGGCAAAAATTCTCAGGCTATGATGGCCAGATTCTTACACTGGGACATTTTCTTCCCGTTATAATTATCTTTTTTTTTTTTTTTCAGGTGAAATACCAATTACAGTTGTCTCATAATGATCTTGGCTCCTTGCATTCAATGAGGTGCGTTTGATTACTGCTTCGACATACAATGTCATTACATCGCCTCCTTACACTCCAGTCTAGTGAATATTCGAACACTTCGTCAAGTAAACTGTTGCGTGTGAAGACACATTCGCTCATGCATTATTGCAGGGGGACGCGCTCTCACGTATGGCGTCGCCACGCATTCCAGTCTATTATTTAACAGCATTAAGATTTGACGTGACGCAATACACCGAGGTGTCTGCGCGCGAAGTAACAGTGTCCTCCCTGTATTGTGTTGATCGACGGTCTGAAAGCAGACGACACGTTTTATGCACAGCGGAGCAGGCCCTATTCTCTTCAAATGACCAGCCTATATGCACACTTCAATGATGTTTGGAACATCCTTAAACCGGTTTATGTTGTGGGTGCAGTTTAGAGAATGACATACCGTGTAATGATCGCGCGCTCTCTTATGTGGTTCAATGTATGAACACTGTCATCTGATAGTAAATGGGAATAGAAGTGCCGTATCGTTACTAGATCACGGCAGGCGATTAGAGCTCATATGCATTTTGTACATGTACTTATGTATTGGCAATGGTATGTATCTCAGTGCTCCATGTATTAGATACGTTATCTAAATGATTATACAAACCCATAAGTTTATCTCAATAATTAACGATACTAATGTTGATATGGCAATGCTGTTAGAAAGGGTATTGATATCACTGCTAAAAGTTGAATTGGGAATTCTGATATTGAGATCGAATTGTCGCTGATTATTGTACACACGGTCACACTTGTCGAAAAAACCCCAACCCCAACAACAAGAGCAACTATACTGTCTGTCATCACTGTGTGTCATTGAGGAAGTCACATGCAACTCTGCTTATCCGAGACCCATTCCATATCGGAGACATGAAGAGCGTTAGGTCACTCCCCGCATTCTGGAGAGTGAGTGCGGAGTAATCAAATATGATGTCACAAAGCTTTATGAATTCAAGTCAGGTCCCTGAGTCATAAAAATGTGATCTTATCAGAACATCGCACCGATCAATGAACTGCGTGCTCGCGTGCACTGTTGCTAGCGGTGAGACGATCGTGCCCGCGTAAAGAGGAATCTCGATATAACGAGCTGAAACGAGCAGAAACCAAAGAGGTATCAGTGTAACCTTTCTTGCAGTTGCGGTCTAGCTTCTGGTTTATCGCAGACTCTCTCTTTTTCTTTAACTCTTTGGACATTTTTTTTTTATTGATCTATTTCTGAATACTCTGATGTCTATGTGTTTCATTTACGGATTAATCTTCTTTTTAGTTGTTTTAAAGCGATTTTTTCTTATATATTGATTAAAGGGGAAGGCTAGTAACTGATCAGTGGGAATTAGTGGAAAAGCTGGGAGATGATTGTTCCAATCCTTATGGGATTCATTCAAGAGTTCATTGTATATCTATTGTTGTGTGAAAATGATTTGCTTCAGAATGGTCTCATATTCAAGTAATGTGCAGTTTAATGCTTCCAGGTTAGCGTCCCTGGTCAGTGACGGGGCATTAATCTGCACATTACTTGAATATGAGACCGTTCTGAAGCAAATCATTTTCACACAACAATAGATATACAATGAACTCTTGAATGAATCCCATAAGGATTGGAACAATCATCTCCCAGCATTTCCACTGATTCCCACTGATCAGTTACTAGCCTTCCCCTTTAAATATCAACCGTTATGTATCAATTATTATTCTTTTTTTTTTTTTTGTACGAAAGACCCCGATATAAAGTCATGATGGACAATAAATATGTCACGGTCCTATTGGCCCTCTTACCGAAATTCCCCTGTAGTTTACTGCGTTCACGTCGAGTGGAGTCAGTAGCCTGAAGAACTCCTTCACACCTCCAAGTCGACTCGACTAGGAAAGAATACCTTCCTGATTCGACACACGACCTTTCGTTTATATGTCGCAGCTCCATCTACTCCTTCAGGGGGTATTGAGGTGCTGCTTGCTGTTCAACGTCTGGACAGTATCTTCATGTCCAATCCCTACGCCCACACCCTCCACCTCCTCCCCTTCCCCTGCCCAATCGTCCGTCCAACATAGTAGCCCACTACCCTATATATCCACGGGTTCGGCTATCATGCCCTCCTTTGCCCTTATATTGCAGGGGGAAAAATCAGAAAATAAACGAAAAAAAAAACCCCAAAACCAACACTTTCTCAGGAGAAATAGCACGTCTGTGGCCTTATACTGCAGGAAAAACATCCAAAAATGCATAAAAAAGAATGTTCTATACAGTTAAGGAGAAAGCTAGAGAGAGAAAGCAAAGAAGAAGAAGAAGAAAAACAAAATAAAAACGAGGACGGGGGAGTAAGACCGGCCGCTCGAGATCAATACTCCGCCGCACAAACGGGACATTAGGAACCCTGTGCAGGTGTGGTAATCACCTCACGGCGGGCAAATGAAAAATCAATGCCCCGTGCTGCGGCGCGCTCACTCCCCAGCGCCCCGTCATTATGCGCCGCCTGAATGGACCTTTGGTGAGATTCGGGTTTAATAGGTGAAAGTTTAGCTCATAATTGTTCTCCGCTTTGTGAGATTTGCTACGTTTTCTTCACCCCAACCCCCTTCTCAATATTTCGTCTAATCACTTAGTTCATTGCGGTGCCCTATGAAGCGAAAATGAATTTGGGGTAAAGGGAGTTGGTGTATGCGGGGGGAGGGGAGAGGGTAGATCAAGGCGTGCATGCCTGCTCTCAACGGCCAATGTATAGGGCAATGTACACGCCAAGCGAAATGTGTAAACATCATTAGGTCACAATCATGGATTTTATGTTTTACGCGAGAGCGAATACATAAGACGGTTGCCGAGTTGACAACATGACGGCCATCCAGTCATGGAAAGTGTGTGGTACTCGTGCATGATGTAGGGCTTTAGTACCTATTTTCAGCTGCTTCCCATTAGAGAGAGGCGGAACGTTTCTTTGTTTCTTTGTTTCTTTGTATGTTGTTTTTTATGAATTCCACGAAATCAAAGGAACTATACCAAACAAAAATTGCGTGAGCCAAATATGACAAACACCTCAAAGGCTGCTAACATATTTTTCAGCAGAAAAAAAAAAAAAAAAGATTGACAATTCGGAAAAGAGTTATGTAATGATATTCTGATATCTAGTGGAATTGTAAAACTAGGCTAAGTCAGTTTTTATTCAACGTATCTAATTTGCCCTGCGCACTTCTAGACATTACCACCACGACATTTTGACGGGGCTTCAGTTAACACGGAAATACACTGTGAGTGTCCAACATAGCCCAAATGGTTCACTGCGAGTTCAGAGACAGATGTTGCTTTTTTCCCTCTTTGCTATATACTGTGCCAGCTTGTATCATGCTATCCTGCTACGTTGGAAAAACTAAACAAAATATTGCAAACAAGGTAGAGACCACTCTAGAACACAAAACAATTTCTCGGCCTTATTTGTACGATGTGCAGCGGAAATGAAGAGGTCCCTTCGCCTTCGTACAAACAGAGCGAAATACATTTCGGGGCCCCTCGTTTTTTTGGTGATTTTTAATATCCTTTCAACCAGGAGGGAATGTGCAAGATTGGTCTTCATATCCGTCTATCGGGAAAAAGCAAAATGTGAGAGGAAATTCTCGAAAGAACAAAGTGAATCGGGACTCACAAGAAGGCTAGGGAAGAACAAGAAAAGAAAAGAAAATGACATTCTAAGAGGTCGGGCCAATTTTCAGCATGGAGAAGCAAGACGTTTTCAATATGGCTGCACTATTCGTGAGAGGCTTCATTAAAAAAAGGTATTTTTAGCGCAATTATCTTGTACTGATTCTCACACAGCCACCTTCTCTCCGTCCATACCTTTCTTTATTGAACACTGTGGCACGCCATGTTAACGAGTTTCGTGGGCCCAAGGTCTGCCTCGCTTGATTGTGTTGACTATGGGTGCCTAATGAGCGGAGATCGCAGCGCGCGCGCATAAAGAGATGGCGAACATGTAAACAGGAATTCGCAATTGCGGAAACCTTACGAGTGCCGCGGGGCAGTTCATACTGTTGTCATTCTAACATTCACTCTTTTTTTTAAATCAGTCGTGATTTGGGGAGCCAATCAGTCGCGCCAAGGCACACGCAACAAAGAAACAAGCAGACAGGAGTAATATGAATGCTTAGGTAATGTCGTCAGATCATTGTGTTAGTTGATAACTTTATTCTATCCTTTCGCTTTTTCACTCTATAGGTATGTTATCTTGGTTTAGATTTTCATAAACAATCGTATGAGTGCGAGGTTTTCAAAACTACCTGTGGGTATAAAGCTATACCCTTGGGTAGTTAAGCTTCGCACACGGAGCTGGTCGAATAACATTTCAGTCACCGCACCCATAGAGTGATGCAAGTACACTACTGTATCATAGGGAAGCCTTTCCTGTTAGTATACACACTTTCGACGAAGTGTACGTAATGAGTTTAATGGTCTTCCATACTGCATCCCTTTGATGTCAATTTGGAGAGACACTACAGAGTCTCTATAAACATAAAAGGAGATGCTCTAAATGAGCTAACGAGTTGCATGACTTCATTTCAGCTGCACTTGTAGCTCAACAACATCAGCAACTGAAAGCAACTTTAAAAACCTCAACGACAAAGAAGACAGATGCAGAGGGATGAAACCGACAAGGAAAAGGGGATGTTGCTATGGTGATATCTTGTGACCCCGCCCAGGCATAAACGTGCGGACGCGACGTGCCGTTGCTGGAATCCAATCCATAATACATACCCCGGTGTGGCTGGGCACCTGTGGCTGGCTCCCACCTCTGTGATTGAGCGGAACAAACGGGCAAATGAAGCCCGGAGTTTGGGACTTCTCTCGCGTTTCAAGTCACAAAGGGGCTCTCCACAACACTCGAGATGCGGGGATGGGTTTCACGTGCACTTTTCTCCCGCCCCGCCGTCATGCGCTCCAAATCCATATTTGCGCTGCATCGCGGAAACTCAGGTAATATTCAGTCTCTGTCTCAATCTCCCTCAGCGCGAACGAAATACGGGGTGGTGGTGGCGGAGGAGGAAAAAAAAATGGACAAGAAGAAAAAGACAAAAGGAGGGACAGGCAGAGACAAAATAAGATCAGCATCGAGCGAATTTCTGTTTGAATTCCGTAAAGGTATTGGTAAAATGTCAGCCATATCGACCACAATTATGGACCGACCTGTTCTAATGGGGATGAGTCACCAAGTTAAACAGTGTGCCATTTACATGACCCTAAGGGTACCAACAAGTCATATTTCTCGGGTTTGTCGGGATAGACCGGATGGCACTTTCGGTTGGAACGTGTATCTAACTCTCCGACCCGGACAGGTTTTTTTTTCATTCAGTCCCACACGTTTGAGTTTTTATTGGGTAAATGAAAATTAGATGAGCTATGAGTTCAGTGTTCGAGTGGGTTCGTCTCTCTTCCACA
The DNA here is from genome assembly GCF_964275005.1 of Diadema setosum. Taxonomy (NCBI): domain Eukaryota; kingdom Metazoa; phylum Echinodermata; class Echinoidea; order Diadematoida; family Diadematidae; genus Diadema; species Diadema setosum. Next base: position 15,206,591 of record NC_092694.1, read on the forward strand.
ACACGCACACGCGCGCGCAATAGCTATGCCCAGACGACACAATTTTGTGCGCCTAATGAAAACACCAATTTGATGGCATGAATTCCCTGGAATATTCACCAGAATAGAAATATGTTCCGAATCTCCCAATTTATCCTTTGATTTATGATATATTGCCCGGAGGGAAGGGGAGGGTGGGGGAGGGGGGGGGGGGGCATCATGGCAGATCGTGTGCTCTTGTTCACCAATCTCAATTTTCGAGTAATTGAAAGTGGCGATTTGATGGATGGCGGAAACACTGCCGGGTTTTTTTTTTTTCTTCTTGGCAACGACATTACAAAAACAAGCATGTTACACACTTTCACAAATCTGTCAATATCTGTATCATTCTGTACAGAGATGAAACTTGCAAGAAAAAGATAGAAAATAATTGCTCTTGAAATTCTCCCCTTTCCCTGAAAATTCCTCCCCTTCAATCATAATAATATGAACATATTTCCCTCAAAATAAGAACATAATGTATCTTTAGGACACCGATGTTCTCAGAAGGCAAGAAGAAATATCAAGTAAGGTGAAATGATTCGGTATGCTGTGAAATGCGGTGAAATGACTCGATAAGCAGTCAGTTCACTCAGCATGCCTAGCGACTGTTTATTACAGGCAGTCCAGTCGTCGCGTGTCCAACCTATTTCGAGCGGCACGATGTATCGGGCAATTAAGCCCGTATTAAAAACCATCACGACTTGTTAATATTTTCATTATGCTATGAGATTCTAGAGGTCGGCGGCGGAGCGGTGAGAATGATACGCTTCAAAAAATATTAATCTCGCTCGTCGTATCCCACACAAGTCTGGCTCGTGGGGCCGCGGCGTCGCCAGCTATACCAACTCCTCTCAGGCACTCAGGGTCAGACGTACCTGGCAGAGTGACACAGCGAGTGTTTGACACACACCACACACACACACACACACACACACAAAAAAAAAAAAAAAAAAAAAACAACAACCAAAAAACAAAACCCTACAACACACACACGCAATTACACACACAGGCCTACATACACACACAAAAGTTCGATGAGCTGATGAGGGGCAAAACGAAGCTTTCAAATGCAATAATGCTCAGGGATCATATATATATGATCCCTGAGCATGTTAGAAAAGAGAGGTTACTGTAAGTCTCAAGCAAAACTATAGTTTTGCTTGAGACTTACAGTAACCTCTCTTTTCTAACATTTTTTTTTTGTGATACGATGAACAATTTCTTGTGAAATACATGTGTGAAAGAGCATATAATTCCAGGAGGAATTCAACGTTTATTTGATGAAAATTGGTTTTGAAATGGCTAAGATATCCAAAACAGAGCGATCCTAATAAAAGTGGGACACACCTTCAATTATGATCGCTTTGTTTTTACTCTGTTTTTGGATGTCTCAGCTATGCCAAAACCGATTTTCATGAAATAAACTTTGAATTCTTCTTACAATGGTATGGTCTGTAGGCCTATTCCATAAGTAATTTCTTGGTATCTCGCGAAAAGTTAGAAGCTCAATCCCCATCTCCATCAATACAATACAGTTCCTTTAATAGTAATAAGGGATTGTTGTTACAAAAAAACAAAAACAAAAACACGACATACGACGGCAGCCCCACTTTTCGCTGCAGACAGAACGATTCGCATGAAGACCAAGCACCACAGGGGTTCAAGGAAACACGAAAATGATATGAATGTCGACGGCGTTCAAGATCACACCGCTCAATTACGAAGTCAATGGCACTTAAGTTAGCGTGGTTATAGGGGAGGGATGGCAGGGTAGTCGGAAGGATACGGAAACAATAAGGCACGCTCTGGATGAGAATAAAGACCATTTTAGTTACTCCGGCAAGCCATGACCATGACTTTCGTGAATGCTTTGAAAAAGCCATCAGAAGGTTTTAAACTGGAAAGAAGAAGGAAAAGGAAGGGAGGGAAGGGGGCGGTAGATCAATTATGTTTGAAATTTTAATAAAAATCGATTGTATCCAAGCTGGCTTGCATCGGCATGGTATAGAAAAAAAAGGGGTAGCAGAAACATCTTTGTGCTAGATAGCTTTGGAGAGATGTGGGGAGAGAAAGAGAGGGAGAGAGAGAGAGGGTTCCGAAGCGGGGTTTGAATGGTGTGAATAATCGAAAGCTGTAATTGACGTGAAGGGGACATGCAGCGTGATCCATATTTTAGTTATTGACTTCTGCGAGTAATTAAAGTGATTATTTTGCCCGCTATGGACACGTGGACAATTCGGGCTTCCAATTATTATAGGGCTTTATAATATACATGAGGCATGCCAAACCCCAAAACAGTTCAGGAACGCTTTGTTGTTCTGTCGGTATATCTCGTGGGTTTTTGAGAAATCATTTTGCTTCCTATATATGCAACAGAGACCATGCCTATTTTCTTGTACGAATGCGTAGGAAATGATGTTACCATGGCAGTGGTGTCATAAAAATGTACCCGAGAGCCTCCGAGTAGTGTGATAATGATCAGGACATTACGTAACACAGTGGTTATATGTTCTATCTATCATTATCGCTATTAACTGGCACACGATGCTAATACAGTATAGTGTACGTTCCAGATCGTAGTCGCGCGTTTGTGTTGTGGTACAGAGATTTTTCCCTTGTCTTTACTAAGAAAGAGGAGAGTATAGCAAAGACAAGTGCCTGTTGAACGAAATGACGAGTTTGATCTCCATTTAACCGTTTTAAAGTATACTAGGTCCATCATCAGATAGAACAAAATAAAACCTTTCTGGGTATACCTCACTTGTTACAGAAGAAGGAATATTCTTAAAGTTATGATTTAAAAAAAAAATAATATACCAAATTTATTGCTGTTTTCTTTGTTTTTAAGAACTTTATTCGCAAATATATCAAATTTACAGGGATAGAGTTAAATCGTTTTACTACCAAAATCTTCAAATATATGACATGTTAGGAATAAAGCAGATGAACATCTAACACAATTCCCCGTAAATGATATATTGGTTGTCTTTTACGTTTTAGAGGGCTGTCTTTTCGCTTATGACGTATTCTCACATTTTGACTTTTTTTTCTTAAACTCTGTTGCAAAAAACAAAACAAAACAAAACAAAAACAAAACAAAACAGAACAAAACAGAGATAATACCAACAGATGGATGCGGTATTTATTGTTGAATTGAGATGGGTCCTAGTTTTATCGAGACGTAGCTCACATGTTGTAAGAAAATCCCCCGACAATATTCTGACGTAATTTTTGAGAATGATTGCTGGAATGATTTATGGATAAATCTAGAGCTGTGAAGAGGGTTTTGGTGAGGAACGTATTGAAATTCGGGTCATTACTCCAGGGATGACAAATTTCCTCTTCTGCTTTTTTTCCCCACCTGCGGCGATTTCTGGATCATCTTCGGAATAGTCGTGTTCCGTGGTAGTTTAGAGGCTCGTGGCGCTTGCTGGGCCGGGACTTCTCTCTCTTTTCGTTTCGTTTCTTATATCTTTTTTTTTTCTATCTGTATTGACCCCATTCACGGAGCGGAGGGCGTACCTGTCATGTCATGGGATATGCCCAGCACACCTTTGCGCTAGGCTTTCATTCAGACCGACAAGGGAAAATCCTTTAATTCTTAATCAACTCCAAGTAGTTATGCGTCATACCGCGTACGATGTTATCCACAAAAATGGTGTTTCTGATGGAAACAGAACAGAACAAAGCGAAAGAAAAACAGCGAACAATAAAGGAGTAACAAGGGGGGGGGGGGTAGAGTAAATGCAGGAATTTCTCGTCTGCATTATCTAGGGCACCCCCTACATATACATGTGGTCACGTGATTGAAGCCACCGGAAGAGAAGTCGGTGTCAAGTGTCACGTGCTCAAAGGCGTCATAAACGTCACGGCTGCTGTGTGTCACAATTACATTTATATATATACACCACGGTTACCCCCCTCTCCATCCACCAATGTATCAGCCCGTATGAATCATTCATCCCGGTAATTTAATCGGATCCCACTCGAATATTGGAAACTGCCGATGAAATGTAATTGCCATCCTGTTATTCCCATCCCATACAAACTGGTGAGCTATCTAAAATCCTTCCAAGCTGCCCCCCCCCCCGCAAATCTGCTCAAGATTAAAGTTGAAGATCTAAAATGAGGAAATAGAGAAAGGTGAAACAAGCAAAGGACCCTTTAGGCCCCTAATGAAATATTGTAAGTCTTCCAGAAGACGAACAACGACATAACTTTTTCGAAAGCCCGTTATGGTTTGTCTGCAAGCAATTATTTATTTGGAGCGATAGTTCATTAAAAGTCAATGTGCCTGCCCTATATTTCATTTCTTTATCTCTTCATTTATTGTCCAATCTATGCGAGTGATCAAAGGCCATGGTACACCAACTCATACTATTCTTGCAATATTGAATACGGGTAGTTCGTCGTATATGGACGTGCAGATTGTCTTCATGTGTCGACGATCTCCCAACCGGAAATTGACCTGCATTATCAATAAATATATACAGACAGAAATATACTGATTCCAAAATGACGTCTGATTTGCAGACTACAAGCCAACATCTGTGATGGAATGCGCGCTCGCGTTACCACGATCACATAAGATGCTCCCCCCTCAGATGGGCCCGTACAAGTCAAAAATCGTCCCACTCCTCCTATACAGAGGGAATGACTTTATAGGAGTTTCTTGGCTGCGGCAGTACGGAGTTAATGCACGAGTGCATGAAATGTCGTGGTAAGAGAAACACCCCTGAGAACACAACACGCCTCCCATACCTCCCCATGGCTATGCCTCGACTTCCGTATGTTTGGTCCATCGTGGATCCAGCGCGTGTTTGCCCACTTCTCCAAACCCTATGTTATCATCTACCTAAGATAACTCGCCGTGTGTAGTCAGTAAAGAGCGTGTTATCGAATGGAGAGACAAAGCGATGAGCTTGGTCGCCAAGTGTTTGTTGACATGGACTTGAGCAAAGAGTGAAGCCGGCCCTGCTCGTCTTTATTCATCAAATTAAACCCCGCGCGCTTCATTATAATAATATGACATATCACGCCTTGCAATCAAGCCGAAGAAAATGATATAACGTTAGTTTGTGTGCCCCTGGAAACCGTGTCGCACATCGTAAACGGGTTAAGTGATTTGCATCGGAGGAACCCATCTCAAAAATATACGCTGGCGGACACATTAGAAATTGGAACGAATGTGTTATAAAATAGTTTAGTGTTCTCAATTCAAGACCCATGTTCTCTTCCATTCTGTGAATCATTCACTTCGTCCGTCTTTCTGTTTGTCAATCTCTTTCGCTGTTTTCTTTTTCTTATCCTAATCGCAGACTATAAGGAATTAGAAGCTATCTGATATCGATGGAGAAAAAAAAAGTTTATATAGGCAGCAGATTCCACAGTGTTATATTGTATGTGTTCACGATGCGTTCTTAACCTCTAGGCAGGCAATGGCTCATGTTAAATCGTTACGGATTAATTAATTCCTTAAAGTTGTTAAAGCACAGGACCCATTTTATGACGATACATGCCGTACAATGGGAGATAATGCGCAGCTACCGCACGGAGGCATATACAGTGTCAAAAAGGGGTATAGGGGAAGAGGGAAAGGGAGAGGGGGGGGGGGAAAGGAGAGATTGAGTGTTTTTAAGTTTGATATGACGAGGCCTTGGGTGTATATGTATGTTCTTGTTTGATGTAGTCCTATATTGTTGCAATTGGCGCCTACTCTTATAACAAACACCACCAGTGGTACCAAAACCTTGCCACGTCCTGTCAGCCACAGTCACATGCCACCAAGCAGCCATAGCGCTTGCCTTTCTGTCACCTGTTATTCTGTTTTGCTCGCTTAACCTGCTGGTCACCTTGCTCGAACTTTCTCTTCCCACCACCCCCCCCCCCCTTGACAGAATCATGTCGTGATAACGACGCCTTTTTCAGATAAATACTGTCCACCCCCTCTTACCCTTCCCGATTCCCAACTTACTAGTCTACATTCTGTTTTGTTTCTCCTTCATTCTGACACTCACTCACTGAGTCTCTTCTCCTAGCTATCCCCCTCTATCCTCCTTTCTATTTTTTTCTCTCTCACTTTTCTCTCTCCCATTCATGGTGTCATTGGCATATATTTGTGGCGTGACGTGATCACTGTTGTCGGATATCAGGTCCCTCCTAGGTCCCATTTCCTTCCTGCGATATAGACGCTATGTGATGTGAATAGTTTATCATGCTCTTTCCTTATTAACCTCTTTTCATCTTTTATTTTCCCTGACTGGCAGGGGCACGCGAGTAGAATCGAACAATACTGGGAACTCCTCGAGATGAATAACAAATCTATTGGAAAAAAATGATATAGGTCTAGATGGGGAATATAGGTGGAGAGAAAAGCGGGGGGGGGGGGTTTGGGGGTTGGGGAGGATGGGTGGATGAAAACGTGTTGACGGGATCAGACACTCGTATGTCGACAAATCGGGATAAAGTGAGCGGCTTTCCAGATGCTAAATAGTCGAATAATTGCTTCTGTTGGGAGATGTCCGTCTGTCATCCAGTGGGGACTATGGAAGGCTCCGCGGATAAAAAGTGATTTACCACGCCATCCTGACCCTGAACTTATATTATACTCCTGTTTTGTTCTCGTCCTGAAAACGGCGCTCCCTCGATGATCATCACTTGCTGGTCGTCTGACCTCGCAATGTATTTTATTATTATACGAACCAACCGTATGGCAGGTGTGTGGAAGTCGGAGTCTACGGATCCTACAAAACTTTAAACTGCCACATGCCATTGTGTCTTCCCCCTCCTCCTCCAAATCAAACTTTGCGCTTCATCCCATCATGGTTCATGGCTTGAAACAGGTCTATGATTATTAATTTTTCATGTCCTCATTTCGTTCAGAGATTCATACCAGCTACAAGCAAGCTGCAGGCTTGTGAACATGCGAGGGTACTGTATTATACCTGAATTATCCCCTGAATTTTAATGTGAGACTAACGCTTATCTCGTGCACTGCTAGGAACAGGAGAAAGAAAATGACTACTTCAGGGTCTCAGTATGAAGCGACACTGGGGAAAATATGCTAAGTGTAAAACGTCAGAATTTTCTAAGCCCTCCTCAAACGCCTACAAATCTTCTATCAAACGGTGCAAAGATTTTCCATCAGCTTCAATCAGAAAGAACACTATGTGATCTTTGAGGCAAAAATTCTAATTAATTTTCCGCCGTCAGATGCTCTATCCCACACCTGTGCCCGGGACAAGAGAAACATATTGATAGCTTTAACTAGGAAGTGGGGCGAAGTAAAGTAATCCCATTTCAAATTTTCGGCTGCCGGAGAAGATTCCTTCTTCACCGTCGTCGTCTTATTTTCGTCTGGTCAATGGAGACTCCTCTTCTATTTCCTTAAATTCACTCGACCCGAAGGTTAATAACTTCGACGGATCTAACTCTCCGCGGAGCGCGAAGACGAGTTAATGAAGAGTTTGCGTGAAGACCGCACACGCCTTCGGGTATCTCTCGCGCTATATAGTCTTTTGGCGATATCTTCTCCCCTATTCGATTTCGCCCTTGCCGGAGCGACAGGGTTGGGGGGAGAAAACCTTAATGACATTTCATTGCTTGGTTAAGCATCTCATAGCTAAGGCAAATATGATCGGCTGGATATTCCCGGCGCTCCGCCTCGCGGCTCATAAACTTCTGGAGAGCAGTGATTTTCGTTCGGTTAGTCTAATTCATACGGCAAAGATCGCTCGGTCAAACAAAGCGAAAGTACACCAGCAGAGCTTTTCTATTTCTACACTGAAGATTACATATAGATCTATGCCTGAATAAAAACAAAACAAAACAGAAACATTAAAAACATAAAGAAGATCCCGATCAACTTTCCTAGAATCACAACTATAACAATATCATTTACACTTGAAGCAGACATGTTTCTCAGTGGTGGCGAAAGAACACGTTCTCATTGGCTTTGGTTGCTAGATAGTAATAGGGTAAAACCAAACGATGTTTTCATCCAAAACAGCTATGGACCGAAATAAGTTTTGAACATGTATAGTTTCACATGTTTTGACGAGATAGTTGTATCACTATCAGTCAAAAATGCATGTGCAAAAAAAAAAAAAAGTTATACGGAAGAGCACAAGTCTTAGGTCTTATCCAACTTTTCACTTAAAAAAAAAAACCAACAAGCTGTATTTGTGTGTGTGTGTGTGTGTGTGTGTGTGTGTGTGTGTGTGTTGAATTATAATTCTGGACAATTAACGTCGTCTAGTCCAGTCCATATATGGAAAGAGTGGATATGAAAATGGCAAAAGGCTTACGCTGATAATTGGTACTTTGGTGTGCCACTGGGCTATCGCGTATAAGAAGAATGATAATTCGACTTTCTGATGGTATATGCCGTTCTGTTTTTCTTTTCCCCAATATCGCTCAATCAGCCAACTGCCGTCTTGTATACATCACCGGAAAGTACCAACAAAAGCCCAACGCCAGTCGTTTTCCTGTACTTATACCTGTTCTTCTAATTTGAAATTCAAACCCCGAAATGAAGCCCAGTTAATATCTACAATCACCATAAACCGTGAAGTTCGGACAAATACTCCCCATTCTACATTGCATTTTTTTTTTTTTAGGTGTTTGGTGAAAAGGACCATAAGTGTCATGTCCACGGTGTCATGTCGGGAAAATTCTCACCTTTTCAAACTAGAATGGGACCATCATAATATTGAGATATTAGCATCCAATGAAGGGGTTAATGTAGCTTGACGGTGGGTTCCCGCGACGCTTTCGGGAAAAAAGAGGAAGGTACAGAGGAAGAAGGAGAATGTAAGGAAGGGATGAATGGGCAGATTCGAGAGAGAATCGGGGGGGGGGGGGGGTGTAGAAAAAGAGGAAGACGGAGACACACATAGAGAGGAAGAGATAAAAAAGGGGAAGAAGCTATAGGTGGTATATAGGTAGAGGGAGATAGAGATAGAGAGTGTGTTAAACTAAGCGCATACATGCACTTCATAAACAGTCAGAGGCCGTCGGGAGATCGCCTATAGCTCTTTCCACCGTCTTAGCGGCTTCTTCATCAAGCCATCTGAGAATGCGAGATTCAACTAGAGATTGTAATTTGTCATCACTGACAAATTAAGGTGATCCGATTTTTTTTTTAATCAATGATTCGAGTCCTGATAGTGCAAAGTCTCAGCTACAACATATTAAAATCTGAGAGAAATTCACCGAAGCATAAGTAAGATAGTGCTCGATAAAGAGAGTCATGTCAATTTTCACATCTAAAAAAATTCCCTCCCATAGAGATAATACGTCATAGCGAAGACAGAAAAAGAAGTACATATGACCTTTGACCCCACTTTGCACAGACAAGATGGCATCTGAGCAAAAAGTGGTTATTTTATGAAATGATCCCTGTAACATGGTCTTTACGTGTGCAAAATATGGGGAAGATAGGATATGTATTCACCAAGATACAGGATGAAACATCTATGACCTTTGACCCTAATTTACATACCCAAGATGGCGTCTGATCAAGTAGTTGTTATTTTATGAAATAATGTACGTGACATGAACTAAACATGTGCAAAATATGGTGGCGATAGGGTATGTTTTTCTTGAGTTATTGTAAAGAAAGTAGCAGAAAGAAAGAAATATTTCAATACATCGCAGATAAGCTTTAATTTCAACCAAGTTTTTGGAAGTGATGCCGACTCCGTATGAAAAAACGAGGAGCACACTAACGATAGCCCTACGTCTCAGCTACAACATATTAAAATCTTAGAGAAATTCACCGAAGCATAAGAGAGCTAGTGCTCGATAAAGATAGTCATGTCAATTTTCATTTACATAAAAATTGCACTCCCATAGAGATTACACGTAAACTGGTCAAATTTGACAAGGTAACCTTCAATCCATTTTTTCGAGGTGATGTCGTCATGTAATCAAAATTGTGTAAGTACATTAATGAAAGAGCATTTCATAAGCTACAACATATTGAAATTTGGGTGAAAATTGGCAAAGGATAAGTGAGATACGCTCGAGTGCACTTGAAATTTGATGACGTCATTTTGAAAATTTACTTTTTTTACTTTATTAAGAAATTTGATATCTTTTTATCATTTTGTCAGCATAGCCAACCCATGAAATGACATGTACAACTCATCATCTTTCAGAATGTGTCAAGAAAATGGGGGGTCACCGTCCATCCTGACAAGTAAAATCGGATTTAAAATTGGCGGTTTTTTTTGCATAGTTGCACTGTGTATCCCCATTGACGCACGCGCGGAATTTTGAATTTGACGGGCCCGTATGACGTCATATTGAGTCGGATCGACTTGAAACTTGGTAGAAATAATCCTTGGCATTTCGGACATCCGATCCGTGTGAAAAAATGGAAAATTTCTATTTCATATTAGCTGTGCGTGCGAATATGTGCGCGCGCGTACGCGTCCGTCCGATTTTTTCAATTTTTCAAAAAATGCTCCAAATGGTCTGAAACGTGTGCAAAAAAAAATTGAGCTCGATTTGAGCATACAAATTTTTCAACGCGCGCGTACGCGCGCGTTTTGAAATAAAAATGAATTTTGAGAATATGAGTAGAATCCGCTTGACTTGAAATATATGTGACGTAAATTTCATTGAAATATTCCATTCCATTGATGAGATATGCATGAAAATGTGTTTTCATATAATGACGTCATAGTGACGTCACGGTCGACTGATCACTATGATTTTACTTGCGCTGTCGTCTTTGCGACATGACACATATATGGTATAAGTTTGACATTGAGAGGCAATGCACTTTCTGAGCTAACCTCTGCACAACTTTTGAGGAGAAATAAAGAAAGAAACAAAGAAAGAAGAATAAAGAATCAGTACAGATACAGAAGGTGATCCGAGAGGATACTCGGATCACCTAATTATCGACGTTGAGAACCTCACACAGGTTAGGCGAGAGTGGCGCCAATTTCGCCAGCACCGTATTTCTCTTTTCGCCCTCCTTTTTTCCCTCACTTTCTCAAGGAAGGGCGGATTGGGGGGGGGGGGGGCGGAGTTCACCCACGGAAACTCTTAAAATCCTTTTTTCTTAGTGCTTTCTCTGAGCAGTGGTTGCTGATCACTTTTTCCCCCCTCAAAGTTAAACTTCAAAACATGTCATGGAAGACTGCGCTGTAGGACCTCTTAAATTGCGTGTTATCCCGTTGCCCTTGATGGGAGTCTGTCGCGCTTTTAGCCAACCCAGATCGTGTAGACTCTTACCTCCTGCATCCAGGCAGTCTTCGCACAGCCGCCACTTGATGACAGGCTTTACGCAGACTTCGTCCAATATCACGTGACGAGCAAGGATTGCTCGCACACTGCGACAATAACACGATTTTCTGGACCCATTCAGACACGTTGTATAATTTTGTGCGAAGTGTGATTGCAATGCATCTTTGTAAGTATGAGCACATTCAGGAGCTCTGCCTTGTGATTACGATCACTGCATGTTGGTATCTTGACTTCACACACTCTGGTTATGAATATATTCATATCAGCTGTAGAAGTAAAATGTATTTCAGTTCAATAATAACCCATTTTGGGACACAGACACATAGACGATTTGCAGTTGCTCAACACGTGATTTATATGCGAACATCCAGAGAAACGGGAGGTGGAACATAATGAGACGTCGTACATTCATGCTCAATAATCATACGATATCGATACGATTACATTTTCGTCTGAACGGGAGTTGTAATGCGCAGGTTTGTGCGTGCGTGTGTGTGTGTGTGTGGGTATGTATGTGTGAGTGTATTATACTCTGCGCATGCCGAATATCGATACAAGGATCGGCTATCTTCAAATCTGGTTCGAAGTAAGTTGTGTAGGGATCCGTGTCGGTCAGTGCCGCCGGTCGGGACAAACATTTTTAACAGGATTCAACGGAGGCGCACTGGAGCTAATAAACCTCCATGTAGTGTATTGTAGCCTTAGGTGGGGATGCAGACGAGTCGATGACCTTTTCAAAGGACGTATCTTTTCTCATGGTAGTCTCTCTCTCTTGCTCTTAGTCCGATAAATCAAATTGTAGATGCAGTAATCCCGTCTGTGTGACCAACGGCAAACAGCAAGCTCCTTGCCATGAGATGATCAGACAGAGCGGGGAAACATGGACTGGGTTAGCGGTGAAAAAAGAGGAGGAAGCGAAAAAAGGAGGAATTTCAATTTTCAGCTGAAGAAATAGTAGTAGTAAGATTAAGAGATGAGGAAATGGTGGTAACAGTAGAAGTAGAATGACAGATGGAGCAAGAGTATCAAAACTAGCAGTAGAAGTAGTATTTAATAGTAATGGTATAGCAGTAGCAGTAGTAGTAGTGTAGTATTATTAGTAGTAGTGGTAATAGTACTAGTACTACTAATACTACTACTACTACTACTACTACTACTAGTAGTAGTAGTAGTGGTAGTAGTGTAGTAGTGTAGTAGTGTAGTAGAAGTAGTAGCTGTAGTAGTTGTAGTAGTAGAAGTAATTGTAGTAGTAGTAGTATAGTAGTAGTAATAATAATGATAATAATAGCAGTAGTAGTTGTTGTTTTTGCTAAAGTAAACGTAGAAGAGGAAATGAATCTCCGTGCTGGGATAGATTCCTCTGTGATGGAGAAAGCAATAAAAGATCCCATCGTAAGCCGTGCTTGACTATTTTACAGATTTTCAAGTGGACATACTTTAAACCATGTGTTTCTTCTTATTTCGATCACTATTTCACCGATCTTTCTCATCTGTTTTACACCTCTCTCAATTAGACTGACATTCCTAAGCCTGCTAGGATAGTTTACCTTTAAAGGTAGGGGATACCTTTTACAGACCACCCAAAATGCAGCAAAACATTAAATATGAACCTCAGGGGACTTGTTAAGGCCACTGCTTAGAAATTTGGAAGTCAACAGTTATCTACAATTTGAATAATGCACAAAACTCTTAAGTACTCAGTAGTTCTGTGTGTCAGCCACACTTAAGCCTTTTTGTTGCAGTCTTCTGTATTTTTTATCTATAAACACAAATGTAAAAGTATAAGAGCTGATGTAATAACATTTTGTGTGGCAAGAATGTATATAGAAATGTTTGTAAGTTTTGATTAACTTTCTTCACAAAATATGATGGACACACATGCAGTGCATGGGTCTGCAAAGGTAGCCTAGTATAGTACTGGAATTTACGGTGAGCCCGACCAAAATTCAATTCAAAATCTAACGGTCAATAAAAATGTACTAAATGTTACCTTCCACTTTCAATACTTTATGGGAGTTTCTAAAATGATACTCTCTTCAACATACCACTGTATTTATACAACTCTTCATTTAAGGCATGCAAATAGGATTCCCTACCTTTAACCTGATTCATCTTTACGGATAATCGCAGCGATCAAAAATACGGCCAACTCGAAGTTTTAATATGCCGCGCTGGCTGCCTTCGCTGCTCCCCTGTTCGCAGCGCCACACGTCGACTTCGATTGCTCTTTCGTGTCAGTCAAAAAGGTAACCGAAATATCCGTGGGATGTGCGAAGAAGAGACGCAGTTCTGAATCGCGTCCATTTATCTGACACTGGATACGCCGTGCCCGAAATAATGATTTAACATTGGAACATTTTGTGACGACGGGCCTCGGGAGAGTCGCCGCAAAGGGAATTGCCGAATTCCAGCGCTGTCGCATGTCGTTACAACTCCTTTGCAATGGCAGGCAGTCCACGCAAAAAATGCTGATAAGTACTAGCGGGGGACAGGTTCTTGACAATTTAATCAGCCTCTTTCAACATTGAAGCGTTTTCGTTGCCTTATATTTTATATTCTTACTTCCCTATCCACTATATTTGTACGTTTTGTATTGCATATTTTGACGAAAAATGAGAAAGAAAGAGAGAGAGAGAGAGAGAGAGAGAGAGAGAGAGAGAGAGAGAAATGAATAGACGGACAGGGAACTCATTTTCATGGACTTAACGCAGTAGGCCTATCTCTGCATTGAAACAACGCTGAAAGAGGACATCACAATATCACTGGAAAATGCGCCATATGATACGGAGAATGATAAGCGAATAATGGAACGACCTGTCTTATAATATTGCTGCTAGTTTATTGTTGTTGTTTTGTTATTGTGATCATTACTTTCGAAGCCGAACGACGGTTCAATTACAAATCTTTCCGCGCGATTAATCCGACTCGTTGTCGGTAACAATGGACAATTTTCGGGTCAAAGGATTCGAGAGGACCTCCCTAGTGGAGACAATAATGACAGCCTGATCTGTAATGCGTAGATCGCTCACCAATCTCCACTGCAGTCCAGACCCTGCGTTTTTGCAGACGATTCCAAAGTCAATTATTTCCCAATCAACAGAACAGGGACACCAATTACTCGCTGGTATAGATTTTGAATAGATACGCCTTGAGATTGTTTAATGAAGAAAGAGTGTAGGCCATGTGTATGTGTGAGTGTGCTCGTGGAGGGGGGGGGGATGGTGGGATTGACGAATAACTATGTGATTAAAAAGCACGCGGAGCAGAACATTGCACATTAAAATCGATTGGTTGTCATCTACTTTCTTATTATATTCTTGAACGATTCATTCATGTATTGCGTGATTCATGTCGCGCTCCGGCTGTTGACGACCATAGATAAGACACGTACGACAGTCACGGAAACGTTGATGAAGGCGTCCCAATAAGTTCTATCACCTGAACGTACACTAACATATATTATTATGTTTATAATTATATAAAAACGAAGGGATTTAAATTCTTGACAACAGTCATTATGTACCCAGTCTGTAATTGAATAGTCATTGTGTTTGTTGTGGGTGTCCCACATGGTGTCAAGACAGCGTAGTTTATCACTTTTTCCACCAAGTACCCCGTCCCAAGCTCTCTCCGTTAAAGAATAAATATTATTAAAGAAATAAAAATCCATCCTCACGCACATTTATGCTCAATGAACCGTTTCCGGCACCAGGTTGTGTGACAACGAATTTGTACAAGAGTCTTTTATCACATTTTTGTCCGTGCAATCGCCAAAAACTCCGCCAGATTCTGGCACTTTCGTCTATATTTCTGCGGAATATGAAATCCTATCATCTCAACATTGTCTCGGTTTTCGAGGCCAGTTTATCCTCCCAGCCACCGTAAGCCTTTTAGCAAATCCCGCTACCCCCGAGGCACGGGAACAAGCACGGGAAATACCGACGAAATGGAATACACGAAAGGGAGGCCTGGGGGTGGGGGAAGGGGGAATGAAAAAGAACAAAGCTCGAAGTTTACGGACAACAAGACGAAATGCATGGGGAAGTACATTTTCCCCCCCAAGGAAAAACAGGATGAGTATGGAAAACATTCTCAAATAGCCAGCAGTCATCCTCCTCTCTCGCTTTTCTACGAGATGGAAACTTAAAAGTTATCGTAGAATACCGCAATAATTCCTATTTTCTGTCGCTGTTTCCTGTGCACGTCGCTTGCACTTTTTAGTCACGTGTGAAAAAATGCCCTTGGCCATCCAGCCACCCCGTCGCACAGATGCCGGGAGCAATTCACACGAATTCCGCCCCAACGTTTCTCTCTCTCTTCGTCCTTTTGTACGATAATCCACGGCGTTTAGGTCAATGAAATATAATCTTGTGACGAATTATTGGTGCGTGGTAGTTTTGATGAAATGCACGCATTAAAAAAAAAAAAAAATTGTGAAAGAGCCGTCCCTTCACAAGGATCATTTTTTTTCTCTTTCTCTTGTCACTCCAAGAAGGTTTTATGAGCTGTTTCGACATTTTTTTGTGCCGGACTATATTGCAGATAGGTTGGCAGATGGTGCAATTATTACTTTCACAAAACGATGAGACCACGACGAAAACATGACAAAAAAATAAGAGGATTAGGTGCAACATTAACAAGAGGGGCTGTAGTTATTTGGGTTTATAGGGAGAGGCAAAAAGCGAGAGAGAGAGAAGGAGGGGGCGTGCGTGAGAAACGAATGGCGCGAACATCATTAATCGAATTGTTTTTCCGCTTGGGTGAGAGGGCGGGTGAATTAACCTCTGGGATGAAGATGTGTTCTGCCAGCCCCTGCCACATTGGTGAAACTTATAGGGCAGTGCTAGATATAAGAAACCTCCAAATTTACGGGGACATTTGAATTTGGATGTCACGATCAATTTCTCAATATGGCAGTACAGAGAGTCTGTACTGAAATGAATGAGAGAATCCAGCAAAACACTGAATGCGTCTACAGTTTTTCTTCACTACGTTAGAGAGCATACACATCTAGATTTAAACGCCAAGCAACGTGGCGTAAGCGGTTCTTTTAGTGAAAGACGAAATAATGTTTTATTGGATACAAGTTATTTACAGTCAAACTTATCCTTGACGAATATAAAAAAAGGGGGGGGGGGTGTTGTTGACGAATCGGCGTAGAACAATTATCGTGGACGTTATCTTGCTGACAATTAAAAAGAAAGGCTCAAGGTGTGATGAAGTGGTATAGGTATAAACTAGCTATAAACTATCTAGAGATAGACAATTAGAATAAGAGAAGACGAGATAGAAGAAGAGCGATGGGGGATCGAGTGAGAAGTGGATGACAACATGAGCAAAAAAAAAAAAAAAGAAGAAAGAAAATGTAATAATCGATGGGGAAAGACAGCGTGGAGTTTAAGTTGGAGGCGAATTCCTCCGTCCCCCCCCCCCCATGAGCCCCACCCCGCCGATCTGTTAAATGTGTAGAAAAGCATTAGCGCAAATTACAGGAAATCCTGTCTAAAGGTGTTTCTGCCAATTTTCCTGAAAGTGCTCCCGTCACATCAAGTCCCGATGGCGTTCTCTCAGTCCCGAAGCCAATTTTACTTCTCGTGATTGGAAAGAAAAAAAAAGTGGGATGGAGATGAGCTAGATCCTGACGTGAGAAAATGCCATCCGCGTTTTCCAAACCTTCCGGTAAGGAGGGAAGAAGATAGAAGACAACGAAGGAGTAGAACGTAGGATGAAAAAAAAAAAAGCCCCACACAAACAAGAAAAGAGAAGAAAAACTGAAGAAGCGCAAGCAGAGAGTGTGTGAAAAATATAACGACGGAGTGCGAAGTAGAAGAAAAACTGGGGGCAGCAAGAGCAGCGAGTGAGAGAATTTCAGCTTTAAACGGGGAGGGAGGACTCTGCTATAATGGACAAGGTAAACCAAACATAGGACGGGCAGTGTCGGAAACACGAGACACAAATAACAAAGGAAAAAGCAACGATTTTAATATGTGACATATTGTTTTATCAGGCAATTCGCGGTTAACGTCACTTATGAAGACTTGATGAGTGACGAGATGACGATGACGTCTTAGAAATATTCGCTTTTGATAATTATAGAGTGTTGTTTTTGAGTTTTTTATTACAATTTCGCAAAGCACACTCCTTTCAACTCTGTTTTTATGAGATCATACAAGAGTGATATAATTATCCAAACTTTTCAAGTCCATATCTTACTTCATTATGTCCCATTATATGAACGCGTCGGCTGTGCCACGTGTTTAATTGTACTGTACTCTTTATCTATTATGTTTTATTAGAATAATCATAAATAAACACACTATTTACAAATGATTTATGTGATTAAGATAACAAAATAACAGAGCATAAAATTGTACTCTATTCGGGAATGAAATTTCACCGTGACATTTAGCGGAGTTTCTCTTGAATCCACCCAGGGAAGCTGGCAGACCGATATAGCTGTGGCCTCCGTCCCCTTGTCTACCCCGTCATGTGATATTGTAACTCACATTAAACATTCATCAACATTCAATCTGTAACGACTCGTGTTCCCGGGATGTGAAATGATTCATAAACAAAAAGACGGAGGAGGAGCAGGCAGGGATTAAGATGCTGGGTGTAAATCAGTGACGTACATTCAAGCAAATAAAAAGGGCGAGCCGATGAAGAACAGTCGAACAAGTTATCTTGTCATGAGTTTCTGCCTTTGGCGGATCCAGAGTGTCTTCATGAGAGAATGCATCCGGATAAAACTAACATTTGGGAAGCATTATTTTCTCGGCATCTTAGAAGATGTTTATGTATTCGTCGAGAATATTGAAACTACCTCTGTCACGGAAGTCACGGAAGACAATAGACATTCCTACGAACTCATTTCCAAGAAGCGCCCAGCTGTAGAAGGGTATAGTCTTCCCTTCAGACAGCTAGGGTTAAATATTTCGCTCTGTCACATACCTGCACCAATTGTACAGTTTGTGATAGGTTCATATTTGGCGCCACCCTTTGCAGTCACTGTAATTTCCCACAACAGTTTATGCCATGCAGGATATAATTTCTATAAAAAAATAAAAAAATAAGACAAATAGGGAGACACTTCATGGAGGCTGTGAGAGGTTTTAAGGACAAAAACGCATTTGTAGAGAAATTCGTGTAATCTGTACGCGGAACACTCTGTGTATCATACCCTTAATGTGTATTACGTTATGTCGGCTTTAACCCTCAGCGTGCACTGCCCTTTTTTTCTGGAGACATTGTCAACATTTACTTCTGACTAATTTCTTTGGTCATTATCTTAGTGAGGCGCCACTTTACATATTTTTGCCCGAGTTTCTAACGGTGCGCTACATGGTGCAAACATGCTTTATGTTTCAGGTGCGCTTTTTTTTAATTAGTTGGGGGAGAGATGGGTGACGAAAATAATGATCACTGGTAGCTTCGTTAGCTTTTTTGTTGATGATCAACCGCAATACACTTGTACTCAGCAGCAAGTGTACACACTAAAGGGAGATGGGGGCAGCGCAAAGGTTTAATACCCCAGAGTCTGTGCGCGTTGGTAGACTCGCTCGCCTGTCTTTTTCGTGCCGGTCTGTTTTACGCGGCGCCGTTTTGCGCCTCCAGAAATATGCCACGGTCCGCCGGCATTGTCCTACTTTTCGCGAGAGCGATAATTAATTTTCTAATGCATCTCTCACTTTTTTTTTTATTCTCCTTTTCTCACAAACTACAAGTAGGCATGAACCAACATCCCACCTGAGCTCAGTTCGGCAAATAAGTGACATGACCTTTCGAGTACTGTTTTATTCGTTTTTTTTTTTTCTCTTATTCCTCACATGGAATTCTGAGAAACGTACAAAAAGATTTGGTTCTGTATATACGGAAAAAATCCTGACATTTAAGGCTTATTGGCAATGAGTGTTTTTTATTATTTTTTTTAAACATAACCCTTTTGCATTGATCATATCCCCTCCCCTGAAGAAGAAATGATATATTTGAGTGTGTTTGTGTGGGTGTGTGTATGATGTCAATTTGATCTTCTTTCCAAAACAATTTGTAAAAATCGTTGTCTACTTTTTGCCAGACTTCAGCCTTTTATTTATCATATTGTCCTATATTTTCTTTGTAGTTTTTTCATTATGAGTCGTCGAACACCAGCTAGTTAAATGTCGTTTTTTTCTTTCCTGAGGAAACAGTCTACACCCTCCTCCTTGCCAACAAAAGTATGATGAGAAGCCACCATTTTAAATGCATTTCACAAGCAAATAATCACGTAAGGATATCCATAGTAGCCCTTGAATTGCGCAGATATAGATATCATTTTTTTTTTCACTTTGATCTCACTCATATCATTATACCTGCTCCAGGCGAACCACCATTCAACTCCCGATCAGATCAGATAATATTCATCTTTATTTCTCCCCAACTTAATCGTTGGGTGAACTTCCTATAGATGCTTTTGAAGTCTGTTCCAGCGTGATATTGGGCAAGGGTATTCAGCAGTGATGCTGTATCTATAGAGGAGGAGACATCGCGAACTCCCATCGCTCGGCTTCGTCTACAAAAAGACTGCACGGGAGTAATTGATTAACTCCAATGTAGAACGAACACTCGTAACCACAAAAGGCAATTGAACGCCTGAATGCCACTGAGAGTACATTTCTCCTGGGCAACTTCTTTTACGGAGTCATTCTTTTATCATTCTTTTTTTTTTCTTTCCCAGTGAATATAGCCGGTAGTGTTTCGTGAATCACTGTAATAACACGCTCGGGGAGAACTGTGGATGATATATTAAAATTCCCTTCCCTCGCATGATACTATCTTGTGTCAATAGAGAGGTGTATTGAAGTGTAGGGGGTGTTTTGGGCATGGGTAGTGCCTCTAAATTGATATTTTGTCTGACACATTGGGTTATCCAGATCTATTTGCCGCTTTATTAAGCGACAGTCAATGCACTGTACATGTGTATGTTGTTGCTGTTTTTTTTTTTTTTTTTTTTTTTTGGTCGTGCGGGATGTGCGAATGTTCGTACGACTGTAATAGTGCTATTATTGATTTCTGTGGAAACTTACATGATATAGGGACTTCAGTTAGAACGAATTTTCGGACTTGATATAATCACCGTGTCTTGCAATGCAATCTCCCCAACCTACGAAACGCAAATAAGTGTCTTTAGAGTTTCAGACGTTCAGATGTTCAATACCTGCTCCATACCATGAGATCTGCATATTATTCTCAGACGTTTTAATCCCCTTGAACAATTTTTGTTGAAACTGTTGAAATTTATAGAGCATCTGATGATGCAGACAAACATACAGTCTGTAGCTTGTCGCCTTGTTGCATCCTCTTTGCCACCGGTCATTGCTCCCATTCCCTAATGGTGTCCATGAATGTGATGGTGCGAGCTCTACTTTGGACATTCCGTGATATTAGCACTCCATACTGCCTCAAGAGAAGTACATCGTTCTGTAAGATTATTTTCCAGAAAGGACTAATACGTTGTGCTCCCATCGGTTCAAAACAACCTAAGAAACATAGACATTAAAGCGATGGAACACACTCTTGCGCACAAGCTGAAAAACAAAACAAACACAAAACAGGAAAGAAAACGAATAATCCTCGAAGATGTGTCCGATGATCTATCTGCTAGAGAACCTAACGCTGGAGTGAGCGGCACGTACGTGCCTAGAATGGGTGTGAAATCCATCCCGAGTGACCAGGGTTGAAACGAGAGACAAATATTCGGGTCATATCGCAATAAAGTTTGCCGTGAATCTTCCGCCGGGCCTTCTCCCCCGTGCAACGATATTAATTTCAAAGAGGGGAGGATGCCCAGAGCCAATACAGACATGCGCAGCCCACCACGTAGGTACTTCACAACGTGGATAACAAACGACAAAATTGATAACATTTGGGACTTGTGTCGTCCATTTTTTTTATTTTTTTATAGCAAAAGAGTCAGTATATATTGGCATAAACTGTGTACATTTTAACGAAACAGTAATTCCTGCATGTGATTATATGTGTGTGTGATCTGTGTTTTTGCGTGTTACTGTTTGCGCGAGTATCTTGTATCACGTCGTTCAGGACATCGGTGTGTAATCAATACCTTACATCAAAATGCATGGGTGGGACATAGGGGAAGGTGATACCTCGGACCGCCAAGGCATGACATCCCAACACTCATCTACATCGCAATTACAGCAGTCATTTCCACCTGTCTGTTTCTATTAGCGGCGTTCAATATCGAATGATGAGGTTGCTATAACATCGTTATAGGAAAAGGATAAACTAATCAGACTCGTGTATTATAGCCGCGGGGCAAACGAATCCCCATGATTGAGGAGTTTAATGTGCCTTCCTGGCAAGATATTGATAATGTGGGCACTCCTTGTTTATGATGCGTCGATGCGATTAATCAATTCTGATCAGTCCCTGTTCCCCGGGCAACCGCTAACTACCGTCTGTACCGTGCAGGTACCAAAGCTGCTGATAATCGGTTCATTATTTTTGAGCTGCAACGGCTCATCTTGAGTATTCGTTCTCATGACACAATAGCCGTCATTGATGATGAAGAATTGTTTATGTGTGTATGCTGTATGTTATGCACGTAATCCGGGCACTACTCTGCCCAGTGCAGTGTCACTGTCCTGTAGGGCGTGTCGGAGTGCAGCAGCTTTTTTTTTTTTTTTTTCCTACCCAATGTAGTGGGATCACGTGTACACACTCTGTCTGCCTGTGATGGCGCCATCACTGCATTTTAAATGGCGCAATGTGTCTGAATGTACGTAACATGCGACTTGAGATAAAAATTCCAAGATCATGAAAACCACAGACAGACAGAGAAATAATCACATTTCCTGTAACCCATTTAACACAGATTATATTATACAGTCATGTACTCAAACATCCACAGCTTACTCTAGGCAAAAACTGTCCGCCTCTTTACGAGATCTCTCGTTATGATAATTATGTTCTGATATTGACATTTAACGCTTCCATTTTATTGTATCCAATCGAATCTATTTCTTTTTTAACCTATGGTCATCGACTGATTTTTAAAGACGTGGCTCGGAACTGAATCGCTTGATTATTGTGTGAAATTGATTTTGGTTACATTTTCCTGGAACATATTAATGGCAGCTGAGTATAAAGAAAATATTAGTTATCACTTGAAACACATTCCAATTCAAATACCAGTTTTGCGATTGAATTTTATCAATTCATGTTCATTGAAAAAGAGGGAGAGGATTGAAATGGGGAAAAATAGTCGCTTTACATACTATAGGGGTGACTAATTAATTGAAGAACGACCGAAAATAGATTTTCTATGTTATCAGCCGTGTGTGTATTCAGTCCCAGTCTGGACAGATGGTCTCCCATTGTGAAAAACAGATTGCCCGCACATCCTCTACGTGATCGAGAGAATTTTTTTTTAATCGTCACTCGTGTCATTGACTTGTCTCCTGCCTGCTTAGTATTGAGCAGTGTATGTCTGTGGAACATTTTAATCGTGTGTTAGGGGAATAATGTGTACGTATTTCATATGTGAATACGCATTCACAATGTTCCTGCGTTTGTCTCTTTGTTTGTTTGTTTGTTTGTGTATTTTGTAGATGTCTGTTTTACGGTGTTCATGGAGGTGAATTATGTGTGCACTATTAAGTGTGCACGTTTAGTGTGATAAACAACGTATGCGCGAGTTGAGTTTTCATTTCACCTGTATTTTCTTTTCTCACTTTCATGAATGCATTGAGCAGCACACAAATAGTAACACCGTGTTTAATTTACGCATAATTTTGAAAGTAACAGGATAACGTTATCCTCTTGTGATGCGTGCAGAGTCGATGTCGATTCGAAGTTTGATTATTTGCTCGTGTACATAGATATGCATTCTGTCTCAAGCTAAACTGTTGAGATGTTTATAATCGCACACATATCGTAAAATGGCACAGAAAATTATCGCTCGTCACAAAATGCGTATTTCGCCTTAGATTTTATACACTCAGTTCGTCAGAACTGGTGTATCCTTTGTCAAGCTCCCGTCACATAGGGGTCGATCAATGCGACCGTAACAGATTACGAGTATACACAGTTTTAAACATCAGCTGGAAGACCTTTCTATTAAGACCGAAAAGAACCCATACACCCTTCTACAGCATTTATAATTTTTCGTTGTGAAGAAAACCATAAGACATGCCGTTAAAAACCGTCTGTCGTTTGTATGTACCATTTTTGGCTCACGTGCGATGTGGTGTTATCGCCCCCATGTCATCTGACTGGACGGGGGGACAATAAGTATTGATTGATGCGCGGGAGATACCTCTCGTTTGATCAACGTTTTCTAGGCTTGACAGAACGTCCATCTCACTCGTTTTTACTCGTTTCCTCAATCTCCACATCTGGTTTTAGACCTTCGGTATCACTCCCACCACTGAAGAACTTGCCTAAAGGAAATATAGGCTTCCGAAGAAGAGACTTCTCTCTATATGCTTGTCTGTCTGTTTGTCTGTCTATATACCTACATGACCTAGCTTTCTATTTATTCCTTCATCTCCCACCTTCGTGCAGTCATCTACATGTATCTATCCATCCATCCATCCATTCATCTATATCTCTCTCTTTGGTCTTTCTTCACAACTGTATACCTACATATTCATGCCCGATCCTTCTTATTTTCGATCGATTGATCTCTGTGTCTATATTTGTCTATCTGTTCAATCTCTCTGTATTCCCATCTCTTTGCCGATCTCTTTGTATCCGACTTTTGTCTTTGTTCCCCCCAACTTTTTTTTTTTATTAGTACTCGGCAACTTTGCGTCGCACACATTTCGGTAAAATTTGGCCAAGATGTTTATCTGGTTGATCTATGACCATTGATAATTCCCGCTGGCTTGTCCCTACTATTTTTTTTTCTCTCTTCCTTCCAACGTCGGCCTCGGACTCGCCGAGAACGAAAGAGCCGTTCGCGTCAGCTGCTTTATCTTTCGCCGAATGTGGTTTATATGATAATTCATCATAGCCGACAGTTCGGAATCTATGGTCATAATCGCGTGAACAAATTACGGGGATTAGGCTAGACGGTCATCGCTACGAAAGTAACGTTCAATTTCGAGGATTGAGATGTAGGCTGTGATGATGAATTACACATTGAGACATGTGTGTGTGTGTGTGTGTGTGTGTGTGTGTGTGTGTGTGTGTGCATAGAAGGTGTAGTGCCTCTATACCCACATTTCTAACCGATTTTAATGAGCGATATCAATTATCGCAGGTCGGCGGTGGAAGCGCTTGCATTTCTGTCTATGAACCTTGCAATGACAGTAACAAAACGCAACTTTCAGAGTACAGTTTCCTTTCTCCGCATATAAAAGATTGTTATTTTGCGCAACTTGTCTTGGAAGAAAGTGCAGACACTACATCGTCCGGCACCTGCCTCAATATCTAACTGAGCACATGCCATTATACACACTGCTTTCCAGCTCTGGATCGCTTTTAAATCCCAAGATAAACAACACAGTCCGGTAGGGAGCTCGGTACACAAGCCCCTCGGAGAATCAGTCGAAGCAAAACATCCTCATCGATCAAACGGAGGACGAAAGCCCCGAGAATTGAGGAGGAGGAGGAAGATGAGGAGGCGAAGGAGGCGGAGGAGGAGGAGGAGGAAGAAAAAGAAGAAGAAGAAGAGGAGGAGGAAAAAGAAGAAGAGAAGGAGAAGGACTATCGTTTTGCTCACTTCTTCTGCTACCGACTTTCCACGACCTGGGCTGCTGAAAGATATTCTGATCTTATCTAAATCAAATGCATCATGTGGGCCGCTAGAAAGCCCTAGGCATCGAGCGACCCATTCTTCCCCAATTATTCCTACCATGTTTCTCTCTTGTGGAGACCTCAACAAGAATCGTGTCCCTTTGTGACTCTTTCTGTTATGGTTATTTGGGGTGGCATTGGCCTTTCCGATCTCCTGGATTGAAAGCTCAGCCCCGCCAAATCTGTCGTTAAAATACAGGAGGGCAAAGAGAAAGATTGACCCGGTGGAATTATTGCAACAAACACAAATATTCTTCATGCGATATTTCCAGGGAGACCGTGGAGGTAGAGAGATAAGGGAAAAACGATGCTATTTCTGCCACGGGTGGATCGTACTAGGAATGGTGGAGAAAATCATCCCGTCCCTTCCGGCCCATTTCTGTCGAAGATAGAGCAGATGATTTTGTAATCGTCGTTCATCGTTGTCTGTCAGTTTGCCTCAATTATGGTGGTAATAGTCATTTTGTTTCTTGCATAGACGCGATTCTTGCACGTTCAAAAAACACGCGGCTGGAGTTCAAATTACTGCTATAGTAATGCAGATAGCTCGGGGTCACACTTGATTGTGATGGGGACGGGGAATGACAAAATCTGTTCAGATTGAATTCAAGGTCCTGGGATGCAGAGAATTCCAACAGAAACGACTGAATCGTTGTGATGTATGAGGGCAAAATTTGTGCTATTGATCAGGCGCACCATCTTGGCAAAGTGCACGCAATGTTAAAAATTGCAACGAATTCCTTTGAGCGTATTTAAACTGATTGACAAATTTCACGCGTTTGAGTAGTAGCCATAGTACGGAATCACGTGGGGACACACTCGTATGACTTTGTAAAATGTTCTCAGAGCTGGTCATAATTAAATACCTTCACTGAGGATTGATACAGAGATAGAGATCATTAGAGCTGGATAAGGGGTGT
Organism: Diadema setosum; assembly: GCF_964275005.1. NCBI lineage: Eukaryota > Metazoa > Echinodermata > Echinoidea > Diadematoida > Diadematidae > Diadema > Diadema setosum. The sequence continues at coordinate 15,232,588 of NC_092694.1, forward strand.
CGAAAATGATGGTGGGTTTTCTTTTGATTTTTGATGTCGCATCAGTTTATGTTGGAAGAGACGAAGATATATGCAGAATATATAAGATCCCGAGGAGGAGAATAATGATGATGATGGTATTGAAGGAATTCGTAGGATGAGGAGAAACCGTCCTAGAATGACGAAAAGGAAGACATGGGCAGGATGGGATGAAAAGACAGAAGGAACATCGGTGGAATCCACGTTATCGCTGTTGCTAATGAACTCGCAGCGGATGATAATTCCGACGAAGATGGTGGCGGTGACAGACTAGCGTCCGAGGAGGATGAGGATGAGGTCACGGGATAAGAAGAGTGCAAAGAGTGAGCATGGACTTCAACGCTCCGTCCACCTTTCCCTTTCGTGTCCGGAAGAACATCACGAAGTGCCGCCAGAGCTAAGTGGCATGTCGTCGGGATGAGTTCATCAATTTACCGAAGTAGATTTTTAGGGATAACATGATATGGGTTTCCCACCTTTGATCCTAACCTACATTTCGTCATGCCCCTCTGGCGATGGTAAAGGGTAAGGGGGAGGGGGATTCTGCCCCCGGAGAATAGGAAAATACACGATGGCTTGTCGTGAAGGTCATACCTCTCTCTTTCTCGTTCTTGTTTTCCACTCTGTTCCATCAACTTTCAACCCCGTCCTCTCAACTATTCCAGTGCCCCCATCGGTCTGTGAATCATCGTCGCTTTCGTTCAAAGCAAATTCACCTGTTCGTAATCAAGCACAGGGATGGCTACCCTCACCCCACCCCCCTCTTCTCGCTCCCTAGCTTTTATCTCCGTTTCCCTTGTCTACTTTGAACACAAGCGGTTTTTCATGGAGGAGAATATCCATCGCTTTTATCTAGTCCCAGTGGAATGACCGTCAAGTACATCAAAATGATGTCTTAGGAGGAATATTATCCACTTTGGATGTTCATGTTTGCTTGACCAAGCGCGCGCGTTTCCGATGGTGCTGCTGCCATTTTTTTTTCTCGAAAGAATGTTCGTAAACTGGTGTAGCTGTCTCTCCTCCTCCGCATACTCTTGACTTTTTTTTCCTATCTCTGTCTCTCCCTGTCTTTTCCCTCCTCAACCTCTTTGTAAGTTTTATTCCGGTTTGAAATCTCAATCCCCGGTCTTGTTTTACAGTTGAAAGCACTTTCGGCTCTGTGTAATGTAAGGACATTTTTTTTCTTTTTCGGCACTTACTCTCAACCAAACACAGAGTCACACACACACACACACACACACACACGCACACACACACACACACACACACACACATTATCAACAGGATATACTTCCCGCATCTCTGTATTCCTGTGGTTCTCACTGTGCTGATTGTTTAGTCGTTTGCCGAGGGGCACCATTCTGGTTGCAGACTATTTCTTTCCCTTTATTTTGTCCAAATTGTGTGATCATTTCTCTCGTTTCCCTCTATTGTTGGTGAATCACGTTCGAGATCATCTGTTGAAGGTACCGAGTTTAATGGGATGGAACGAATCAGGTCTGTTCAGGATATCAAAGTTGTAAAGAAGGCATTACTAACCGATAACACGGGCATTGTTGCACAGATAAACCATTTATCTTGATTCGTCATTCCATACTTTTCAGGATTCTCAATCAAATTGAAGCTGATAATGAACTTGATTGAAGTTTGAAAACCGAACTCGTACTTTTATGAGATTACCATTACAGGGGGATTGATGATTAATGACGCAGATACGCAATCACCGTGTGAAATAGCGGACAGCATGGAGGAGAAAAATAGCGGGAGAGCCAAACCTCACTTTGCCTGGTTCGTTTTGTGGATGTGTTTGTGGCGTCCTCGTTCCACGTTTCATAGCGACGTTTTGAAAGCTTATTTTGTGCGATTCTAGGCCTTCATATTTGTGCTCATGTAAGCTTTGTATGACAGGCGAGACGGGAAAATGACCGTGTGTGCGTGTGTGTATGTGTGTTTGTTTGCAGTGTGTATGTTTAGGAGAAAACATAGCTTGGTTTTCAAGTAATGCCGAAAAATACCGACTTCGATCTGCGAATTGATGCACAGCAATGTAGGCCTACTCATTATTTTGCCATGGCATGCTTCGAGGGTTAGAGGGTAAACGGGAGAAGGATGATAGTATGAGATGGCGTAAGGTAAGGGAGGCTGAATAATGAGGACATCTATAGATCAAGGGCCATTATCTTGACGGGGTAGTGATGCACGATTACGGTTTTATCAGGAAACATTTCCCACCAGAAGGCCGTGATTATTTTCTCCTTTATTCCTCAAGGAATGGACGCATATCGGCATGATTCACTGAAATCCGCTGTGCACGATTCCTTTTTTCTTTCTCAGCCGACCAGGAATTTGACCCAGTCCATAAAACCCGACCGAGGGAGGTCGATAATCCCCTGAAATGTTTCACGTTGTTATCCTCGAACTTCGATGAAGTCTCAGGGGTCTGGCGGCTGAAACGGTACCCCGACCGCTTCCCGATCCCGGCCTGCCTAAATCCCGTCCTGTCATGGCGTGGAAATCAGAACACGTATGTCGAGAGCCCCAATGCTTTTTTGTTCTCCCCTTTTTTGCTTTCGGGAGAGGGAGACCGGGGCGAGAAAGACGAGTGAGGTCTCTCAAAGGCTTCGCTTTATGTTGGAGCTAGGTAGACGAATGAAATAATTTCGAGCTGTGGGTCGGGTTACAAATTGGTTTGTTGGGTGGGTCCATGAATCAAATCAGTGTATCACGACTGCTACAAAGCTCTCGACTAGGCATCATCAATTTTCCAATTCAATTACTTCTCTCTCAGTTCTATTCTTTCGCTGAGAGCAAGGCTTGACTAAAGTCGGCTCACCGTTGAAAGCCGAGTTGAGATCTCGTAGTGTAGTCTCCTCGCTCGTGCGCAGAACTTGTGCAACTTCTTTTTATGCCTTGTGATTTCTCCTTCTTATATTCATTTTCCATCTTCTTCCCCACCTCCGCTTCCACTGAATCTACAATATCCTCTTCTTCTTCTCTTCTTCATTCTCCTCTTTCCTCCTTCTACCTTCTCCAATCCTTCATCACTAAATTTATCCCACCGAAATCCACGTTTTAAGCAGACAGCGTTATAAAGCACACGTTGGATATTTCGCTAATTTAAGAAGCACTGAGAAATCAAGTTTTAAGCAGAATATTTCACCATGATAATCAAAAACTCACAGACCCCTTCAGGAGAGCATGTTTGCAAGGTATATTTCTACTCGCACGTTCCTATGTTTACATCGTGTAAAAAGACACGGAAAGAAAAAAGAAGGCGGCAACCCGTGAGATTTCGAGGTTCCCAGTTGGCCAGGGAAATCCTTGATCCATGATATGGCGACTTTCTTAACACTTCCAAATATTAACCGTCGGAATTTGTGTTTATGGCTGTTTGCGGCAGTGTCGATGACGCGTTGTTTGGTGGAGGCGTCGATGTCGAGTTGACGGGGATTGTTAGGAAATATGATTATCGCCAACGTGCAAGCCGTAATCAACATGTATGAACATCATGCAAGGCGGAATTGTGTCCTCCTTTTTAATGCCTGTACATCACGTGACCAGCTTTAGCTTGGTACCGGCTTGATTCCCGTTGGAAGGCACCGATATGGTTGTTCCTACTGGAGCGATTCAGTTGTCCTAGTTCGTCAGTCATCAGTGATGCATTTAGACTTTAATCATAACAAATTGCCTGCCGCCTTTTTGTTTTCAACGAAACGAACTGACGAGCTCCCGTACACCTCTTGTTAATATCGCACCACTTGTGATACATAAACCAGTTTAGCCAATATTGTAAACGTCCTCCGATAAGCCTCCTCCCGAGTCCTGTATACCATGGAACCAATAAGCTCACTGTTTTGATCATCCTACGTTGATTTCACCCGATTCCTCTAACCGATTCTCCTTCTTCGATTTCTATTTTCTGGAAAGATATAGTGAATTTTCATTTCATTGTTAAGTATGGTGTCGCTTTCAAAATCCCAACGGGCCACCATGTAAATCTTATTTAGAATTATATTCTTAATCTTCTGTCTTCAGAAAATATCGGGAATGACAATTTAATCTACTGACATACTCCCTCCCCCCCCCCTTTTTTTTTTTTTGGGGGGGGGGGATTCCAGTATTCAATCAAGGATTAAATGTGTACCGGTCATATTAGCCTTTACTTGCATTGCTTCAGTTTTACTCTGTATAAGAGAATTATGGGACCAACGAGGTCAGATTGGTCAAATTACAGAACATCGTTACACAGTGCCTTCAAAACAATATTCAACGAGGTTTCAACTGCATGTCATCTGGCAGTGCTATCGTCACGTTTTACCGGACGAATCGTACGATGTAAACACGGATATGTTCACCGATGCAATCAGGAGTGGCTAGTTGACAATATTTGTTCTCGCTCATCCGTCGAGCAATGTCCGTCTTCGGGTGTGTTTACCCTGATAGTTTATCTCTCGATGTTCATATTGTATGTACATGTAGCCTTGACAGGGATAGTCGTGACAGGGCAGTACTTGCAACGTGGAAGAGAGCCGCTGCTGAGTAGCCGGTCACTTTTGCCGGAACACGGTAAACATAGACGCTGAATATTTCTCGCGCATATTTTATTTTCGCGAATTGTTTGAGGGCGAATATGAATAATGTACATACATGCGCAACACGGGCAGGCAGCAGTCGCACATAGATTCCTAGTATGTGCGCTTATCACAAGTTGAGCGCATACAAGCAGTACAATAATATTCTCGTTCCCGATAAGTGTATATTCGTACAAGCAACAACAACGAAACATTTGTTGTTGTTGTTGTTGTTTTTTTTTGTTGTAAACTCTGATAACAGCAATTAAAGCCTGTCCATTTTATATACAGGCCTGCATGATCCCAGAGAGTGCAAAGACAATTTCCAAGACTATACAGGAGGTTCTTTCGATGCGGTGTACATCCAGGTCGATTCCTCCTCAGTCAATGTCAGTTGCTGTCGTTATTTCCCCCTCCCTTTTTCAAGGAGGGGGTAATGGGTAAGGAATATGGACGCTTGAGTGATCCATTATGTAATTATGGTTTCTTTGTCCGTCAGGTCGCATTGAAGTGTGTTTCTTCTTAGAAGTTATTGACTGATTTTTGCCCTCGACACCTTAAAGAAATTCCGCTGCTTTGACCCCGTGTCCCCCTGTCGGGGTTCAGGCCCGACGGCGCTCGGCAGGACAGTGGCACGGAACATGCCTAATACTGGAGAAACGCGGATTACAAGTGACATGCTCTCTCGGATTTCTGGCACGACTATAATCCGACAATATTTTCGCTACAGCGTTTCAAAAGTTTACTCTCTCCACCTCCCCCTCTCCCCCTCTTTCTTTTTTTCTTTTTTATTTTCCTGTCTCGCACTCTCTCACTCTTTCACCGCTGTTTGTTGTCAGCAACGTGGGAAATGTTCTCGAGGCGAGAAAGGGAACTTTCAAATTGAATCCTCGCAAGAATAATACGATCGCGGGAAGAAAGGCAACACTTTCCCCTCTCGGCACTCTTCTCTGGCACTGTTTGTGCTGGCGAGCTTTGTTAGACACGTCAGAAGTCCCGGGGTCGAGGTTTAGGGACATATGGAGAAGTTTGAGAGCCAGCACACAGATTGTCCTTATTTCATTCTATTCTTCTTCTTTTTTTTTTGTAATTTCATGGAGTCGCTACACTTCCGTGCCTCGCCTATCAGCTGTAAGACTGTTGACTTGCCAGGTGGGGAACACCAACTCAAGTTGTGAGATTTTGGAGGAGACGAAGAGCATAGTGTCGAAATGTAAGATCGATTGGGTAGGGACCTTAACGAGACACATGTTCAGCCCTAATCAGAGATTGATGGTTATTTTATTCCAAGAATTATAAGCTAACCCCCACACAAGGCGATATATTCAGAGTTCATATTAAACCACCAAAATTTCATATGACATTTTACGAAATGTACGATATGTTTTTGTGACATTATTATAAAAAGAAAAAAGAAAGAAAGAAATGGGATTAAGCGATGTCCTGACATTTCAATTCTTACCACCACCATCACCACCAAGAAATGCTAGCGCATGCGAACCGTCAATGATTGAATTTCACACCTCCGGATTGATTTCTCACCAAGGGAAAGGGAGCAAGTATGTCAGACAATCAAGAACATTATATGGCTAGTGGTGGATTGGGCTAATTTTGGAATATGTGATTTAGAATCACGGGAGAAACACCGATGCCACGATCGAGGAATAATAATGACGTATATACTGTATATATATATGTATATATATATATATATATATATATATATATATATATATATATATATATATGTGTATATATATATATATATAATATATATATATAATACTAGAAAGAGAGAGAGAGAGAGAAAGAGCCTTTCCACCAATTGTAAACTAATGCAACAAAACGAAGCAAATATTACGTCTGCTTTTTTATACGTAGAAGGGGGGATATGTCGTGATATATTCAACATGATAATCACGTTATTGATCATGATATGATAAAGTGTAAAGTGCATCTTTGTGCTATAATGTGGTGCATATGTGAGTGTGTAAAGGCCTATTATGTGCAAATAAACCTGCCCAAACACAATCCATGAAGAGATAATGTCTAGGGCCCCATAGGCCTTCTGTATTCTAATTGCATTTCATTTTAATCTATTTTTGGGCAACCTGCACGTGATTGGTGCATTCCAATCCCAACACAACCCCGATTCTGAAACCTGGGAAGTCCACAACCGAAGATTTGCCATCTAATAATTCATCAGTTTACATGTAATTGCTATGTTTCCAAACTGCTTCTTGCAATCATGCTCTTTCCGATGCCAGTTTCCCATCTTCCTTTTTCCAGCTCTCAATAAAGTGTCGAAATGGTTACTCCTGATGAAGCGTAGTTTGGGGATCAAATTCATTTATTACGAGCTTGTCACGGCGCATTTCTCCTTGCTAACACGTGATTGATGACGAGAAAGGCATGTGATGCGAGGGCTAACAAACTGCGTCTTCTTTTAAGGGAAATTCCATTATTTCGTAAAGTGGAGCAAAATGTTTTGCACATGATGAGATTGACAGATAGGTAGATAAGTATTTGTGCAAGTTGGCGAAAGACGGGGGATGGGAAATGGAGAGGAAAGGGGGGGGGGGGGGGGCAGAGGGGGAAAGGGAAGAGAGAAATGGGTGAGGGTGTGATATATCTAGCAAGGGAAATACATAACCCGAACGGCGAAATGACAAACATTCAAATCATAACATTACCCATATGAAAACGAATTCGAGAAATGTTCCTGAGATAATTAACCTATAAATGAGGAACCTACGTGATGAGAGTTTGTATAGATCTCTTTTATGTCATTGTATATGGTTCGCCATCATACAGACGAAAATAACACGTCTATTGAAAATAATGCAACCTTTCATTTTCTTCGTTATTCAAGGCACGAATAAGAAACAAAAAACAATAATGTTTGCTATTCAAGGCTTGTCAATAATCATCACGTGATCGAAGGTACGTGTTGTAAAAGGAATCGTTCGTGACTACGCCGGTTCGTGCAATAAATCACGTGACTTGAGACATCTATACGAACACAACGGTGGTCATGATGGACGAGTGAGCGAATATAAATGTAATGTGGCGGTACGCGTGACTTTTATGTGAGCATCAAATTGGAAGTAGCATTCAATCTCTCACTCTCGGAATGTAAAGAGTGAAGGGAGCGCTATGATGGGCATTTTCGTAAAGGAAGTGTTGGGAAGAAAAAACAGAAACAAAAGCTGTGGGTAGGTGGCGGGGACACGAAACGTTTCCTTAACGGTCACCTTCCTCAGGATCGCGTGTCACTTGATCGATGTCGTCAGGTAGTAGGGGACGCTTCTTACCTAATCGTGTCGCGGACCATCGGCCCCTCGATCATGGCGGGAGATACGGTGTCTTCGTGGCGACAAAGCGACGAGAAAGCACGACAGCGATACGTCAAAATTAGACCCTCCCTTCACACCCATAGTCTCTCTCCCCAGACACCGTATAATTTCATCTCATGCCTTCCCTCTGGAGATGTGGGTTGTTCCTTACGATTAGATTCTGAGATGGCTTGTTCGCTCATTTAGTCATTAAGCCCCTGGAGTCCAGTTCACTGAATATTTCCTCAGGTGGTAATTTTCTAATATTTTTTTTGAATCACCAATGGAACTCATAAACTCCAGAAAATCAACTCATTAATCAAACACATTTTTTTTATTTTTTTATTTGAGTGCACGGAAAGGATCTAGAGATTACCCATGGGGTATCAAAATCCACTCTTTATTTCAGGGGTTTCTGAAACACTTAGAACAGAGTGAAGGTACATATATATCTTAGGGTAGGTATAGAAAAGAATTAAATTAAAGGCGTTTTATGAATAGAAGGAGTGATGAGTTCTTTATCCAATCTGCAATCACTTTGCATCTTCGTCCAGTTAGAAAAACGCCTCGGGATTGCGAATAATCTTGTCCAATTTTCGGTTGGTCAGGAAAAGACTAATTTTTCCATTTTCTTTGATTTGACTGAAGAACTGAAGTCAAATACTGGCAATACCTTCTCGTCTCCCATTCCGAAAAGGAACAACTTCAGTTAGGACTGGCTGCTGTCATAGACTACTTCCTCGCACCCGTCGTAAAGGTCAGAGGGAGGAAAAATTGGGAGGTAAGACGAAGCGAAAATAGGCCTTAAGTCACTGGCAAATAATGATCCACATCCAAGCGAAGTACGCTTGCCCTTCTTCTGTCAGTTGTGATCACAGAGCGAAAAGAATTCCCACCCCTCGAGCCTTCTTCTTTTTTTTTTCTTTGCTTTCTTTTTTTTTTCTTATTCTTTAACCCCATCCTCTCTAGATTCTTTCACTCGTACATGTTTCGCGCCCTGGCGCCTTTCATCCCCTTCATCGTCGTCCTCGATCGTTGCTTCATTCGCCGTGTGGACGAAGATGTAGGACTTATTCGTTCACTGCTGCTGACAAAGTTGTTCACGAAGTGGCGGCATCCTGCCCTCGTCTACCCTCTACACATTTTTGATCCTCTGCCCCCATTTTGTCCTTTGGAAGTTATTTTTTGCCCCTTTCTTGTCACATCCTTGGAAGTATACATCTTCTTACATAGATGTATACATTCTCCTAGTTGCCATGGCAATCGCTTATGTAAGGTGTAATTGTCTCCGTAACGACCCTTTAAGCTACCTATCAACGTTTTCTGTCACATTTTTGCGTTTATGTAAATGTGTTTCTTTTGTTTGTTGGTCGTTAACATGTTGAAAGACAATTTTGGCTCTGTACTTGGCGCAAGCTTAGCATTTGTCCCCCTCCCCCAACTCTCTCCCCTGTCTCTACTATCATTTATTGTCTCTTTCTGTTAGTGATCATCTCAGTCTGGTAAGGGAATACCTTCCGAGATGACGCCCTCTACCATCCGTATGGCGTCTTCCTCCAGATCACATGACCTTTATTTGGTGTGTTGTATAACCGAAAGATTTGTCTGTTTTTTCTCTGTCTTTTAATGTTAGTTATTTAGATATACAGTATATCTGACGGCCCATTCTTATGAATGAACTTGCACGGCACTGCTGAGTGGGTTCGTCAAACTCTCGGTCCTCAAACAGTCAAACGCTGCTGCAATTCTGTTTAGCTTTCTCAGTCCATCTCACATGATCCACAAACAGGAAGCAATGCATACATTCATCATGTCGATTCCATAACACGAACCCTCGATGGCAAGACGTCAAAGAAATGCCTTGTGCAGGCAACGAAGTAGATTTTCCATCCGTCTTCTTCCGATCATTATATTCATGTATGGAGCTGAGTAGAACATCAATCCATGATAACAGACCAGAATGGAGCAGGGAGGAATGAACCAATCACCCTCAGCACGCTCGGGCAATGCGAATGTCGTTGTGGTTATACCATGAAGCTAAATTTTAGCTTCATGGTTATACTGATACAAACGTAACTTTAAATGTACTGAAATGTTTCGGTGAAACAGGCTTATTAATGTGACTAGACGCATTATATATAGACTCTTAGACTCCTATACGACATCAATGGGCCATTACCTACTCCACGTCTCTTTGCCATAAAGCCAAGTGAGATAGAGCTCATAGGTCTGTTAAGTCATGTATATTGACCGCTTGTAGCTGATATACTATAGTGACATGCGTTATACAATGTAATGCTGACTGTTTTCGCGCATTACTGAGGAGGTGATTATGCGAGTAGCCTCGATGAATTCCGCTGCTCTATTCAAACCGACGTCAGCTGTCTTTCGGTGAGTTAATTGTGAACATTTTGATTAAATCAACGGTGGAGGCCCTGGGAGAATCTTTAGGAGAACCCCCACGCTTTCCTATCCTGCAGTTTATAGCTACACTCCTGTAAGGGTGAGCGAGCTCACGCTATTTTCCACCTCTTTCCATCACCTGAAGGTATAGTTAGCCAGACCAAGGAGGTACTAGGCGAGCTCGCCTAGTAGTACCTCCTTGGGCAGACCTAGGAATGAAGGGATGTGTGCACATTTTGTGTCCCACGCGTTGAAGTCATCCGTAGATGAGTTTCCGGGTAAATTAGCAACAGTGTTGAAGGAGGGGGGGGGGGGGGTTGGGGATTTCTCTCGTGGGAGTTAAGTCCTAAGCGAACACCAATCTTCTTTGTAGCTCTGAAGTTAGTGCATGCTCTGTCGAAGTGCGCACGTGACTTGGCCACTTGCTCCTGCGAAGTTTGTTCGATTTCTCCTAGTTCGCTTCGAGTCTCTGTCATGGAGGCGACACGATCGTAGACAGGATGTCAAGATTTGTGGTGGGGAAAGTTTGTCACAGGACCTCCCGAAGAGGGCGAACATCAATAATTAAATGTTGTTGAATTAGTGATGGGTATGGAGCGGAACGAGAAGGGAAGAGGTTTGCTTGTATGTATGTGAGTGTGTAGGTGTGTTAATGTGTGTGTGTGTGTGTGTGTATCAAATACTTCAAAAGTCAAAAGTTTATGACCATGTAGGCAAAACACTTTTGTTGTGTTACTTTACGCTTTGTTTTACTTTGTTTTGGGATGTTTCAGTAATTCCAAACCCGATTTTCATCAAATAAACTTTGAATTCCTCTTAAAATAGTATGCTCTGGGCCCTGTTTTATGAAGAGTTAAAATCGATTATAAAGTTGATTTCAACTGTAAGTCTATGGCAGACTGTGTGGTAAGGAAATTTAAAATCGATTTTATCTTTTGATAAAACGGGGCCCTGTACTATTACGTAAGTGTTTTCTTGATATCTCGCAAAAAGTTAAAGGCCCAATTCTCATCTCCACTAATACTGCTCCATCCCTTTAGCGTCTAATTGCAAAGATGGTTTCTTGCTCTTTATTCTATGGGGACAATGGAATTGATTTCACCTTCTGTATCATGTAAGCCCAACATCTAATATTCTTTCTTGTATCATCTAAACACAACATCTAAATCTTTCTGATATTGACTGACTGTTTAATCATTATTTGTTGCACATTTTCTCCTCCCCCTTCTCCATGTTTTCTGATGTCTCCGTTGTCATCCTCTCCACATGGACCATCACCGATGCTTCCTGTCCGTCCCGTGGTTCTTTTCTCCTCACAAACTCATAACAGGTGAGTACATAGGATAGAGCACAGGGTACAATAACTTTCCAAGTCGTAACCTTCTTGGGATGCGGCAGAATGGTAGATTCTCTAGAATAAAGCATGGGGTAATACATACTGGGTACATAAGTAAACTGTTCAGGAGTTGTTACATAACTTGCATGATGCAATGGGTGGTGTGGGTGTGGGGACGGGACGCTGCAGGATTATTCGAATGTCGGGATATATACTCACATGTTTATACATTGAAAGTGCTTTTGAAAGAGGTAAATGGTGCGGTGTTTTATCCAAAAAAAAAAAAAAAAGATTATATAGGAAATAGACAGGTATAACAGGGTAGATTTTAGCTTGTCAGGCAAGAGCTACTGCAAAACTACTCACTCGACATGTGTGAACCAGATATTGCGACCATCGTGCTGTGTTGCAAAGCAAAACAACATAAACAAAGACAAAGAGACAAAGCAAAAGAGGAAAAACAAAAGTTTGATGCAAAAATGAGTTGTTTGCACCAGCAGTCATATATATGCCTTCCAAACACGGGGGGGGGGGGTCAATTTTGATGAATCTTGTTGCTGTGGCCACATTTCTCATTAGAAGAGAAGAGGAAAAGAAGTACAACGTGTACTTTATGTCACCATCCATTTGATTTTTTTTTTTTGTGTGTGTGTGTTGGACATTTCAGAATAATGCAACTACAAATTATGTCATTTGTATGTGTGTGTGTGTGTGTGTGTGTGTGTGTGTGTGTATGTGTGCATGTTTGTGTGCGTGCAGTCGATCTGGTAGACTAGCTAATCGCACTCTCTTTAATGTTCTGCTATCTAGAATCCATATATGAAGACCTAACAGCAACCATGGTAGTTTTTTTTTTTTTTACCCATTCGTATTACTAAGGGATGATGGCAGGTGTTGAAATTTATTTCCGCTATTCAATATTGAAGTCTAATATTATGGAAACAGGCTGGTCGTTTTAAGTATTCTGAAATTCAACAGATCCCATTGCCCTTAGTTATCCGCCACTGATTTAGTTTGCTTGTTGGTTGTTGTTTGTTTGTTTGTTTGTTTTTATTTTTATTTTTTTTTTTTTGGGGGGGGGGTCATTTTTTGTTAATTTCGAGATAAGATGAACTTACTTTTTGATTTGGTATTTGGCTTTTTTCGAAGTTATTTCATCAAATTTTAGATGACGGTGTTCCTACAGACGTTTGTTGCTTTGACGTTTCATTATGCGCGTATATGTTTCTTTCCGTCGTGTGAACATGCCTTACTAACGCGAGCGACACACGTCGTCGTCGTAAGATATGAATGTAGTCCCAAGTTTGGCGAGTTTACAATAACCAACTGCGAACACAGTCCCCAAGCTTCGGTCGTCGGCTCCGTCAAGGACGCAATATATCCCCCTGATGCCGACGTAACATACAATGGGTCCACTGTGAAGTAGGAACATCGTTTGATACCTACTGTGTGATACGGAGGGGTTGCTTTCCACCTTCGTCAAGGTACTAGATACGAACATCCTTTTTTTTTTCGAGTTAACAAGTACTCTTAAGACAATGCGCCTATCCTCCGCCACTGCCCCAATAAAGGAAGGGCAAAAAAGGAAAAGAAAATATGAACAGACATCGATAGACATAATAAACTAATGGCATGTAAATCAATGTTGGGTCCTGTATCTATGATGGCTTGTTGGATTTCCTTCGAAGCTGTGGTGAGTTATGCTGTTAAGATCATGAATGCAATATTGTGGTATGCCTTTACCAATGCACAGCCGTCCATAAGCCACACAGGCATACGAACATACAGATACACCCACACACACACATGCACAAATACACAAATACATATATCCATGCTTGGCGTTTGCAAGTAAGGATCCGACCCATTTGTAAAAAGAGGAGATGCTTGAAGACTGGTAAAAATTCAGTGTATTCGTCGAAATGCCTTATCACACGCTTGAAACACACTACAAAATGATACCGTCACGTAGCGAGTGAGAACACCACGGGGCTTCGGTGGCAATATCATTTGGAGTAATCGACTCTTTGGGAGAGATTAAGATGGCAGCTAGGTAGGTGGAAGAGAAGAAGATGTCTCCCCCACGATTCTCTGGAAGGGACGGAAGCACTGGAAATGAGGTTATTGACTCGCGGAATGGAGCCAAAGGTTTTCTCATCTTTCGCCGTGGTATCTGAGCCCTGCGCGTATTATGAATTCACATTAACCCAGAAATCAGGGGCAGCGTGCAAGATCGTCCATGCATGTTTGCTCTGGAGACAACACAGAAATGTATATCGTCTGTTTGTGCTTGTTATCACAGACAGACAAGATTAAGTCATTGAGTATTCCGAGCGTCGCTATTTCTACGTCTTGCTAGGGTCACCCTGGCCATAAATAGCCATTCCAGGAAGACAAAATGTACGGTGCACGGTATCATAATAGCGGTGCAGAATTGCTCCTTAATAAAACAGTGAAAAACATAGCCCAGAGAGACTCAAGTAAAATATAATGAATTGATAATGATATATCACGTTTGTGTAGGTGTATTCATGCTTGAAATGAATTATCAGTATGCCTGTAATCACATCATTCGAATTCGTGTTATTTGTACGCGCCAAGCATGCCTAGAGGACTTTCTTCTTTTAAATTTCTTTTTATGCGTTTCTTTCTCTTTGTAAAGTCAATAGTCAAAGGGGGATTTGGGTGGAACTTTATAATTTGTGGGCAATGAAAACAATACAATATTGCAGTGATAATCTGGATTCTTGCTTTGATCACATATTTTGAGAAGTGATTTATCACTGGTTCGAGATGAGGACGTGCTGAAGTTCTAGTGGCCATCCTGAGTAATGCTACATAATTAACTGCTTGGTAGAGTTAAAACGTGTAAAGTGTCCTTGGTTATTCGTTTGACGATTATTGCTGCAGATTGATCCATGGACAGTGAATGGATATTTACTGTATCCTAAGCTTCGTGTTTATCGTTTCAGTCGAGCTGAATGGAGGTTGCGGTGATATGCTTGGTTAACCGAAAGTTTATTTGATAAAGATGTGACGAAGGTATGGTCGATGAATAATGGCGATATTGGGTGATTAATTATGGTTGTCTGTGACGAATGTTCTTATGCTGTAATAACCAGCCGTACCTGAGTTCATTGCAAGGCTTCCAGAATAACCCATTTGTCGCAACCTTAGCTGACAACATCTGTAAATTGCTTAGACGTGATTAATCTGAAAAATAAAATGCTCTTGTGACCAGTTACGTAATCATTATTGGCAGCGTGCATTTTGTCTCCCGCATGCACCGCTTACACCATAATACGCTCCATCTCATCCGTGCATTCGATGCTGGCGACATATTGCTACGCCCAGTATGCGGCATGGTATAATTAGCTTGTATCAACTGAAAAGGATCGCATAGTTTTGGTTGAGACCTATTTTCGGGTTTGTAACGTTTTTTTTTTTTTTTTTTTTTTTTGGGGGGGGGGGGGTGAAATAATGAGAAACCTCTTATGAAATATGAAAGAGCGTGTAATTCCATGAGGAATTCAACGTTTATTTGAAAAAAAAAAATGGTTTTGAAATGGCTGAGTTATCCAAAACAGAGCGATTCTGATAAAGCGTGGGACCCACCTTTTATTACGATCGCTTTATTTTACTTTGTTTCTGGATGTTTCAGTCATTCCAAGCCCAATTTTCATCAAAAATTGATAAACTTTTCCTTCCTCTTAAGATGGTGTGCTCTGTACTATTTCATACGTGTTTTCTTGGTAACTCGCAAAAAGTTAAAAGCCCAATTCTCATCTCCACCAATACTGTTTCATCCCTTTAAGCTTGTACGTATGTGCTTGTTCCGAAGCATCAATTCACATTATCGAGATTATAGGCGACTTACTAGTTCAATCAACTCCGCATCCCCCATTACATGCTATCAATGTCACGACACGAGGTCGGTCCCCTTTCATCCGGAATATGCAATCGGGGGGATTAGCGACGATAATTGATTAACGAACATTTGCACATATGATAATGAGTACATTAAACTCATCTTGAATTGATTGCGCACTCGGGCTGCCGCGCGAGGACTGTTTTGTGAAATGGATACTGTCCGGCTATCAACAGACTTGTCCTATTACTGTGGCACGATGCAGCATAGTTGTATGACGTAACACCGAAGTAATTACGAACATAATGATATCAATCCTCGCAAGATATAAATAGACAGACAGACAGACAGACAGGTGGAAAAGTACATGGAAAGATGTAATGTGGGTAGATAAATAGGTAGATAGATGAAAAATATAAAGATATTTAGATAATACTTGATTTATACGTAGGCCTACATACACACATACACAAACATATATGATATACATACATATAACTATAAGTCTTGACTTTTCATTTCTAAAGCAGCCTGTGGATGACCTTTTCACTACCTTAATCAGTTAATTAACTGATTTCTTGAGACAAACAATAATAGGGCCTACAGTCACTGTGAGGTTTCCATTCAGGCGAGATCTGTCTGTATGGTGGCAGACATTAGCCATGTGATTTTATGTACCATCAGTGACGTCATTGATACCTTCTTGCTTTGTTGTCACCGTCGTGATCGTCCTGGGAATTGAATGTTGAACATCGCTTTGGTTTCTTGCAAGTTCACGTTTTGCTCCCTGGCCACCATCTTCTCTCCTCCTCTTTTCTCCTGTCTCCTCCAAAATGCCTTAAATTGCTACCCCGACTTCGTGGTCATCGAAGAAAAAGAAGAGGAGGAGGAGGAAGGAGAAGAAGAAGGAGGAGGAGGAGGAGGAGGTGGAGAAGAAGAAGATGTTTCCAAATATGTTGCTTTTCGCTCACTATTTGAGCGCCCCGATTGTATAGCATCATTCTCACCTTCTTTTGTTCTTCTGTCTCTTCATTCATCCCTTCCACTATTCCTTCCTTCTGTCTCTCTCCCTTGTTATTACAATGAGATCCAGAAAAAAAAAATGGCATCGCGACGCATTATTGCCATCACTGCAACACTGCAAAATGTCACTTAGTGCTGAGGATATTTTTGGCTGAGCGCGAATTGGGTCGGAACTAATCACCGCTAAATGGGCCATTCCTCAGCCAACATACTTGCTAACATTATTGGTGGTCTTTTTTTTTTCATTTCTTGTTTTGTAGGGGTTGAAATCACCTTGTTTATTTGACTTATAGCAAGTGGGGCAACCATGATAAAAGCTATTAGCTATTTTGATTACTTCGTTTATGGTATTCATGAATAGAATATTGTCAGCTGTCAGATTTGCTGAACATTGTGAAGAGTCAATTACAAATGTCAACATAAGAATTGAAACTGAATTGAAAATAAAATTAAATGCAAGGAAAGAGAGAACGGGAAACAAGGAGAGACAAAGATAGAGGGGTTAATGCAGAGGTCTTCTTCTTCTTCTTCTTCTTCTTCTTCTTCTTCTTATACTCTCTCTCTCTCTCTCTCTCTCTCTCTCTCTCTCTCTCTCTCGGGGGGGGAGTACATGTAGCTACACAAAATTACATGGTATTGATCTCTCTCTCTCTTTTTTTCCCAGAATATAACGAGCTTCTCGAAAACGGAAAGGGCTTTTTGTAGACTTGTCCAAGACTGAACATTATATGACGTCAGTGCGCGCTTCCCGACCGAAGCGACATGCTGTAGCTTCTATCGGATATCGGCTACGGCAGACGCAGTGAAATGTCTGGGTCAAGAGACTACCCAAAGTTGGAGTGTGTTTACAGGTCGTGTTGTGTTTGCCAAATATATCGTATGGCTGGACTTTCTAACAGTCCTTCCAACTTCACAAATTCGAATAAAAGAAAAGGGCAAAGGGAGAGGTAATATTTGACATAAAGAAAAAGGAAAAAAGGGAGCATATTTCGGTGAAGGGAAATCAACCTCATCACTGTTCGACAAAGATTGCATCCAATTACAACTTGACCTGAGTGTGTGTTCTTCTTGAACAGTGGCGCAGCTTGGATGACTGGTGCCTGCAAATTTATCTCAGTTAAGTCTACTGTAAGATTCAACATGGAATTAATATTCGGTGTCATTTAGGCCGTATTGATAGAAAATGGGCGCAACAACCGTCAAAAGTGGGATTCCTCAACTTACCTGGTTTACCCTCATTTGCATTCTACAGTACCTTCCCAGGTTTGGGAGAGAGCGTCATAATCTGATGAAAATCCAAGAAAAGCACAGAGTGAGATGAGCCGGCTTCTACACCACTGTAACATGTAATGTGATCGATTCGAGTGGTAGTGAAATGATGTTCGTGATGTATTACTGAAGGGAGACACAAGAAATCAGATTACGATACAAAGATCTCCCGCGTCTGAGACCCATCTAATATCCATTCATCTTTGAAATGTCTACACTAGCTGAGGGGGAACAAAAAAAAGAGGGTTATCTCCATGGTAACGGTGAAATCGCTGTGCTTGGGAGACGCAAACCTGTGACTGATTACCCAGACCGATGCAATGATGGTAATCCCAGGAATCGCGGCAAATTCCCGTCGTTGAACGTGTGAATGGGATCTCATCAATTTTCGTCACGGCTGACAGGCAGACGAGGTCGAAGTTCACGGCGGGCAGCCGGTTCGCATTAAGGAGAAGACGCTTGTGACGTACAAGGCCCTGGCCGAAGCCGAACTCACCTGTGAACCGTAGGAACATGGTGCGGGATGAGTTCGCAAATCTGCTGCGAGGCGAAGAAGGGACGGGAAGAAAAATGCAGAGGAGGAGGAGGAGGACGAGAAGAAGAAGAAGAAGAAGAAGATGATGATGATGATGATGATGATGATGATGACGATGATGATGATGAAGCAGAAGAAGGAGAATTAGAAGAAAAATAAGAAGAAACACAAATGAGGAAGTCATGGGGGAGTGAAGGTGGAAATTGAGAAAAGAGGAAATCCTAGTACCCATCGAAAGTTATTAGTTCGTTTGAATTATACGATGGGCTTTTAAGTTGTAGCTGTTGGCAGCTGTAGATTTAATTCTTTACGTATTACGGGTTTGTTGCGATCCTGGAAATCTGATTAACCTTTGCCAATTATTCATTTGTTACTGAACCGAAAGTTCAAAAGGACGTTCAGGTTGTTTACTTCCGGATTCGTCGGCATGACACATTAGTGCAGAGCTAAATAGGTGCATGGTCTCATCAGGAAAATCAGTGCTTCATCAGTTGCCATTCTAACCAACAAGATTGGAATTGAACGTTGTGCAACCCCGAAAGAGTTCCTCACCAATGATAATCACCTTCCTCTGACGAACTGGCTGGAATACAAGGCTAGGAAGCCCATTCTACACGTAGATAGTACGTCACTGGAGTAGCTACAACTTGGGAAGGAAGTCCTTGAACGTCTGATGAAAAGGCAATATTTTTCGGGCCGGGTCGCGGCGTGACCGGCTGGTAAATGTTTGTCGGACAAACATTTCTCACATTTGCTTTGCTGGACCGGACCATCGCACAGTCGAGGATACGTCTTGCATTTCGTTTCTCATTCTTGTGTCTCAAGTTCCCCTCCCCTGCGCCCCTCCCCCTCCCTCCCTACCCCCCCCCCCCCCATCCCTTCCCCATTCTGTTCAGCGGTACTGTTGCAGGGGCGATGTAAACGATATTATGTTCATTGAAATTCATCGACAACTCGTTGAATGGTCAAATGAGTTGAGCAAGAGATGTCTTCTCCGACGCTGCCTGCCCCTGTATTTACTCTGACAGTTGTTATTTCATTTTGAGCTCATCTTTTGTAGTCTCTTTCCAGTCTCCTGCAGCAAACGCTTTTGTGAAATGGAAGATATTCCTGCTGTGCGACTGAATGTGATTGCTTGATATGACAATGCAAATATGTTATATATTCTTTATCTTTATTATTTTTATTTTCATGCTTTACAAATCGTTTGGTGGAGAGATGACTGATTCTTAATTTCCCCCAACGGGCATGTCGTTGCTATACCAATAGGCCTATAGCAATTTGATATTTTTCATGCAGACTTGAACAAAGACCATTTTGTAAGAAAACGCCTCTATGGAATATGAGTTCTTCTTCCGACACATCTCGTCAATATGTGTGCATTTGCAACCGAATATAATATCATTATTATTTTTATACGAGATTCTTGATATACATTATTTCCTAGAGACGTAAGGGATGGAGTGTCACCGAGGGATTCATGTTACAATCTTTATGCATAGGAGGAGGCTATCCAATACCATCAGAAGAAACACGAGAATTCACTTCCTACCTACAGACAAAGCAATCTTGAAAACAGCAAAAAGCATTAAACATCTTGTCATTGTGCATTTCTGTTAGGAACCTATATGATGTCCTGACATCGCTTTTCAACGAAATAAAGAAAAATTACTAGAGGTAGGCCCTATAATTCCACTAAAATGACTCTTGGGGAACGGGAAAGCATTCATGTCCTGGCAACACTGCACACACCGGCACACATAATTGGTCTTACCTCGACGAACTCAAATACTGTTTTTTTTTTTTTTTTTTTTTTTTTTTGGGGGGGGGGGTGGTGGTAAATAATGTAGATGAAACCACTGCCAGGCGTGTGCCAATTGTGCCTAGTTTTAGCTAAGGAGCTATCCTATATTGTTTTAATTATGGAGGTACGACAAAGCTTCTACCTTCATGTTTTAACCCACCCCTTACGAGAACTGCATGAGCCTCACGGAGAATCAGAGAATCCGGTCGTATCACAGAGACAAGGGGTCAAAGGGATCGTATAGCTTTGATTGCGACCTAATTTCAGGTTTCTAACATTTTTTGGTGAGATGATGAGAAACCTCTTATGAAATATGAAAGAGCGTGTAATTCTATGAGGAATTCTACGTTTTTGATGAAAATTGGTTTTGAAATGGCTGAGATATCCAAAAAAGAGCGAATCTAATAAAGTGTGGGACCCACACTTTATTACGATCGCTTTGTTTTTCTTTTTTTTTATGTATCAGTCATTCCAAACCCAATTTTCATCAAATAAATTTTTCCTTCCTCTTAAAATGGTATGCTCTGTACTATATCATAAGTGTTTCTTGGTATCTCCAAGGAGCTCCTTGGTATCTCGCAAAAAGTTAAAAGCCCAATTCTCATCTCCACCAATATTGTACCATCCCTTTAAGTGGCTTTGCCCCGCCCTCTTTACGTTCTTCCTTCCTCTTCCCCCTCCCTATTCCTCTTATTTTTCCCCTCGTGTTCAGATCTTTTCTCTCTCATCCCGGTCGGAGATTTATCAAACGATGGCGCTGACGGAGCGATAGCGACCCGTGTCTGTCCATACTCTTGAAAAATTCGATACCTGTTCGATTTTGCCGTGTTTGTGATAACCCCGAAATGAGATCAATATCATTCATCGTCGCATCATTATTTTAGCACTGAAAATAAATAGGTGTGCGGGGAGGGATTCTAGATGTGATCTGATTAGAAGTTTTTTTTTTTTTTTTTTTTTTCCGAGGCTGGTTCGGGAAAGAGACTGAATCGATTGGATTTCAGAGATTGTGAAGGAGAGACAGAGAGACAGAGAACTGGGACCTGTTTTTAGCGCTAGCAGCATTAACATACGGAAAGACGAGAGAGGGGCCTATCTGCCGCTGCCGCATCAGGAATGACGGTAGTCGTGGTATAAAGCCTCTAAGTATACCACAGGCCTAAAATCCTTTTGACTGTGTCGGTAAAGACTTTGCTGACCGGACAAAAAGAGTTAAGAGCTATGATTACACTGGTGCATTGTGCGTTGTTGGGTTTAGAGTATATAAAGTTCGTATAAACTAGCGTATCAAAATATGACGTAATGAACGGTGTGCTTTGTTGTATGTTATGATAAGGAACGATAGATAGGTAAACAGATGGATAGATAGATAGACAGATAGATAGATAGATAGATAGGTAGATAGATTGATAGATTGATAGATAGATAGACAGACAGACTGATAAAGAGTGCGTTGAATGGGGAGAATATCTTCTGGTTCTGAAAGCGTAAAAAGTAGGCCCAAATTCTGTCCCACACAAATTTCATGAACATTGTTGTTGTTTTTTTCTACGCAACGCATAACCTCTAATTTGTGTAAAGTGTTACATAGCAACCATAGCAATCATGATAATATGAACGACGAACATCTACTCTTATCAGAGACATAGCTAACTGAAACTGAAAGTTATGTGCATTGTCATCATGATTCCTTTATTTTTTCCTTTGCTTCATACCTTTATTAGATTTTTGGGAGGGGATGAAAAAGAAGGGAGCTTAGTAAAGAATGAGGAAATATTATTTTCAGGAGAATTCTGAATCAACGTAATGATTATTCTTATTATTAAAAAAACAAAAACAAAAAAAAAAAACCTTGCGTTTTACGTGTTTTTAGTTTCGACGAAACTAAACGTGTTGTGTTTCGTTTTTATACATTTAATATTGCTAACATTCTTTATTGTAGGCGCTTGCGGCGTGAAATGACTTTTAGTTTTGCTATTGTGCCTTGCTATTCACAACCAACTATTAATGAATAGAGAAGTCACGAACTTCTTGTTTCAACTTTCGTGGCATTTTGGTCTTATTTTTGTGTGTGTGTTTTCTCATCCCACCCACTCTGTGGTTCGATTTCATTTCCTCCCTGTCTTGACGAGTCGTGTTTTCTATCACTGTCCGCGGCGTCGCCTCGCTGTTTACAATCCGGAGCGAGCCTGTCAGAATAGACACAATCTTTCCCCAGGATAGAACACAAGTTGTTACAGCCCTCTCCCTGTGTCTTACGAGTGAGTGAAAACAAAAAAAATCTCCCCCCTTTCCATCTCCTTTTCTCTCCTTCTGTCTGTCTGTATCCACGGTCCTGTCTGTCTGTTACCTCATTTCGTCTGTCTGTTGTACCCCGCTTGCGTCCTCTCTTCTCCTTTCTCCTGTTCGTCCATCTTATTTTCCTCCTCTCTGCATAAGACTGCAATTCTTTCTTTCGTCTATCACGTGTTTATCCTGCACGTACCATCACATCTACTAGTATGTTCTGTTCGTCCAAGGTGGTAGTGGTATCCATACCCCTTTGGTTGGTCTTTCCTGTGGTACTATACTCAGCGGTGCTCAATTATTGTTCTGTTCTCTTGTCGGTCTATAATATCCTTGTAGTCCTATGCCTTCTTTCCTGCTAACACCTCTCTTCCCCATTCGGTTCCACATTTTCACTCCAGACTTCAGAACCATCTAAAAAATCTACTGAAATAAATAAACAAAATAAATAAAAAAAATATTCCCTTCTCCTTCTCTAACGTATGCATCTTCCATTCTCTTCACCTCTTGAAGCCCCCCCCCCCCAAAAAAAAGGTCATTATCCCCACCCCTTCAGCTGCCTACCTGTCATCCAAGAATGTTGAGTGACAGTTGGCGACACACGTCGAAAGTGTTGCAGGCACAGACATCGTGGTGGGTGGGTTGTCTCGCCCCCTTACCTGCGGTGAGGTACCCGAGGCTCTGGATATTCTATGCTCTATAAAAAGAATATTGCCATGTTTCAAGCTCCTCCTTCCACCTCCCTGGATTGTTCTTTCTTTTTTCTTTAGCACTGGATCGGTTGGGAGAGATGCCTAACATCCACCCCGTTTCCTGTCAAGTTTGTTTGCAAATCAGACTTCCAACTGTGTTGTGGCTTGTGACGTTCGTCTACTGCCTTTGTCAACGGCAGTGACATCACAAGAGAATTATACCCTCCAGAAAAGAACGTTAGCTTATCTCAGGCTAGAGTCTTAGCACAATAGTGGTTAAACTTGCTAACTGGGCTTCCTCCTCCTTGGTATAACCAGTGGGTAGATTTCATTCCACGTCCCTGGTGTATTAAAACACCGTCAGTACTACTACCTCCGACATCAGCAGGAAAGACATTATCGATAAAAAAAGGAACGTTGTCAATGTCAGTAAGATGGTACCAAGCGTTGCCATTAAAGATATTTCATTAAAGAACGCGGAGCAATGTGGTAACGATTGGAATTATTTGCGGCAGGAGTCTTAACGTTGATTGAAGCTTCAAACCACGAAACGTGCATATTGCGGGCATTCAGCAGCAAGCCGCCAATAATCGTACCTTTCTCGTTGCCCCTTGTGTAGGAGAATTTCAGCGTGCCTGAAAATCCCAGCGACGCGTTCTATCTACTGTCTACCCCTATCATTAGAAGGCTTTACCTGCGGTTAAGTAACTCCACGAGGAGAGAGAACAATGCGTCGAACTATGTTAAGAAACTAATGATGAAAAGTCAAAACCCTCACTTTTTTGGTCTTCAGCTGAGCGGCATAATGTTTTAGTTGAGTGTGTATATGTTTGTCCTCCCCCTTCCACAGCGCTTCGTGTTGTACGTACAGTCTATACACACATTTTAGTAAATACATCGTATTCATTGATTGCTGTTTTGCTCAGTGCTGTAAATCAGCCAGTGAGACCCCATACAGGGTAGGAAAAGAAAAGGCGGCGGTAGAGTGCCAGGTCAGAGGTCGCTATATGTCTCGCTCTCAAATTCATTTCATAACGACGTTAGCCGGGAATTTCATTGCCAGTAATATTTTGGCCTTAATGTCTCCTCACGGGAAAGCGGTCGACACCCTCTTTGAGATTTGCGATGGAATTTCGCGACAGAAAATTGCAACAGTACGCCAGTCGATCTTTTATTTCGTGGTAAGTTCAAGAGTGGTAAGCATCCATGGTCATTGATGTAAATCAAGGTGTCATTTATCAGAGTTCTGTTTCGGTTCTACGGAGAAAACAAAAATGATCGCCCTCTTGGTGCTGAGCTTGCGTGTCAAAAAAGGAGATTGTTTTTTTTTTTTCCCTCCTGTGTTAGCCTCCGATCGAAAATGATAATGACAGACTCTTTCTAATCCTCTCAGTTATGAAGAGGAAAATAGTCACGTGAGCCTGAGCTCTGGAAAGGCAACCACAACCATCGCAGTCATCATCATCATCATCATCATCATCATCATCATCATCATCATCATCATCATCATCATCATCACCACCACCACCACAACTACAACAACGACAACAACACACAAACAACAGTTCATTAGCAACACCATTTCCATCAACAGCACCGACTAATTTTCTAGACAGCTAGCTGTTTGTTTTTTTTTTGTCTCATCTGTAATTGTACTACAACAACACATGAGCTCACTTTCTCGTAAAGGTGTCATTTCTAATGTGCAGATTTGTTTGTTTTTTTTTTTATTCCCAAGGAAGGACGGTTGTTCAATTCGTAACAATTAGGCCTATGTCATGTACTTTATATTGAAGATCCTGTCACGCTTTCACCTATTGAAAATTCGACTTGATACGTGTAAAACGTGATATAAACACACAACGTAACAAAACTATGTAGGGAAGGTACTTCATTATTTTTGCGTATAGATGCACAAGTGGGCGACTCATAAGGAAAGGCAGACGAGACGAGACACTTGTAGTAAACCTCACAAGATTGCTGGTCGTAAAAGTGTTCAATTTCCCCCATACCTTTTAGGTCTTTGCCGTACTTCTTATAGAATAAGGGGCTTTTAGGATCGAAATTGAAGATGGAAGTAAGACTGCAATTGCGTATGCGTCGCTAGGATAAATCACGAACGGCAGGCATTAACGCCCTTCGGAGAAACTTGAAACGATGGAAGTAACTATGAACGAGGTAACTGTCGATGATGTGTGCACGAAATCCATACGGCGTCGCAACGATTCTGGCTTCCAGTGGCTTTCGTTTGAGTCCAACGCCAAGACTATAAACAGCTTTAGTTTATGAACTATCCCGATGATTGCGGGCGGTTCTTGGACTTGAAGACCGTAATATGAGAAGATCATGGTCACTGTGATAATAATCCTGGTCACGAATATGCCTCCCACCTCCGTTCCGTATCCATGGTTACCCGAGGGAAAGGAAATGAGCTGGGTAGATACTTGCTACTGTCGCGGAATTTTTCTCAAACTCACAAGAAGGAAATATCCCAGATTCCATCGCAAATGGCCGTGATATGTAGTTTAATTAGGCAGGTTATTCGTATTTCACATTACTGTTGCATTTTTAAAGGAAAAATGCGAGCCAGGGGACAAATCGCTCGGGAGTTGATGACCAAAACGCAATGTAATAATTGGCTTTGGTAACTTTTCTTATTTACAGAATAAACAAAAAAAAAAATACAGTCTTGGAAATACTTTTTCGAAACAAAAATCGATAGAGAACTGAAGACGAAATACACAGCTGTTCTGTCCATCAAGAGCCAGAGTAAAGCAGCGTGCTTTCTTTTTGACAAGGACATGAATTTTGAATTTTAAGTTGAGAACTTGTAGAGAACTTTTATCAGAAAGCGAGTGTCTCGCATAATCTTTTTCTTTTCTGTCAGACAAGGAACGATTTCAGTCATTAGCTACACTGATTTCCCGGTTGTTCGTCGTCTGCCTGGATTCGCTTGCCTTTTTTGTCCCTCTCCGACGAGAAAAGCGTGTGTTTAATAAGGGAAAGGGCATTCTATTCTAATTGTAAGACTATTTTGATGTGCGCATGAATCGTCCTTACAAAAGCATTCTCAAAAGATACTGTAAAACATGACATATTCGCGCATGGCATGAAATTTTCGCGAATTGGAGCCGACAGCCCTTTTCGTGGCATGAAATTTTCGCGAATTGCCACTGGTGTTCAATGCATGTAGTGTAGACAAAAACTTTCGCGTGCATTTTAATTTCGCGAATTTTGGCGCTCGCGAAATTCGCGAAATTAAAATGCACGCGAAAATTTCTCGTTTTACAGTAGCTAGAGCATCAGTGAAAGCATCAGGTCGATCTGCCTTCTCTCATCATGTCCGACTCCTCTTCTTCCTCCTCTTCATCTTCCCTCTCGTCTTCCACTTCCTCCTCCTCCTCTCTTAACCTGTTAACACCCGGCATCTCCATTCAACATTTCTCGTCTTTGCCGCGCACTTGATCAACAGTCCTTCGCATTGGAGGACGGTTTTGAAAGTGGGACGGAACAAGGATATCTAAGTACAATTGCGGGGAGATGTCTGCAAGGAATTTTTAGCCCCGGAGATCAAACGGAAAAATGCACTTGCGCATCCAACGACTGATTCCTCCAAATCCAATAACACGATCCAGGGATGATGATAAGAAGACTTTTCGCCAATCGCCACCGGGAAGCACGAAGTGACCTCTTTTCCCCCTCGATTCTCTACCAACCTCCCCCCCCCCCATATCACTCATTCAGTAAAGGAGAGGGAACGCAGGCCCACATACACGTGTACACCTACACACACACACACACACACACACACACACACACACACACACACGCACCCACACACACACACCCACACACCCTCACAGGCACACAGACAGAAAGACACTTTTTGTTTTATGATAAACACACACACACACACACACACACACACGCATATATATATACACACATACATACATATATACATACATACATACATACATACATACGTATACAAGTCACATAGGATGCAGTGACCCCGAGACGCCATTGAAAATAATATCATTCCCAGTGATACACAACAACTTGAACGACGTTCCAGACGTATCCGACGACAATGAGAAATGTTTGGAGGATTTGCTCTTCCATCGGCATTGATCCTCTTGTTGCTGATTGACAAGACAGAGAGGAGATCAGACGGGGTTCGTTGGAAACCTTTGGCATGACGCAGCCCGTGACAAACAAACAAACATAGACAGACAGACCATGGGCAGACAAACGAAAATAACATCTGACTAACAAACAAACACGAACGACGCCGAGTAGTACGTATATAGGACGAATGTTTCCTCTTCTCCGTCGTCTAATATGTTCTTCTTCTTGCATAAAATCTAATGATGGAAGAATATCCGTTTTTTATTCACTTCTCCGTTTCATATGGGTCATTTGTTGTTGACGATCATCTTTATACGGTATGAACAGTGCTATTTCTACACTGTAGATCCAAGGAAGATACCCCCTTCGTTGAACTTAGCATTACTGAAGCCTTCTGGGCTGCGAGTCATCAACAGGATATCACGGATTGCACCGACAAGTATACATACATACATACATTTGGTAGAATCGAAATGGCAAATGTGTTTTCATAATTTTCTTTTCTTTTGAGATCAATGGGTTTTATTTACATAAATTCTATATTCTGTTATTGATGGATCGTGTCCTTTGCTGAAGAAATTGTAATGAGTTCTGGTATGATGGTACATTGCTGAGAAGCATTTCTGTAATGTCTTGTTGCTCTTGTACAAGACGTTGGTTTGCCGTTGAACGCACGCGATAGCTGTCAGAGCACATCACCTCAGCGAACCTTAGACGCGGGACGGCCGTATTTTTCCAAAAGATCAAAAGATTGCTTATCTAAAGATCATCAACATACTTGGGAGAACCATTATAGGTTTCGGCGGCATATTATATACTCAACACACACACGCACACACGCAGGTGAGACGTCAGTTCCCGACCTGCGGTCTCCTGCGGTCTCTAGTCTTCTTGCCCAGTCCAACCCTGGAGCAAAATAATGTTTTCCACAACCCTCCGTCAATCCCGACGGCACTTATCTTCACATGATAAAAATTTTAAAATAAAATGATATATCACTTGACATGTCAAAACCGTCTCGTCGAAGAGTCTAGTTGTCAAATCTCAAAAAGAAACATGCAAAACAATAGCAGCAACAACAACAACAACAACAACAACAACAACAACAACAACAACAACAGCATCAACGACAAGAAAGACAGTGAAATGGTCATGGTCTCGTTAACAGACACAGCACGGAAGACTCTTCTAGCCCCCCCCCCCACCCCCCACCCCCAACCCCAACCCTTTCCCCAAATCATTCTTTATCCCAGACTGTGTCGTGCGACTGATGGGATAATTTGTTGACAATCTGCGGCGAATGATTCGAAGGAACGCTTGGATTGCTGCGGAATATTCTTCGTCATCATTCTTCTCGGCAGTCACTCCTCTAAACTGTATCAGCAAGTGTTTCTCAGGTCCGTGTCGTCTGCATCCCATTGATATCAGTCTGGGAGAGAGTGAGAGGAATTGGGGAGGGGGGGGGGCGGATGGGGGCGCTGCTTCCTCGCTGTATATTTTCCAGTTCAAGCGGGCGGTTGGGATCAGTCTTCATCGATCGATGCGATTTGAAAATGATCCGAGAATCGTGCCTGAAGCGAAGGGGCGCTGTATAGGGGGGGGGGGGGGGTGAATTGCGTGTCGTGGCAAAAAATAAGAGTGCGTTTACCTATATTTATGATGGTTGCCTTTTTTTCTTTTTCTTTTTCTTTATCTCCACCGGTTTCCTCCCCTCATTCTGCGAGAGATCGATTGGGATTTTACTCCCCTGTTGACAACACCGTGCTCCTCACGATTTCGCAAATGTTTGTAGTCTGCTTCTCAAAAGGAGCTGGAGTTTTTATTTTCTTTTCGTGACGTAGCGGGGCTAAGTTACCGACTCTTATCGTTCCGCTTAAATGTTCATTTCTATATCATGTATAAATATAAATACCCCATCCATTAGGTCCTATTGTGTCACGTAAGGGCTATTGATTTTTGTTATTTTCTATTTTTAGGATAATAATATTTCTTTGATGGGAGTTTGAAGGCCTGTGCTTGTTATGTTTACAGTACGCATTCTGTACGTAGTGTGGTAAATTCCACTAGGCATAAACAGCGACGCATCAAGCACAATGAATACCACCACGAAGAAGATAATGTCGTGTTTTCAATCAGGAATCCCACCCGACAACACAAATTTGTCACCGGAAATGACGCACGACGGTATTCAGGTGTTCATGAAACTTAAACACGTTCTAAACCTGGTGAATATAGGTTTGAAGTAGACTCGTTCTCGTTTGGATCTTAAACTTGAACGCCAACACGCAACTTCACTAATGCCAGAACAGGATGTTAAAATCTTTAGACATCATTTCAATAAGATGAGTTTTCATCGATCAATTTGTCTATTTGAAGAGAGATGATGATAATAATAGCAATAAGAAAGCGCAATACCTTGCATTTTGTTGGACATTATAGTGTTGCACTTTTCCAGTATGCGATCCCTGCTCAAAATGCAAGTCACATTCACATGAAATTTGAATCCGCTGATATTTGACATGGTGATAAGAATTGATTTCGACGAAGAAAAACAACATGGATAATCGTGTCATGGATGTCGATAGTGTAATTGTACATTCTGTTGATAAAAAGTGAAAATAAAGTTTGAATTTGAATTTGAATTGTAAATTCAGCCCTCAGATATCAAGGGCGTTTAGTAATATACAAACTACGTGTTACCACAAAGTCGCTTGTTGATTGATTAGCGACGGACCCAGATAACAACTTGCAAAACAACGTGAAAGACCAGTTACAATATATCAACCTGGATATTCATATCTGCCAACATTTTTCCACACCATATGGTGCAAAATATTCATGTTATTTTGGGTTGAGAGCTGATCGCTCTGATTTTCGTGTGCGAGAAATTTTCTAAATATGCAGTTCGTACAATTTCTTCTCTAATATTTCGAATCTAATTATTCTAGTTTCTCGCGATCAGACGAAGGCACGATTAGTTTTTCTTTACAGTTTAATCGTCGCACGAGGGAATCGTTCCTGATTTTGTTGATATTTATCATGATTTTTTTTTTCTGTTTGCAATTATGCGATCCTTTGCGGATTGTGTCTGTCACACGGGACCAAAATAAAATTGTGGTTGGCACAGATCGAACTGATTTTTAATTGGAGTTGGTTGGGTGTATTGATTTTTGTTTTCACAATACATGAATCCATACCTCACACGAAGCATGCTACCCCAACATTAATGAACAAGCGGCAGGAGATGTTTACGTCCACCCGCGGTCCTGGGAATACTATGCCAGGGCGTTCAATGTGGATCGATTTGTGTTGAATGCTATATGCAGGTGTAATTATCTTTTCTGTAATGAGACATTTCATATCATTCTCAATTTTATGGTACAATGTAAATAAGAGAAATGACTACGTCATTACCATATTTTACTTTGGGGCGATGTCGCGTCCTAACATTCTCTGATAATAGCAATTATTCTGTAAACATGTTGTGCACCAACAACAAAATAGCAACAACGAAAACAGCAAAACAAAATATGAAATGTACGTCAGTTATAATAACGACTGTGATTACAGTGATGAGACAGTTTAATCATGGATCTGCAACATGACCATAAGACCCTGCAGCCGCCCACTAGTTTGTTCGTGGGATATTAAAGAGCTGGTGGCTCTATTCAAGGGGATGGGACTGGTCTATCCATCGTTCATACACACATCTCATTGATTCGGGTGGTACCTGGCTCACTTCAGGCAAAAGAGGACATAACGCGCTGTAGTTGTGAACTGCCGAAGGCAGAAGATGGTCCGGGGGATAAATCACTCATCATACGTCAATATTCCCGCATCGCTGACGGAGTACACCATGTGTATTCCCTTTTTCTTTCCCCCCTCATGGGCGAGTCAATGTGATTACCATGTGGGGGAAATGGTGGAAATGTATTTCCTTGGAGCCAGAGCCAAACGATTATAACCATTTTGGGAGATGTCAATAATATGTGTATGGGAGTCAAAAGGGAAACCTAGGGCCGAATGTCTCAGCTGCTAGTCCTTGGTGAAGTGTCCCCAACCATTCATGGCTCTGTGCAGATTCACCACTCTTCTCCCTATCAATCTATCTACCTATCTATCTATCTATCTATCTATCTATCTATCTATCTATCTATCTATCTATCTATCTATCTATCTATCTATCTATCTATATATCAATCTTCATTTATTCATTTATATTTTGTTTCTTTCTTGTTGCCTTGCCTTTTATTTCTTTCTCCTTTTCTCCTTATGCTTTTCTTTTTTATCTTGGTGATGCTCTTCCTCTTCTTCTTCTTCTTCTCCTTTTCTTCTTCCTTTTTAGCCCTGTTTTTCTTCATTTTCTCTTCTTCCTTTTTAGCCCTGTTTTCCTTCATTTTCTGTTCTTCCTTTTTAGCCCTGTTTTCCTTCATTTTCTCTTCTTCCTCTTTCCAATCCTATCTCACTCCATGTATACGTTCTTGTTCTTCCCCCTCTCATTCTAAGTTCTTTCATGCTCACTGCTGCTGCTCATTGTAACTGATTTTATTGGTGCTTCAGTTTTTGGTCCTATATAGTGTAGGGCCCTACACACTGCCCTAGGAACTTCAGTCCACCGACTGCGGGTTAGGTCACTGGGCCAGTGTATTTTATGACTTTACTCTTTTCAACCCGTCGGGATAATTTGGCTGAAGTGTTTACCTAGTACTACATGTAGGCCTACTCACGACTCTTTAAAGGTCACCTGCACTGATACAATAAATGCTCTCTTGCTTTTCATAAGCGTTAATTTAGTGTTCGACTGAAATTTAACAATATTATTGTTCACAGCACATTATTTTATTGATACACGTTACGAAATGATAGACAGATTGAAATAATATGCAGTATATCCAATACATGTAATAAATACTCGAGTTTATCTTGCAGTAAGACTACGGCAATGACAATGTGTGTATAAACACACGTTGAGTTGACACGTTAACATGGCCACATGGTGACAGACACTACGACCTACTGAGAGATGTGATATGTTATAACGACGTTTAGGTGGAATGACCTGTTCCGACCGCTGCTAAAATGGGCAGTGTCATCGTCCGCAAATATTTACCAAATACTTGTTACACCGGCAGTCGGATTAATCTCTTGTTTATGATGGCTGTTAAAATGCGGAGGCATCCTGAATATCTACTTTTTCCCCTCTTTTTGTAGCAGGTGTATTTGGAAGGTGTTATGGAAAGGCGAATGTGGGTATCTTTCTAGAGTAAATATTGCCTCTTTGTACCCAATGGACACAAACGTTTCAAACAGACTTCAGGAAAATTGTGTATCAAGCACTGCTAATGTATACCACTGATAAAAAGGCTAGACCTACACATCTTAGGAACTGCTCCTCGATATGGAAACAAGCATAATTCAAGCAAACGAAATATTAAAAGCTGATGGGAGGAATGCGTTTGAGTGTTTCTGTTTGTGTCAGTTAATGTTTGATGGGTATGTTCGCAAGTGTAGGCCTACTGCGTTTTATATGTGTTGATTTTCTATTTCGATTGTTATCTTTCTTTTTCGTTCGAATCTTTGTTGAAGTGATTCGTGTAGGGATAATCAACGCAGTCATTTTATCATGACGTAGTGCTTACGTTCTTAGCCCCTTAAGTAATGATGAGCTGAGCAATCTAAAATGTATTCATCCGCGTAGATGGGATTAAATTTCCCCATTGTTTATGCTTAGTACTGTGTAGTTTGTAAATGCATCAGACCAACGATATACAAAGATTTCATGGACCTTACGCCGTGCCTTTTTTTTTTTTTTGCGTGTTATATTCGGTTGATCAAACACAGGTAATCGCACCCTTTTCTAACACTCGAATGACGTAAAATCGTACTATTGTTAAGGAGTCCGCAAGGACTTTGTTGCCGTTTGTGGCTTTGCCGTGATTAGCCTCTTTGTCATAATCTATCTGTATCCTACAAGAAATAAAGTTCAGGCAACGGCCAAGTGACCACTAGTAAGGCGTAGCGGCGGACCACCCTCGTCAACTCCATGTTATGCCACCTATCCCTCAATTTTTGTTACTGTTAGGTCGTCATTTTATGACCATCGTAAATCAAGAAGGCGATCAAATTCGTAATTCCCGCAGAATGTTGGCGATGAAATGACCAAAAGGTGCTGATAATGCCCTCAGAATGTGAGATGATTTTGTTTTGATAGTCAGTCGGCGCTCTGAGGGGCATGTGGTGATAGAGCGGTTGCGCCGTGACATTGATTTATGCTCGGCGTTCCACGGAGAGCACAATTAAAATACCATCGGAGTACAAACTTCGTGAGAATGTCGCCTATTCCCGATAGAGATATCGGAGCGCAACTTGATAAAGCACGCGCGGATTGTTTAGAAGAAATCGAGTCGGAACAAATTTCTTTTTTTTTTCTTCTTCTTTGTGATATTATTCGATGATTTTGAGATGGTTAAAGAGAAGTAGACACACAAACACAGACAGGCGTGTTCAGTATATGGTTGTATACAAAGAACCTCTTTGTCGTGTGATAAATATGAGGTGCTACCCTAAAAAAAATAGAGCAGTCGCCATTTTCTCGCAGGGGACAAACTGACTGAAATAGATCAGAGCGTCAAGAAGTTACGAAGTAGAAATCTTGGGACTGTGAGCTTAGGAGAGAGCATTCAATAACATAGATCTCTTTGTCTACTTCGAAATGTGTCGAAGGTGGGAGAAACTGATCTTTAGCTCCATAAATGGATTTATATTTAGCTATGCTATGATTCGCCCCCCCCCCCACCCTGCCGTGTGATTTGCTGAATGTATTTTCTGTTTTGTGCGAAGTTTCCTCTTCAGTTGTTGAAAAGGCCGCCGAGACTGGCGTATGAATTCGGCTCATTCCTTATGCCCAGTGAGCGGTGGACGTGCCTCATTGTTTGTGCACTCCTCTGCATTACCTCCCTGTTCCACAATATTATTTAGAGGCTGGTCTTTATACACAGATCCTTTTGTCTGATCAATAGATAATCCCTGTAAGAGCCTCGTTGAATGAAGAGACTTATATATAAACATTTTGGCAGCCAAAGTTTTCAGACAAACTGAACAGCTTTTAAAGTGCGCTTGGTGCTGACTTCTGCTGGTACCAAGCATGCACGGTGCTCGTCACCTGTAGTAGCTTTCTTCATACGAGATCACGATGACTGTGGCAGTCACGGAGAAACTTGCGGATTGATATTTTTTTTGAGATTATGTCAAGGATCAACTGATCGCCTGTCATCAGGGAAGATAGAAGTCTGTGAATTACCTTCTGTTTTTGTCAGATTTAAGGAATAGAAATGAGAGGCATGAACGATAACCGCCCTCCTGGTCGCTGTAAGTATATAAATGGTGTCAATTGATCGGAAAACTTTTATATGTTTTCCCATGAGATTTGATGGGTGTTGGGGTGTTCCAGTAATTTAGCATGTTTATAGAGTAACTGTGAACCACCACATCTCTTCTATACGAACACACTGAATATTGATATGCATAGATTAATCGTACTTTTCATGACATAACCTGTAGGCCTACATTACTCAGCTCGCACGTTGTGTCTTTCATTGGCAATAAATTGAATCACACAAGCAAAGAATGATGATGACAAATTTCTGTGATATCTCTATTGAACGTGCTACCAAGAATCACTGTCGTTTGAGAATCGCGGTTGTCATTTTCCATGGCATTTATGTATCAATCTTTATGATTACGATGTGTATCTGAAGTATTCATTCGATGGTTAATTATTAAGGTATAATGCATCAAACTGAAGGAGTAGGGCGTAATCGTCAGGTCACCATATACTATCGAGAAATCTGTGCTTAAATGATTTCCGTCGTTCTCCGTAACAAACACCATTTTAGAGGATAATAGTTCAAGTATGGATCTACTTTATTTAGCTTATCTACCGCGCTTGCGTCACCAATCCCAGAAGGTTCCATACCACCCATAAACGTGAGCCCTACTAAAGACGGGATTTCGTCCTCTCCTGTTTTTATTTTCGCTAACATTTTTGTTATTTTTTTTTTGTGATTGTGTATGACGGCGTGCGTGTGTGTGTGTGCTCGTGTACTTGTGTTTTGTCTCTTCAATTGCCCTTTCCCTTAGCAGAAATTGACATCATAAATTTCCTCTTGCCAGATCAGTGACCTCTTCTCTCATAGATTTTCATGGTTTTAAAGAGCCTCGTGATAGCTGAAATTGCTGAAGTCAGTGAAGAGTATTTGCTTACAGTCGACAGTCATGAACAAGTAATTTCTCTTTCTGAGTTTATCATTTGCCCGTCTCTAAACTTCTTTCATTTTCCGCATTCATTTTTTTCGTCATATCCTTATTGTTTTTCCTATAGTAGTTTTTGTCCTTATGAATGCATTGTCCTTTTTCTGGTTTCCTTTTCTTAAATCTTCTGTTTTACTTACCCTCACGCCCCGTGATGCTTTCTTCTCTCAGTTCATTTTCACACTTTATATGTTTTCTTCTCTCTTTCCTCTCATCATGGGGTCTTCTGGTCTTCTTCTCTTCAATAACCGTCTCCTTCCATCCCACCATCATGTCTTCTCATGTTCTCGTCTTGTCTCTTCTTTTTCTCCTTCATCTCACAACTCATCTGCTCTTTCATCTCCTCCTCTTCCTCCTCCCTCACATTTTTTTCTCCTCCTTTAAATTCTGACCAGCTTGTGCACCCGCGTTGCCGTCATTGGTAGATTCGGTGTTATTTTTGTGCAGTTACCTTGGTGATGGGCAGCGACGTTCGATGTTGTTTCAGAGAGCGAAACATGGGGGGGGGGGGGGTGAGGGAGATGTGATACTTGTCGATGAAATTCGAGTTCACTGACCCCAACATTGTTTTTGTTTTTCCGCCTTTATGATGGGTTGGAGGTGGGGTGCTTGGGTAATCGCCGTGGTTCACGGATGCTGTAGCTCCATCATTAGATACTGCGTGGCGAAAATGACTGTGCGCGACCT
Organism: Diadema setosum; assembly: GCF_964275005.1. NCBI lineage: Eukaryota > Metazoa > Echinodermata > Echinoidea > Diadematoida > Diadematidae > Diadema > Diadema setosum. The sequence goes on from NC_092694.1 coordinate 15,268,856, forward strand.
CTCGTGTTCGTAAGATGTCAGTGTCTCAGTTGAAAATATTTGCAGACATGAAAAAAAAAAAAACACGATATTGTTTTTTTTTTTATTCATTTTACACAATTTGACTTCTCGTTGGTGCATTACCCTATTCCATTTTGTCTGTCGCTTATCATTCACATGACTACCAAATATCATAATTTCATCGTAGCGTCAGAACATCACATATCATATTAGGAATACACGAACGTGTAGGCCTATATTACTGATACAACACAATATGTAGAATGTAGTAATGGTGATACCGCAACACAGTCCCGTTGCCAACACGATGTGAGATATCGATAAAGTCGCTAACTACAGCTAGGACGCGCTTCGTAGGTGATGAACAGATTCATTATGAAATTTGTAGTATTAATGTATGGAAAGGTTTAGGTAATAGGCCTATGTAGTTTGATTCATCTGAAATCTCTACAACCGCCATCTGTGATGTATATTACATTTTATTTGATTTTTATCATTCCTTTTTCTTTGACCGCAATGTCTTTGGAAAAAGTGAACAAAAGCAATCGTGAGTTGAAAAGTGGGCAATAATAAGACACAATCCATCCCTATTGACCGCAAACTGGAACCATCGCGATTCCGTGAATAAATGACTTATTTTCTGAAAGAACTGTGCCGTGACATCACTAAAGTGCCCCTCTGAGTGCCTGCTCCGGAATAAACAAGTTTACTGCTTTTTTCCCCGTCCCCTTTTTCTTCTTTCCTTTCTGAAAGACACACTTGTTACGTCGTGTTTGTCTGTCAGCGGTGTCTAATATTTTGGGAGATTTGCAGCGTTTACGGCAGTCTTGTTTTCAGACAATGGAAAGCCACAAATACCTTTTTTTTTTCTTTCTTTCTTTTTTTTTTTTCGTGCCAGCCGGGGTTTGAGCTCCAATCCGATTAGTGCAGTGAAAGGGTGGAAAAAGGATAATGTCAAAAGAATGTCCAGGGTCTATCTCTTTACTATCTGGTACGCTTATCACTCTGGATTCATCTGATGCGCTTTAGGTCATGTGTTCGTCGTTTCTGTATCTTATCTATGTTTCATAATCTCACCCCCCCCCCCCCCCCCCGTATTAAAAGTGTCAGCCTTGTTATGGCGTTTAAAGTGACTTTTTTTTTCCCCAGCCTCTAATAGGCATGTGCTGGGGCGTTACCAATAGGTAGTCCACAGCACCATAGTTGCAGTAGCCAGTACGCTGCATTAACATGTTTAATGCTTCCACACATGACGTGTGTAGGCCTACATGAAAGAACCACATACATGTAGGGCCTACATGGTAGGCCCTATATTATCAGGTAGGCACCTATATCGTTTTTTGTCTTCGTGTTGCAAGTCGCATAAAGCAATTTTAAAGCAGCATACTGGCTACTGCTCTTGTGCTGTGGAGTGTCCCAGAATGCCTAAAATATCAGCCTTGGATAAATTTTCGTTTCAGTCTCTTCTTCCCACATTGTCTTCGTGAATGGTTATATCTCCCCGGCACTAATTCTGTTATTGTTGTTTTTGTTGAGAATTGACACTCACAGATTCAACCGATTCACCTTTGAATTGACTGCAGGGAAATGCTACTCCACTAACAATTAGTCATTGATATTGTCAACGCCCGTGAGATGCGTATTCAAAGTTAAGTGTTTAGCCGCCTTCTGTGCAAAACATGTGACATGGTTACCCCCATTTCAGTTTCCACCTCCTCCATAAAAGTCACGGGGTATACCGTGTAGGTTGGTGAAATTCCATGGCGCAAGAGAAAAACCACCGTTCCACTTTGTGGCTTGTCCTGCACTGAGCTGCACGACCCTGGCTGGAGATCGGATTCCGATGGCGGGGGATTACCTTCTGAATTCATGCCGATTTCTTTGAAGGGAAGCCCGTCATGCCCCGTAGATCTTGCAGGACTATAATAGAGAATGATTGAAAGACTACAAAGAAGAGATAGGGAATTTTGTATACCGCGCTTGCCAATATAGAGCACATTTTGAGCCCAATACGTATTTCAACGTCGCCATTAGTCTAGTTTGGCACGTCACTGTAATTGTGCACAGATTCCATATTGTCTACTCATTGGGGCTGACGAACCATATTCTATTCACAATATTCTGCCATTTAAAGGCATAATTTACCATTTGCAGATGAAACAAAAACCCAGCATTAGTGCTTTAAAATGGTTGTAAAATGTGAGTTAGGGATAGAAACAACCTCTGTAAAGAATTGAATACGTATAATTGATGCCAAGTATTGCTAAATACACAAAATGTGAACAATAATTATAATAAAAATGTTTCCAGACTAAACCGTCTACAGTTATGGTTTATTCAGAAAAAAAAAACTGATATCTCCTTATATTTTAAGCTTTATTGCAAACATTTTATATGGTATAGGATGATTTTGTAATACAACAGACCTACAAATAGGGCCTATGCATTGAATGTGATATCTTATTTTTTTTTTTAATCACTGCTCCCAAAGGTAAACTGGACTTTGATATACTGATATTTTGAAATCAGATGAAAATTTTGGGGAAAAAAAAAATAAGTATGTGACAAGAAAAAAAAAGAAGAATTAAGATCATCTTTCAAGAAGAGGGAGTCGACATTACAGGGTGAAATGGTGAAGAGAATAAAAGATACAACTGTTATAGCGGGGGAAAAAGAGAATTGATATCTACATTAGAGTGAGTAGAACATGCAGACTGATGGAATGATAAAGGTAGAACATGGAAGAGGAGGAAGAAAAGGAGGGGGAATCAGAACTCAACGCAAACAAATTTATATCATTTTTTCCTGATTTCAGATCGAAGAACACGACGCAACAAGATTTCTTTTTCTTCTTTTTTTTTTCTCATTTTGGCGTCCATCAGTGAGCGTCCCCAGTTTTCAAGTGCATGCACTCGGCCGTCGAATGTTGATTCTGTCGCACACACGATATCGAAAAGACTTGTGGGGGTACGGCCGGTCCGCCCTGTCCGATCCGGCCGGAGATCTCGGTGGGATTTCGAGTAGCAGGGAAGCCTTGTTCTGCCGCCCCGCTGAGTTTGGTGAAGTTTTTGAAAAATAACCCATGATAAAGTCCTTCAGAAAGAGACGTCAGACGTTGTCAAAATGTAGACTTATTTGTTTTCTCTGTACTTGTGTACCGCTGTCGTGTATATTTGAACTATCGAAGTTATATTCGTTACCACTGACGATGTTCCATTTATTCTCAGTGGATGTGCTCTATTCTCTGTCTGTCTTTCTGTCTCTCTGTTTCCTTGTAAGTATCGACTCCATCTGCCTGTCTTGAAATACATAATTGGACTCTTTTTGTTTGTTTTTTATTATTATTATATTCGTTAAGCTCCCTCTTTTTTCTTCCTTTTTTTTTTTCCTTCTTTTCGTTTGTGTATCTCCGTGTCTTGCCAAGCCTGCCAAAAAATCATACCCAGGCCTGTCCGCTTCCTAGACATGGTAGAAGTAACTTTGCCTTTAAGTATGACTCCAACGGCTTAGGTTTACATTGTACGTCGAGTGTCTTATTCGAGACTTAATTCTAATCAGCTGCTAGGAAAGATGAAAACGCGAGGAGAGTTGTTCCTGTATGATCTAACCTGCAGCCATGATGTCTCGGGCTCGAAATCATTGATATGATAGCAGTGCCAATTCACTGAACGACATTCTATCTCTCACACTGACTGACACACACAATTCATATTGGTATAGCTAACGAACACCGATGTCTTGAATGAACGACGGACAGCTGAGCTCTTCGCACGCAATGACGTGTTCTAGATCCGCATTGCAAATGGAGTCGTCCACCTGACGAATATCAAATTAATAAGTTCATTTCTAATAACGTCTCCTTTGCGGGTTTCATTCATCCTTCCTGACAGACACGAGGATTAATCCAAATTATGATTATTATTCTGCATTGACGCTCTTCTGTATTTCTTTGGCTTGTCGGCTCGCTTGAACTTCTAGCATTTTTTTTTTCTCTCCCGCTCCCTTTCCCCCTAACGATGCCTGATCCAATTTTGTCGAAAGCAAAGCCGAATGCTATGAGAAATGATTTTTATCAATAAAGACGTCTGGAACAATTACCGCTGCGGGCGCAATTCCGTGTTGGCCAGATGAAACAACGGCTTTGTGGGCGTACGTCGTGTCTCAAAACGACCCTCTCAATGGCACGAACTGTCCCGTAATCCAGTTTTCGAGTGCTCGCTGGCGAGCACGGGGCGTGAGTACCCGTTCGGGTAGGGCGATTATTTCCTAAAGAGGAAACGACCTCCTAATTTGTTTGTTAATGCTTTGATTTCGACTGTAATAGTTTCAACAAACAGTGGTCGAGACGGTCGATAAATAAGGTTGTAAGTATCACATATAAGATCAACTATCACGTTTCATCTTTTTTTTTTTTTTATATAGTCACTGCATTTTGGAATCCATCTAGTTTTGAACTATAAAGCACTTTTAATTCCTCTTTCACGAGTCCTGTTGCTTCCTTGTTACAGTTTTTTGATTGTTATTAGAGGCTATTCTCAAGTCAAGACTAACCGACTCAAACTCATTAGACCTGGATCGATATCCAGAGGCATATTCTGATAAAAGTTGAAGTAATATTCAATGATTGTCAAAACGATATCCTCCCCCCTCCCCCCCCCCCAAAAAAAAAGGGGGGGGGGGGGGAGAAAAGGAGAAGGATAGAAAAGAAGAAAGCCCACAATGTGGCCCGGGACAAAGCCATTTAACATGTTAAGCGTTCACGAATACTTATGAAGCGGACAACTTTATACATCATGCTGTCACAACAGCCGAGTTCCGCCGAGGGGGAGGTAATGGTCTCGCTATTTCTTGCCATAATTAACTTAAAATGCGCGGGGAACAAAAGATTCGAAAGCTGCAGAGGGGGCAAAGAGGGAGGGACGGGGGAGGTTATACCTGGCAAGGCGTAAGGAACCTGATTAACCCCAACCCTATGCCAGCGCCCCGGAATGAAATAACACTCTTAAAAAACTAATGTGATATTGTTATTGCGACCTCAGCGTTGAAGCCGGGCCCGAGTCCTCAATCACACCGGTGACAAGGCCTGTGGCAGACAGTGATACATTTGACGGAAAACTGTGAAAAACACGAAGTGCGTAAAACCTTGGTCCTCATCACTTTGAAAATCTTCTCCTCTCTTTTTTTTTTTTTAAATGCCAATTTGCCACCTCGTTTTTCCTCCATCTTCCCCCTACCCCCTCCACCTCCTTTGTGCTTTTCCCCCTGCTCGCGAGGTTTTCGCAGGTTGTTCAGGTAACTCCCTCTAAATTATGATTTTTTTTTTTTTATTACTTCCAATGTCTTTCACTTCTCTTTTTTTTTTTTCATTTCCACCTTCTCTCTTATTTTTGGGCCTCGGGGATCTTGGCAATTATTATTTATGATCGTCAAATCTGACGTCTCGAATGGTATTCTTAAAAAAAAAAAGAAAAAAAAAACCTTTGTCATTTTTCTCCTGTTTATGAGGGGGTGGAGACATGAATTTACTTTTACCCTCTACCTTTCCCCATCCCTTTCCTTACTCTCTGCTGTGGGAAAAGAACAGAAATCCTTCAGGTCACTGAGGGGTTCTTTGTTCGCTGTAAAATGAAAAAAAAAAAAACAAAAACGAGAGTTGTTGCCATGACTATGAGTGCAGACTGCCAATTAAAGAAGACGGAAAGAAAAGAGGAGATGAAAGAAGAAGGAAGAGAGAGAGAGAAAAAAAAAGAGGGAAAAGGGGATTGATATCAACATTTATAGGGCTCTAAATGTTGTCTAAAAATAGTGCTGGTATGCCAAGTGATTTTACACTACAAATCCTTCTAAGCACTAACTATCCATGTTCGCTGTTGAGTAAAAGAGACGAAAGTGAAAAAACAAAACAAAAAACGGTATATGAATTTCATTTTATTTCATTCGTTGTCTTGCGAATCACAACAACCGAATCGCTACCTATATTTACCCCCGATAACCTTTATGGTTTTTGCGACAATAATGCCCTCAGTTAATATCACATATCAGAACATTACTTCTGCTTGTCAGGTGCATTGAGGGTGCGTCCACGCGTTGCCATAGCAACTCGGGGTCCGTCAATAATGCGGCTTGGCTGTGTTTTGGGTGGATGGATAGTTAACGCTTGACGTCAAATGTATTGGCGATGGATGACGGATATAGGTGCCGCCGTCTATATCGGGAATACTGCCAGTATTATTATCTTTTATAGCTAATCGGAGTGGGTAGAGGAAAGCGACAATAAGTTACACAATGAACACTCAATCTATAAATCAGAACCTTGGGGAAGATATAATAATCTTAAGCCTGATGATACTTCATTATTAGATAGTGATATCAGTCTCACAAAAGTATTAAAGCAGATTGGCAACTCACTGCAGTTCGTTTTCGCACGAGCACTTAAAATGAAAAAGAAAATACGTATTTTGAACCGTGTATATAACATAATGTCTTCCTTTATCTATTTGTTTAACCATCTGTTTTTAGGTAAGCTTCGTGTTTTTGTGTGCTTATGATTGCGTGTGTTTATGTTGAAGATGGGTTGACGTTTGTCGATATAGATGGTGATTGTGTAATTCATTCGTACAAAGACGTGAACCTCCGATCATTGCAAGCACTTTGCATACGACAATCATTTTGTCACTCTTGCTTAGATAGTGTTTCTTCAAGCCACTGGGAAAGAAGATATTCTTTTTCACTCTTGCCGTTTGTGCTCAGTTTATGGAGTCCGTAATGAAGCCCGTGTATGATGTGAGAGCGAAAATGATGGCATGGCATTATATATAGCCAATGCTGTACGCGTGTGATTGCGTCCATTGGAAAGATTTTTTTTTTTTTTTTTTTGTGTGTGTGTGTGTGTATATATTGTGTGGGCATGGTACCATCATAATTATTCACCTTACATTCCCTTCACCACTGGAATGATGCAGAGAGAGACGCGTAATGCGTTCGAGATGGTGTCGACTGAAGCATTACAAATGACACCACGCAGCGAGCTAGGCGCTTTAATTGGGAGATTGAGCGAGCTTTTGTGCGCTTCTCTTTCAAACAGTTCCAGTCGCAGATATAATCAAATTCCGAACCATCTCAATAATGCTCAGGGGGGAATGAGAAAAGACTTGCAAGTCTTTCAATATTCCCTAGGCGTATCCGTGAGGGGACTGCAGCTTCCCCCGTCCACTTGTTAATGTTGCGTTCGCCATCATTACGCCACGAAGATAATTCGTGGTAGTTGGTAGGTAACCAATGACGATGAAAACATGATGCGCAGATGACGCAAGGTGGCGCTGTGACATAATAATGAAGGACTCGGTCAGTCTGTACTTCCCGATAGCGTTTTTTTTTTAAGACGGCACAGATTGGGGCATGGCGCGTGTTAAACCTATGGGAAAAACGTTGGGTTAGGGTTATTGGTTATGGTTATGGTTAGGGTTAGGGTTAGAGTTGGGGTTAGGGTTAGGGTTAGGGTTAGGGTTTGATGGTTAGGGTTAGGATTAGGATTAGGGTTAGGTTTAGGGATAGGGTCCCCGATAGATTTTTAGTTTCCCCAATCTGTGCCGTCTAAAAAAAAACACGCTTCCCGATACAACTCCTACAAACTGCTTTGTCTTATGGGAATTTCATGATTGAAAGCGATGTCTTCCTTAATCACCAATTATAAGATATCAGACAATTCCTTAAAGCATTTGAGCTAACCAGAGCTGTATCCTTTCTTCAACAACGTTACTCTGTACACGGCTTTTCCTCTGTAGAATGTCGATTGTAATTGTTCACTTCATTACACTTCATTACAATTGAGCATCATTTCACTTTACAATAATCATTCTCTTTGTCACTTTGATTTTTTTTTTCCTGTACAGTGCTCTTCTTCTGCAACTTCGAGAATGACTGTGCAAACGCCATCGTGCAAGAACGCAACGATGAGATGGACTTCGAAGTCGGGCACGGATGGCAAGGAGAGTGGAGCACAGGGCCGGAGGTCGATCACACCTTTAAAAATAGCAGTGGTGAGCACCATTCTTCCCTTAATCTGTTATTGTGCAAATTTTGATTAGTTGTTTAATGCTATAATAAAGATATTCGTAGAATAGTGAATGATGGTAATCCAGGGCGGTAGAGCGTCTGCCTTACGATCCCAAGAACCTCGGTTTGATTCCCGGGTCCCACTGAGCAATGTTGTGTATTATAATCATACCGAGTGGTCCCCTCTAGTAAGAGGCGAAACACTCTGTCCCAGCCTGGGATAGGTAACAAAATGGAGGTACCGTGAGCGTGTGTTAGAGTCAAAACTCGTGCACGTACAAGATTCTGCCCCAATTATTCTTCGCAAAGAGCAGGGTGTTTAACCCAGTGAATTGGTTCTGCCTTTTTACATCCAACTGGAACCAGCTATGAAAGACCAGCTATTATTGCAACTGAATGAAATGGGCTATCTAGCCGTCTTCTCAGATGGCAGTTAAACAGACAGACAGACAGACAAACAAACAAACAAACAAACAAACAAACAAACAAACAAACAAACAAACAAACACAGGAAATGTGATAAAGGCATGTGAGACAAGTGTCTGTAACACGAGTTAACTGCGGAAGACATTTCTGTTTTTTCCGGAAGGAAAAAGATCACTTCTTGACTCATTGGAAACACAACAGGAAATAATATGCTGTAGTTTGTTAGACCTCTGATGCAAATACTATGGGACTTCTACGTCACTACTACCATGGTCTTGGCTACCACTTCTAAATCCCCACAAGAGAGCCATGGTAACTTAATATAACTCGCTGGCTCTCAAACTACAATACTTTGCTCTTAAAGTTCTCGACTTTTCTTGCACCCTTTTTCATCTAGGCGTGGATACCATAGATTACTAATCATAACTCTTTTTGATAAGAAAACGTCTCCATTGAATTGTTTCATTTGATTTTTTTTATTTCTTCCCTAGGCAACTATTTTTTCATCAATGCCAACGCGCCCGGTGTTCGCCAGGGCTACAGGGCGGTCATCACGCTCCCGATGGACCCGCGCCGCTTCCGCATGGGACAGGGGGAGCTGAGCTTCGCCTACCACATGTACGACGGGTACGGGTCCCGCAACAACATGGGCACACTGAGCGTGTACCTGCTGTGCGACGGGGAGTACAACCGGACGTGGTCGGTGGACGGCAACCAGGGCGAAAGTTGGCACCAGGTGGTCATACCACTGGAGTGCTCCGGCGAACCTGTTAAGGTAATAAATACATTATATTTGTACTATATTTATTGCATTTATTGTTTGTAGTAACTTCGTATTTTTCTGTTTTGCTATGTTCTTTTGCTCAGTTTTGTCTAATTCTGTTTTTCTCTAAATTTAATCATAATCCTAATAATTTCACATCATTTCATTTTATTATTCATATCCAAACAATACGAAATTATTGAAAAATGAAAATGAAGATTTGTACAAGAAAGTGAACTGGCGTGAATCAAGTGCAAAAGCAAATGATAATAATACAGTATATTGGCAATAGGAAAACAAGTGTAACAATTATGATTAATGATATTTTATTTTGCTATTATTGCCCTGTTATCATAAAGAGTTTAGTAGATGTGGATCGAGGGGAGTGAGTAAGAACAACCCGCAGTGATTTCAGCAGGGACCCTTGTTTTCAATATTTTGTACTGTGACATGGAAACGGAATAAAACAACGAATACAATATTCATTATGTAACGTGAAACAGAAGAAATCGACCACTTGAAGTAACAAACATATTACCATATTCTCCAAGAATTCATTGGAATACTGCCACCCACAATAATGTGGATGGATGCACAAATAATATTTCTATAGCTATCACCAACGTTTCTGATGATTGTAGTTTGCAATCCGCGTTATGAGATCTGCATGCCATGATTATAATAATTTCTATGTGTAACGTTTACTCTAACCTTTGCTCATGATAGTTTACACTTGATTCGCTTTATCATAGGTATCACTGGAGGCTATTCGAAATGGCGTGCAGAGTGACATCGTGATCGACGATATCAAACTCGTCGACATCTTCGAGGGAGATCGTAAGTACTTAGATCTCTCGTCCAGTGGATTTGTGTTAGTTATTTTGATTGCGGTGATGACACTGGCAATATGTCAGTGGAAAAGGACATAATAAACAGTGAATATAAAAAAAAAAATAATGATGATTTTTAATTTGGGCTCTTGTCGAGGGAGATGTGGTATACATTTCTTTCATTGATCATTATGGAAGAGTTCGACAGAAAAAAAAAGCAACGAAAACGATTATTATCATTTATGACTACCCATTAACAAATGACGAAATGATAACGCGTGTGCATACTCATGGATCGTACCCGTTTGCCTTCAAATGATGTTGCTATTCTTTCTACAACAGTGTTAAAGTTCTTTGAATGCCTGTTTTTTGGTTGGATAGGCAACAGTGCGGAGTAAATGAACTGCAACGAAGACTGCACAAAAAAAGTGAATTCGTGCACTCCCTGCACTCTGTCAAGATTAGATTAATGATAAGAGTTATTCTAACAAGATAGAAACTTAAGGAATAATAAAATATGTCTCGATTTTCATGTAAGAAAAGAATACAGAATTCCTTCACAGGGTAAGTGCGAGTTTAAGTAATTTGTGTTGTTTTTTTATTGTTGTTTTTATCTCCTTACTAACGTAGCTCCGCTACCCGCGACGGAAATCTCACGCTCTGAGCTGCCACAGTCATCCAGGAGCACGCCCTCAACGTCGAGAGGGGGAGGAGGACTCTCTGGCACGCCGCTTTTGACGGGCAATCCCAACCAGGGTGGGACCTCGGGTCAAACGGTCCTCCCCGGGGGGACAGGGAGCATCACCCCGCCCCCTATAGGCAACCCCAACAACGGTCTAGGTGCGTTGGTTTGCGTTAATAGATAACAGCCTCCCTGCTTACCCTGTCGTTCGTTTCTCCTCTCTCTTCATTTTCATTTTCCCCCTATTAATCCAATCTCTTCATCCCCCTCTCTTTATTCCTTTTTTCCTCTCTTCAAAACTTATGGGTCTGTTTTCTTTTTCTCTTTGTTTCTTTGCCTTTCTGTCCTGGAATCTTCGTGAGTCTTATTTGATTAAATATTAATTCTTTAAACAGAGTGGGGATATGCTGTAATAATTGTTCTTCATCCGTAAGTTATAGCATCAGGGTTTATCAGTGGACTAACATGATTCAAACGGAACATGCAACCAATGATAAATATCGATGTCCTCGTTTTAACTCATAACCGGTTCGCATGCTATTTTGTCTTTCCTCTAATCAATGTTGCATGATGGGACATAACAATAACACATTTCATTGCGTTTGTTAGTGTCAGTACGTTGATACTGATATTGAAACTATGTATATTCTGAGTTTGTCATGTTTTTCCTCCTGTTATTTTTCTTTCTAAATTTACAGGAATGGATATCATCATTCCAATTGCAGCCGCTGCTCTGGTGGCGTTAATTCTCATCATCATTCTCATTCTGGTGTTACTGTTCACCAAACGCAAGTAAGTTATAAGTCTTCATGTGTCTTAAATTTTGTTGTAAAAGCTTGTGGCTAGCCAACGTAATCATCAAAATCCCGTGTGTGTGATTTTTGTTTTTTGTTTTTTGTGTTTGTTTATATATCATTAATTGTTCTCGTTAGATATCCTTATTTCACCTAAAACAGTGTATTTCTCAGTAGATGTTGCCACGTAATCGGGATAAATCTGTGATGCAAAGAAGGATGCAGGGATGGAAAATTTGGATTATTCATTCATATTGTCTGATGTCTATGATAGATCTGAATATGACTGTATTCGCGCGTATTCTTATCGAATGAAGGAAGAATAATTATGAACCTTGATCACTACCTCATATATCATTTTCAAGCATCAGAAGAGGATTACTTTCTTGTCAGTACGAATGATAATTGAATATGGTTAGGGCATTCAAACATCGTTGTGTCGTAACCCAAAAGCGTCACTATAATGGATGTTGATGGAGATGCTTCACTGCGAGTGATTAATCGTTGTTCCTCCTGCCCTTAATTGTTACTGCAGGAAAACCAAGAAGACTGGTGAGATGGCGGAGCCACCGTTACAACTCTATGAGGATAACATCTTCGAGACCTCACCGGACCGGAAGTACGAGTCCCTCCAGGGCCCTCTGTCCAATTCGGACAGAATCTACGAAGAGCTCCAGCACAAAAAGTCCCCGCACGCCGACATGCGACGTAACGGCGGTCCCCACACGCACGCGCCCTACCAACATGGGGCGAGGATGAATGGACACGTGCCACCCGCAATGCGACGCAGTATGCCAGAGCTGGGCGACAACTTCTACGACCGCATCAACGACCGTATCCACCACGAGCCCATGCAGACCCACGTCAACGCCCACGTGCGGAACGACAACAACCATAACAACTTCATCGATCGCAGCCAGACGTATCATCCTAGCAGGGTCAGTTACCATAGCAACGTGGAAGACCATCCCTACTTCACTCTAATGCCTGATGTGGTGTCATCGACAGCCTTCCAAGATGACCGCATCGTGTTCGACATCCCACCGCCCCCGTCTTCCACTCCTCCCCCATTGCCGCCGCCTCCTCGAGAGTACGACTACGGTAGACCATTGCAGGGAGCCATGCCCCTGGACGAAGGAGACATTCATGACTTAAATGAATATCATGATGTGCAGGATGTCGAGCCTCGCCGACCGAGGTCAATGAACTCCAATTTTGATGACGAGGACGACTTTGGTCGGCATCGCATGGCTGTCGACCTTGACGTGGAAGGGGACAGAGGATATCAGATGGGAAGTGATCTTAGGTTGAGTAGAGATACAGACATCAGCGCCCACATGGATCTTGATTTCGATATGGACGTCGACATGCGAATGTCCGCAGACGGAGACATTGACATCCACAGTATGGACACGTTGGAGGTTGCCAGGGCCTTCGATAGGGGACGCGATCGCCGGAGCCGCGACATGGAGCTTGAGCGAAACCTCGACCACCCCTCCCGGTACGGCGCAGCCGTGGGTGGAGTCGACAGGAGAATGAATTCGAGAAGGGACTACGACCTCGAGAGCGATTCTAAAAACTACCAACATTCTCCGTATAACCACCACATAGACGAGGATCCGCAGGGCCACATAAGGATGGTCAATCTGAACTACTCGCCCACAGGGGTCCATGTATAACACGTACTTCTCACCCACCAGCCGTTCTAGTTCAGAAAACAGACACGGACAGTGACGACTCGATTTCATGTATTCTTACCCCAAACGTTGATGGCGTGCTTTATGATGATCTCTTCGAGTGCCCATGTCTAGACGAGTTCAATGGGGCAACAATTCCGTGATAGGACTCTACGTCGCAGATCTTTCACTTTGCAACGGACATTCGGGATGTACTGTTTGCCGTGGCCTTTTCATGCATGTTGAAACTCACAGAAACTGACTACCCGCAGTTTGCACGGACACACTGTAGGTTGAGTCAGTCTTAACAACCTATGTAGCACAAAACAACTCTCTCGTAAACGCGCAAATATATGAATCTGTCCGTTTCACTGTTTCAGTAAATAGCTGCCTACTGTTTTAAATGGAAACATGGCTTCGCTCAATGAAGCACAACTAAACAATGTAACCATTTTTTATATGTATGTACCCAGTACTGCGAATATGCGCTGATCTCTTTTTTATGCACCGCGTAAGATATGCAAGAATGGAGTTGGGTTAAACATTTGACACATATATTCACTAATTATAGTCAATGGAAGAAGAGTTTCTCACTTTCACGATAGCACACTATATTATTCTCTTAATAATGCCTTAATACAATGCAGTCGGTATGACGAATCAACTTGCGTGGCTCCACCTCCGCGAGGCTGAGTTTGAATTAAGACAGGGTGTGCACGTACTGTATAGAACTGCAAAGATTATAGTTGCCAAGCAACTGTGGCAGTAAGACGCACGTACCCTGTTGGTTTGAGTCACGTGACTTCATCGCAATATTATTACTATGTCATTATTTTTTTTTATGATACTTCTTGTACTGGAGTACGCAGACTATGAAAGCAGCCGTTGAGATTCTGTCAATTTATGACAATACAATGGAGCGCGGTTATTCTAACATCATAACGGATATTGCATGAGGATTGGTATACATCTGCTTTTATCTATGATCTTTAGGCTGTGTTGGTTGAAGAAAAAAGCAACAAGCAACCACACGAAGAAACAAGCAAAGGAGCAAGAGTATATTGTTTGGTGGTTTGAACAGTGAAAGGAGGGATTAGTTATGAGGAAACAGTGTATGGATGTCTTTAGACCAGCATTGACCAGTAGAGGTCAAAGTTCATTTTACTGGTGCGATGTATAATATGACCATTTTTTTTTTTTTTCACGGAGAGAGGGAAGATTGAATCTTCATAAGAATATTGTATTATACGCAATTACTTTTGATACACAGAGATATTTCTTCGACATATTTTTCATTACCTATATCGATATGAAAAGCACTAAAAAGATGACATTTATGATAATGGTGATTGGAAATGGTGGTTGGATATGTTGTGAAAAGACAATTAGCTTGTCATGTTGTCTTTAGATATGAGCTATGATTACTGACGTCATAATAGATGATACAAGGCAGCACAGACAAGCACGCTTGGGTGTTTTCATACTAGACTCAACTATGTCGTGGTTGTTTCAAGAGACGAGGAGAAGAATTATGTCTCGTAATTACAGGTGAAGTCTATGGGACATTGTTTTCTTTAAGATGTATTTTGTTTTCTCAACATTAGATAAGCCGACCAGTGTCCACATCTGGTCCAGAATCGGTCAGTTATGACTCACCTACACCTTTAAACTAAACTTGCCCGTTTAATATCTTGCCGTCAGTCAGTATCTTACGACATAATGCCGTCTACTGCCTTTTGATACTCACAGTGGATGATGATTCTCCAAAAAAAAAAAAAGAATAAAAAAGAGCTAGATACAATTTAAACGAAATAAGAATATGAACACCAACAACACAAGGGTTGAAAGAGAAGGTATCAGTCTTATTTGCTAGTGGATAAACAATGGTGCCACGTCCACCAGGAGTCATTTTTTACTGTAAACTGTAAAATATATTACACGTACATTCTCTTTTTGTGTACTGCAAGGGGAAACGACGGCCTTAATTGAATCGAGGCACAAACGTCGTCGGCAGAGAACTGGAGTGATAATTGTCTTTCATTCATTCCACGATATATTGTAGTCAAGTTGATATTGATCTTAAATATTGGACAGTTGGCCTCTGGGGAGAGCGTAAGTTGAGCTGTTGTCCCAAGGATTCGATTGTCCTGAGGTCGAAGATCTGATTTTACTGAACAAGCTGGCTTATTTTGTGCGTTCCTCCTCTAGAGGGAAAACCGTTCCTGAGATATAAACTGCCCCACGAATTACCATGAGACGGCCGTTCCTCTTGCATTGTTCGTTACTAATATTTCGCTTACTTGTTTCATAGTTGTTGGGTTTTTTTTATTTGTCATTCATGTTTTACGTGTACCAAAGCCTGATGTATTATTTTAGTCGCTTCGTTTACGAACTCATTATGTTGTGTATGTAAAATAAGTTAAATGCAATTTGCGGATAAGACATTTTATTCTTGTTTTGTTGCTTCGTCGTTATCCCGTTTACATAATTGATGTTTCAACATCTGTCTTATTTCTTTGAAGTGTCTCCTCTGTCTCTCACGAGCCCGAGGATATAACATGGTGGTAAATGGAAACTGACGTAACGCAGAATTTTAGGACCAAGGAGTGTTGTTGAAATGCACTAATGACTTTCGAAAAAAAAAAATTATGGAAGTGCGTTGTATCATTACACCTTTGAACAAATGAAATCCTGTATGTTTCATCGAGTATAGTTTAAAGAAAAATGACAAACCGACATCTCATCATAGCAAGGTGGTGTTCCGTTATTCTATGTGTTAACAAAAAATTGGAATATTGTTTGCTACTTTTGTTTTAAAACTTGAAAAAAAAAATACGATGTGATGTAAATGACAACGTAAGCTTATTCTCATGCTCAGTCTGAATGCCTCGTTTTTTGTTAAATGTTGATTCCTTTTGTACTAGACAGATATAGTAATAACTTGATTACTCATTCGTTCGTTATGAGCACTCATTGTACAGAATGTTTAAATACCAAAACTATCACCATGTTTGTTTTGAAAAATAATAAAATGTTATACCGAATACTTTCAAGCAAACTCCATGTTCTGCCGACCTCTTTCACTCAGAAATGATTGTCTACCAACAGCATGAATGTGTGTGTGTGTGTGTGTGTGTGAGTGTGTGAGTGTGTGTGTGTGTGTGTGTGTGTGTGCTTGGACGAGTAAGAGGACTGTGGTACAATGTGGGAGTTTCATCGTATGTTTCGCTTTATTTAGTTAGGCACTGTCACACACAGGGGGTAAAAACGACATTGTGGGAGTATTTGTCCATTGGGGAAAAAAAATAACGGGGTCCTCTCACAAGTAGGCTTACTTATTATTGGGATTGTGTTTGTTTCTGTGTTGAGGTGTGGGGTGTGGGTCGGTGTGGGTCCGCGTATGTCAATTGATATTACGTTCTTTAGAAGTAGTATGTATTCACGAGCCGTAGGTCGCCAGGTAAATCTTTTAGAGAACCAAAAAAAAAAAAAGGGGAATACGAATATTAATAAAGTATGTTGTTACTGTAATTATTTAAAAAATATATTTACCAAATAAAATCTGACGGTGAGTTCACAGAGAAAACCAAAGGTTTGAGTTTAATGTGATTTTCTTTTTAGAGCTGAATACATACATATATTAAACAAACAATTCAAAATGCTTTGAGGGGAATTCCTAATATCATGTTGGTTAGTATGTTAACATTGAGAAAAAAAAAACAGAGAGGAAGAACTCTTAAAATTAGGGACTATTAGAAACAAGTATAAAGTTATGAACATTTCAGGTTTAGAGAGCAAAACAAATTGTGTAAAGCTAAGTAACATTTTGAGCAGCTCTCCATTTAATTTGTGCACACACACACACATTCACACAAAATGCAAATCTTAATTTTTCTCAAGCACCTTTACATCTATCCTTGGTATAATGATGAGAGTAATATTTTTTTTTTTTTTTTTGCTTGTTCTCCTCATCGGATAAGTTCTCTTTGTGCTAAAGTCTTTGAGAAAATAATAATGAGTGAATACTGTGTGTTCTAAACGAATTGTGTGTACTAAACGACACTTCCGTCACACAGAGTTTTCAATTTGCCTTTAATACTATCTAAACTTTATCGGTTCATAAATTTTCCCTCTCTTTTTTCTTTTCAGGTCGGTCTATTTTTTTTTTTTCTGTCTCATAATTTGTGCGGATCAATCTCGATGATGTTTCTGTTTTCTTTACTAAGCAACACGTTATCAGGATAGACTTTCCTTTTGATATTTGATATAAGTAGCAGACCAACTAGATAAATAAATTGAATTAATATGCTACATTGTACTACATTGAACAAGCAAGACAGACAGACAGACAGACAGACAGACAGAACAAAATTAACAGAGATGGACGTATGCATATACTACAGTCTAGAAGGCACTATGAGATGTCTTTTATATCTAGACTTAAGGTAGATGCATTCTTAGAAATTGACCTTAAACTATTCCAAAACATAAATAAAGACATTACATAGAATGGAATGTACCGTTTCATGCTCAGGCGACAAAATGGCAAACCTTTATTTCGGGTTTCAATTACATAATGACAATGTATGATTCTTTAAAAAGAGAAACGATTATTGAACATGTTATAGGAAGAGTTGCTTTAAAATATTCATACGCATTTTTTTTTTAATTATCACTATTATCACATGAAGTGAAGATTTTAGTTTTTCAAGGTATGTTAAAAGTTAATTCAGTTGAGTAACAGCATAAAAGATGGGAATCCATACTAATTTCTTCTTTAGTCATTTTTTTTAATAGCATTATTATGATTATGCAATGTATTTTGAATGACGTCTTTCAGGACAAAAAAAAAAAAGGTATAAAGAGAAAAGGGAATATAATTATTGTGTAACGTGTGTTTGTAATCTTTCTTTTGAATCTGAATTACTTTGGCCAAAATTGGCGATTGGTGTATCTGGTATCGACCTTCCGAGTGCATACCTTCCGTTCGGCGAGTTACTCGGGCCGGCCTGCACAGTTCTTTCGGGGACAGGAACAGTGTCCTGACAATCGTTGCGGTTTCGTAGACGACGGACTGATGAGTTCATTGTTCCGGAGTTGCACATCAGTATAAATGTATGCTCGGAAACCATCTGGTAGCCGCTGCTGTCTGACCGTAACACGATTGCACGTCGTAACTACACGTCTCGGCCTGCAACCGCAGCCTCAGCGGGCCGCGGTGAGACCACCTGCCGCGGAGGGCGTACCAGCGAATATACCAGTTCGGGTACTCATGCGCACTTGAGTACAAATGACCTTTCATTTTTTTTCTCAGTTGGTTAGGCACTTCACTTGTTTTCAAAGTAACAAAATGCATAAGCTTGCCAGACGTAGCAATTTATGGAATTCATCAGTCATGTTCAAACAAAGAATGAATTTGTGGAGACCAGGTGACAAGCATGGCCCATCAATTAACAACTGGGAAAGCATCCATTTCATTATTCTGCATTGAATGTATTAACAATCTTTTTCTCTTGATATTGCCAAATACAATTTTTGTTGTCGGGTGGATGTGCTGCCAAGCACCATGTTTATAAAGATACATGAATAATCATCACACCATAGCTACTCAGTGAATCTAGTAGAGACAGTGATGCTGTCTTAAGTGTTTGTGGCTGGAGGAATTAGTGTTTAGATATCAAAATAAATGAAAAATGAGATGAAAATGAAGTCTATCTGCTTTATTACATACCTCATGCACACTGTTTTTAAAGGCACAGCAATACAAACATTGGTACAACTAGAATGAAAATTGTGTAGCCGTATAGAGCACGTGCCATGGTTCAAATAGGAGACTGCTACCTTATCATCCAGAGTTACAGGAAAGGATATTTGATTTGATTTGGTTTATTCACAAAATTCATATACGTACATTACACACACACATAAATTTACAGAATAGTCTGTACACATATCTTTCACACAACCATATGAATAGTCTGTACGTGGAATATGTCATTTATAATTATATATATATATGTGTATATCGTCACAAGCTATTCAAAACTGCTGCTGGGACGGCCAGTAGAAAATAATTTGAAGAGTTTGTTTGCAAAAACCGATAAGTCCATATTTGCCAAATGGAGATATTTGCGATTAAAAGTCAAGAAAAATAGAGAGAATAATAAGAAAATTTATGCTTCTTTTGACCATAACTTCAAAAATATACCTTTATATGTAGTGACCAATATATCATTTAAAAGGTATTATTTTGTACTTTATGACAGAGATCGTACTTCAAAATCTTCAAAAATGGACTTATCGGTTTTTGCAAACAAACCCTTCATTTATTATAACTTATGAATCTACACTATATACATACACACTATACAAAAAGAGAAAAAATACTATGTTAGGGTTTAGTATATTTAAGAGATCAGGATGTTATAGACACAGAGAGACATGCTCTTAGGTATATTATAACCACTCTAGATATTATAATGGTTTTGCCATTTTTGATGTAAAAAACATAGTAATATTCATGGTTATTACTTGATTACACAGAGATAAATATCATATCGGTGGGATGCATTTTAATGTTTAAGTCCATCCTTAAGTATAGCAAAATCCCGGGGTTTTCAACCTACAGGACCAGGGCCGTGTTTTATGAAGAGTTATGGCAGCCTGTGTGGTAAGGACATTTATAATCGATTATATGTTTTGATAAAAACGGGGCCCAGTACTATGTAGATTATGTACAATCTGTGTAATGAATTGTGATTATGGTAATTTATGTTGAATTGTAACAATCTCGAAGGTGGTCTGTGTAGACCTACATCAACATAAGCATGTAAGTACATGCCCGTACAAATACTGTGAATCAAACGTTGCGAATTGTGCCACGTATTAATAACTGTGTCACATTAGTGTCGGTTCATGATCCAGATAGGACATATGCATTGTATTCAACAAAAGCTTTTCCAACAGATGATAATAGCGCTGCATGTGTACACAAGTGTGTCAAAGCTACATACACATATCATGCAGTGATGACAACGATCTTTTAATTGTCCCGTTCTACAGATACCTTCGTGCAATAATTTCTGTAGAAATGCAAGTAATGCAGTTGAGAATTATACTGCGACATTTTGGATCCGCAAACAATAGTTCTATTCTAGTCGCTACATTCTCATTCCATTCCAAATGTGACCCTGCTCCACAAAAAAGAAAAGAAAAGTCGCTAGCCATGGATTTTTAGTAAATGACCAATTCTGAAAGAACAGACTTCAAGCTGTGAAATGAGGTGTTAGTCAATTCAGATGGACGTTCATCTAAATATTGAAAAGAAAACACAAACTTTAGAAAAAGTGTTTACAGAGAAAATAAGCTCTATAAAAGTAGAGTCAATCGGTATTCATCGTGATTCATGGGTTAAATCTTACAAAGCCGTGCTATCTGTGCAATAGATGGGACAAAAAAACAAAACAGCACAAACAATGAAGGGATTACTAGATTAGACTGAAATCGATCACACTCTAATAACACGTTCTTTCCATGATAAACCGTAACTTTCAAAGATAAAGAGACATCCTTTCAAAAGTTATTAGAGTTAAAAATGAAGAATGTGTAAAGGGTTCTTTAGAAATAAAAAGGGTAATCTGAGACACACCTAAACTCACTATTCTACAAAAAAGTGTTCTAGAAAAAGCTGCTAAAAGCACAATTTCCCGTTTGTTTTATGATTCCAAACTTTACCTTAATGTAGATGAAGCTTCGCTCTTTAAGAAAAAATAAATATATATATAAAAACATAATTGACTAGGTTCATCTCACCTATGTTGAGTGTGACATGAAATCAATGTGTGCGACTTTTTGTTGGCTTTGTGATGCACGGTCACATATTATACAAACCACCCGATACTGATCACTGCATTCGCGATCTAATCCAAAGTGTTGTCCACGGGGCCTAAAGATGCTCTAAATGAATGACTTAATTGCTTGAAAGGGGACTTTACTGGGACGAGGAGTTGATATCAATCCGCTTGAATCCTTTATGGATGCGATACAAAGGCAGGGTTGTCATGCACTTGCGGAGAACGGTGATTGATGCATGTACCTTCAGATATCAAAAAGGAGTAAGACAATCACAAAAGATGATTAATGCACTTACCATTTTATGGCTGCCAATGCATTTGTAGTAAACATTTATACGAGCATAGTACTGTTATCATATTGGGAAAAACTAAGTATCAACTGGAAAGCATAGAATCAAATCTTTGGTCCTTCCACAGGGCCATCAATCATAATTGCCCTTGAATAAACCAAAAATGAAACGAGAAAACAAACAAAAGAGGAAGAGCAAAAGCAAAACAAAACGGAGAACACTGATGGAGATTAATATATACAGTACATGAATACATGCAGACACACACACACACACACAAACAAACACACATAATTGTTTACTCTAATGTACACATTATATGGACAGCCTATAACATTGAAATTAGAGGTAATATAAGTCTGTAAATGAAATGTCACAAGGGATTTTTTTCTTCTTCTATAGAGCAGAATGTTTCATCCTTTACGCTTTGAAACTTTTTCAAACTATACTTCAGATAGCTAGTAGGCCTATTTCGTTTTTATATAATTACACTTCATCTAAGTAAGGGAAGATTTACTGCTATGCGAAAATGATGCGTATTTCGTGTGCATGGTTGATATATTGTCATACGTAACATAGAACAAGTTGTGTAATGTAGGAATTTTATTATTTTCTTTTGGTTATTCCTTAAAAATTTGTTCTCTTTATTACAACTAACCGTGCAGAGCTTTTTCCCCTTTGTTGTTATCCTGTTGATCGTCGTCTTCTTTGGGCCAACAGAAGCAGCAGCCAAATGACGACAGGAGGACCGGCAGAAAGACAAGACTATGTAGAACTCCGAAGAGCATCACCAGGAGCATCACCTTGAAGAAGGCAACAAATATGTAGCTGGTTGACCAGTTTAGGGCGATTATGGCGATGATTGTAGATATGGCTCCTTGCAGGATGGGCATTCCGAGAGAGTAAAGCGCCATCACGGCGTGCTGAGAGGCAATGGAGAGCCTTTCTTTGTGTTTGCCGTCGTACTCTTCTGGAGCAGACAGAAAGGCGTACGTGATGTGAGCGGAGAAATCGACGCTGAATCCTATGCAGAGGATGAGGTTGATCATGGAGATACTATCCAGACGTACGTCCCACAGGGACATGTAGCCAACGATGCCCACCTCAATGGACGCGATGCACAGGGCTACCACCACGGAGCAGATTAAATTGGGGATGAGGAAGAAAGCGACGACGAACATGGCGGCGACTGCGATAGAGAGATTTTGGATTGTGACAGGTCGGATCCTGGCATACTGCTCGTAGACAATGAAGAAGGGTGAGAACGCGGTTAAAGTTATGTCGGCTTCACTCGCCTTGTCTCGAACTTCACTCATCATCTGCACTTGCTGGTTTGTGGTGACCAAGCTATCTCCCGTGAGTATGAATCGGGATGACTCTATCACAGTGTCGTTGGAACCTTCCTCGAAAATGATGTCTTGCGAGTATCTCGAGAAAGAGGAGATGACGAGGAATTGGTTAACAAGTAGGCGAGAGAACTCATCTGGGTCTGATCTTACACTTGTCGGAACATTTGCTGCATCAAGGAATTTCAGGAAGTCCCGAAGCCAAAATTCTGTGAACTTAGCTGAATGAATGTATTCGCTGTTTTCGAAATCTTTGACGAGAGTTTCTAAATCATCTTGAACTGTGACGTCACTGTAATTGAGGCTTTCTTGAATGACAACAGAAACAAAGGGCCCATACGTCGAAAAATCATCCGACTGACGCTCGAAGAAATCGTAAGCTGGTGACCCGGAACGGGCCAGTAGCTTCAACTCTAGACCCTCGGAGACGTTAAAGCATCCATAGATTGCGCCGCCCAGATAGGCGCAGAAAGCAAGCAAGGTGATGAACTTTACTCCGGGTTTCATCAGGAATGGTCCGTAGTATTCTTTGAAGAAGGTCATGAGACCGGTTTCACAAGTTGTCATCTTGTTTGTACTGCGGTCTTCCTCCGACAGTCCGCTTGCGCAGAAGAGCTTGTATGCCGTTGAGGACGCTTCATCGCGCGGTTTAACTTTCATCAAAGTCCAAACGTGACGATTCGCCGCCTCTCTGCGACCGGTGACGGCCATCCAGGCTCCGAAGAAAGTGATCTGGAAGATGTAGTCGAAGATGACGGCGACGCCGGTATAGAGACAGAAGACGCGGACGGCTGGTAGAGGGTTGATCGATCCTATACCGAAGGCGAGAGCGTCGGTGATGCTGGTGATGGTGATGGAGACTGCCGCCTCGGAGAAGGCAATCCCCATTCGCTCCTCAACACTCTTACATGGATTGGTCTTCCGCCAAGCAGCAATCATGATGAACATGTCATCAATCCCAATTCCTAGATAAATAAAATAAATGCATCACCTCGTAATTGTGTTCAATCAATCTTGCTCCTTACTATCCCATGTTATTGGTATTGCAAGATGATTGTGATCAATGATACTTATGAATTTTGTCTATCATCGCGTGCATGCAGAATGACTTTAACACAAGGTAGCTTTTCTCCTTTTTTTTCCGACCACATGACTCTGACTGTCTTCATATTGGTGGCAAGGTTTCTTCGGTGTATGTTTATTTCTCTTACCCTTTGACTAAGACAATGGTTAAATGTAGGTGCTACTAATGTGCATGGGGAAGTACTGGACAAGATGCTGGCGTATTTGAAAAAAAAGCATTCTGACAACGAAATAACTGTTGCAGCATTTTAAGGAACATCTCAAAGCTGATAGCATGAACCCAGCCCTAAGGCGTCTGAGGTATAGTCGGCGAAAATAACTCTGAACATGAAACATAAACACTCATTGATCTATTAAATTAGTTCGTAGAGATCTGTCTTGAAGTAATACACATATCTAAGATTACTTCATCTTGTATAATTCGGATATAATCTTCCAATATATAATTAAGAAGAGAGAAAACATCTTGATGTGGAAAATACCATGGGCTCATCGGTCACTGCATACTTCTACACTTACCGAGGATGAGAAATGGCATGGAGGACGTCACTATATTGAAGTTGACCCCAGCGTAGGAAAGTAGTCCCAGAGAGGACGCCACGGCAAGAGACGCGGAGATTGTTCCCATGAAGCCAAGAAAGGGTTTGCTGAACACCCAGTCAAACATCACACAGGACGTGATGGCGAAAGTGAAGAGTAGCGTGTATGAGATGGAGAAGAGAGGAATGACAGACCTTGAAGAATGGCTCACTTCACTGTCCAGGGTGTGGGAATGGATGAATGAGACAGATATTGCGTCTGACTCAAAGCTGTCTACAAAGCTCTCGAATTCAGTCTCCCACTCCATACCCTCCTCTTCGAAAAGAGGTGTGGTCTGAAGAATGTAATTTAAGGCGAAAAGTCCGGCTCTCAAGATTGTCGCGTTGTCTCCCAACTCTACATCTCCGAAGGTAGTTCCAAGGAAGTAACTCTCGCCGTTCGACGTTTCGAAGAATGGGTAGGTCAAGTTCACGTGCTTCAAGTAACTCGCGTTGCGGTCGAGGATCTCTAGGACTGGGTTATCCAGGCAGACACCCCGACTCATGGCGCAGAGGGACTCGTACGTGAGCGGTATACCATTGTTGCTGGAAACTGACACTGTCCGCAATTCACGGTCGAAGCGTAATATCTCGGAAAACACGTCCTCCACCAATACATCGTCTCCTGCTCTTGGCGCTATGATGATGTTTGCCGCAAGATCCTCCGTGCCGTTTCCCCGCGACGCCGTGTACTCATCGTAGTCGGTGGGAAAGTCATCGTATATGACTTCGGAGTCGTCATGGGCTTTGCTGCTATCTGGTGTGAAGAGGAAGATGACATCGGCATCGACCTTCAGGAATATGATGCCGACGGACAAGGCTGCGGCAACGATGAGGGAGATGAGGATAATTGCGTAAGGCCATCGAGAGACAAACTTTCCGTATCTTTCGAACAGCGAAGACAAGCCCCGATCGATACAGTCACACTGCACCATTGTTAGAACCGCCCTTGATCTGTATGGTGTATCTAAGCTTCTAATTTCTGTCAAATGAGTTTTCTTTTGTCAGATCAGTTTTCCATGCGATGAATTTTTTGTTTTAAGACGAATTTTCTCCTTGTCATTTTCCTGTTTCAAGCTGAACCGGAGATCTGCACAAAAAATTTTTAAACAAAGTTTATGAGCAACTGTACACACTAATTAGCACGCACACACCACATACCAACAGCACTTACATATTTCAGTTATACCTATATATATATATATATATATATATTCTTTGATAGATAGTTTAAAAAAAAAGTTTTGAAACAAAGTTTATGAGCAACTGTACACACTAATTAGCACGCACACACCACATACAAACAGCACTTACATATATATATATATATATATATATACATATATTCTTTGATAGATAAATATACAAAGATATGTACATTCACTGTTGTATAGACATATTTTATTCCCTAAAAATACTGCAACTCAAAAGTACTTGACAAACAAAAGAAGCAAAACAAAAACAATGGGCATTATTATACCTAGATGCCTTTTCAAATAATCAAAGGCTTGTCATTCTAAATAAATCTATACGTTCATTCATACTTGCATAACACTGCATGTAGTTTTCTTGTTGATAGTTCTCATATTATATTGTTTCCTTTTCTTTCCATTTATGCTTTCTTCTATTACAAAAAAAAAAAAAAATGCTGTTGTTGCTAATACCTAAAATGGCATAGTATTCAACCAGATGTATTATTCGCAATTGAAAACATTACATCTCGAATGATCATAATATATGTGTTCTTCACGGATTCAAGCAAACAGCAGTGGGCTTATGGTGTCCAGGCTTTTTTGAAATTAAAGTAGGTGAGAGCGATTTCCCGGCTCTCTAGGGGAAAACGTGGATATCTTATGTTTCATAACTCTCTGAAAATGGGCAAATGTGAGGACACTTAAGTTGACTCTACATTCTTCGTCAAAGTATAACAAGGAATATAGTGTCCTAATATAATCGACTTCTCCAAGATATTTGACACCATTGAATACAACCTACATCTTCCTAAACTCTCCCACTATGGCATTAGAGGGACGGCCTTGGAGTGACTCAGGAATAACTTTACTGATTAGTTATTTGTAATAATGACCATACATTTATTTTGCAAGATGCCAATAAATGTGAATTATCTTAGAGATAGGCCTAAGCTTGCTTGGACTTTTCTTTGTCCTCTGTATCAATGTACACGCAGCATTCATCAAGTATTCTTTCATGTTTGTTATCTGTCGGCGATAAGAATGTGTGCCTCTCTACGTCTGATCCCAATATACTAATTGATAACTTTAATATCAAATTAGAGAAATCATTCCACGGGCATTGACGGGTTCTACAGGAAAAAAGCCCATGAGCTGCCAATAAACAACAACAACAACAACAAAACATACCTAAATATGTATGCTTTCTTAAAGGGATAGTACAGGATTGGTGGAGATGAGAATAGGGTTTTTTATTTTTTGTGAGATACCAAGAAAACACTTTTGATATAGTTCAGAGCGTACCATTTTAAGAGGAATTCAAAGTTTATTTGATGAAAATCGGGTTTGGAATGACTGAAACATCCAAAAACAAAGTAAAACAAAGCGATCCTGATAAAGTGTGGGTCCCACACTTGATTAGAATTGCTCCTTTTTGGACATTTCAGCCATTTCAAAACCAATTTTCATCAAATTAACGTTGAATTCCTCAAAGAATTACATGCTCTTTCATATTTCATAAGAGGTTTCTCATTATCTCACCAAAAATGTTAGAAACTTGAAATTAGGTCTCAACCAAAACTGTACGATCCCTTTAAAAAAATGTAGCGGTTAAGAATATCAAGCAGTCTTTATTTCTAGTGTTATTCAAGATCATAAACTGAACGGTATTGAGTGTGCGTGTGTATGTGTGGATCTTGAAGTCTGAACATACATGTATTACTGTTCCTGTTAAATCCCAAAGCAGCGGTTTCATAATTAAACATAACGTTGCCCCAAGATTTTTATCAGAGAGTTAGGCAATGAGATCTGGGAAATAAGGGGATTTGGCTTAAAAGAAATAAATAAAATAGGACGTGTCATACAATTCAGTAAAAAAAAAATGCCTCGTTATACTAACATCTTGCTCACACTTGGAAGGAGAATAATGCTTTGAAATAGGGCCTATTAATGATGTGGGGTGTCTGGTGATAGGGCATACGTATTTGCTCACACTAAACGCTTGAGCGCATCTTCTTCTCGCTCAAAATAGTGTGATATCGCCATTGAAGCCATCAAATGGCATTTCATACACCATAGAGTATTTAGAAAGAGACGAGCTATTCAAACGTTGTGGCTTTAACAGGTTTCCAATTGAAATGCATCAGAAGGGGTGCGATGCCTATTCGCACAACTGCGTGCCCGCCAAGAGCAATACAACGCCATGGCCACAGACGCTGCTGTATAGCAGCGTGCCGTATCATGCAGGTCACGTCAGTGACAATCATCTTAATTCTTACACCAGAACTAATTCATAAACCAGTACCTTATTCGTGCATTATACAACTACACACCCAAACACACACTCAATTCAATTATATATGTATGTATATATATATATATATATATATATATATATATATATATATATATAGATATACATTTTATGTGTATATCAAAAGCATACATTCATTCCAGACGCTGAACATAGTGGGATAAGGTTCATTCTGAAATAAAGTGCGATGATGTAGTATACAGTTATCCAATTTGACAAACAAGTAGAGAGCTATCACTGTGATGTTATAATCATAACAAAATGCGCATTGAGAATTATTGATTGATATTTTTAATCCAGTTAGCATGATAACTGGTTACATTTAATAACTCTCTTCTTACAATTACCAATGATTACTCATTTCAGAACATGCTGTAGGATTATTACAAATGGAAATGCAACATGCTGGTAAAATCGCCTCAGGCTGGCAGTAGAATAGAGAACATCGGAAAATAATATGAACAGAAAGCAGTCTTACCTTTTTAGTAGGTGTACATAGCAAATCTGCGAGCGACAAGCTGTGGTTACTTCGTCAGCTCAGGCTAGCAATGCACGTTTGCTTTACATCCGCCATCACAAAAAGCTCCATCATTCTCGTTGATACGGAACCCACTGCTTTATTTTCCCTTCCATTAACGTGCGTCAACACCGACGAGACGAGACTCACACCACCTCGTGACTAGATCGTCATTGTTCAGTCAGCCAATCAGAATCCTGCGCCTCCGACCTCTGACCCTTCCGCGTTTTATAGGCATGTACAGCAGTGCGCATTGCGCCGACGTCAAATCAGATTTGATGAAAGTTGCTCTTAGATGATCCAATGTTTTGCAAAAGTCATACTAAGTTACAAAAACAACCTTCGATTTAATATTCAGTATTTAGTTCGAAAGTAAGCAGGAGATGAAACTGAACTTGTCAGAGTAATATCGTTTTGAATGCCTTTAATTCTATAACAATGTACTGCAGATTTTCCACATGAATTGATCCTGTCTCTTCACAGATTCATTCCCGTGCAAAAGCGTGATTTGATGAAGATTGGCTAATCCTACTTCATAGGCACAATCGGTGTGTTAGTCTCATTGTGAATTCGTGGTTGTTTTAAGTGAAAATAAAATCATTTAAAATGCTATATGCATGACAGCAAACATCGTTACTGTTACTTTTAACATTTCTGTCATCTAACATGACAAAAAAAAAAAAGAAAAAGAAAAAAAGGCAAAAACAACGCAATAACAACATCAAATATCAATCCTCATATGAACTATTACTCCCGTTCGTGATAACACACATATACATACTTCATTGCCGATTGTTTAAATTGATGTTCAGGCTTTAAAAAAAAAAAAATCAATAAAAGCCAAACAAACAGAATACCGAAAGATACCTAACCAACGCTCATTTAAAATCGTTGTTAACATTTTTGTGAGAATCCATAATTTTGTATGTGTGAGACAAAAAAACAAACAAAAACGGACAAAAGCACAGACAAGGACACACATTCCCAAAGGTACATGCACATATACACCTTACATACACACAAACACACACGCACCCTCACACACACACGCACATACACACAGACACAAATAACAAACGATACAACAAAAGTTATAATGGCCGCATGGAAGATCGATGCCTTGTCATCGATGTTGTTGTTCATAGTTCTGTAGGAGGTCTGGGCCTTGTTTGTTTTTAGTGTTTCTTTTCGCCTCAATGCAGTTCCCCAGCAACGTTTCGGATCGTCATTTCATATCCTAAACACTAAAAAAGGATCGGTCTGTGCTGTGTATGCCACTGATTTTTGTTTTCCTAGTGTAAATATAGATTCCCTCTCTTGGTATATCTTGTTCAGACATATTCGTCTGATACCACATTTTGTAAATGGTATAGTAATGTATCTGCTGAATTTTATAGGGTGTATATAAGACAAACTTTCTGTCTGTTGTTGGTGTAGTGTTTGATATAAAGTCGTATGTTCCGAATACGTAATTTGAATCATTCTGTTAGTCAGCCGCTGACTCACTGCGTCTTGCAGAACTTAGTGCAGGAATCTGAAAATGGACCAGCGCGAAACAAACACAAAAAACAAAATCAAAAATGCGAACGATAAACCAAGCCTATTAGTCAAGCTAATTTGTAATAAGCAAACAAGAACATCACTAGTCCTACCATCTTCTTCTTTTACATATAAACTTCGTTACATAATTTTCTTTCTTTCTTGTAGTCTTATACTTCTCCCCTCTACCTCCTATCTTTTCTCGCTCTCTCTTCCTTCTTCTTTATAGTCGATTGAGTTTTTCAAAGGGATGTTCTTGCCTGAAAATTGTTAAAATATACGCCTTCAGGTTTACGACTGTTAAACAATTGTTCCTGTGAGATAATGGTCCGTTGACTTTGCGTAATTCGATTAAAAAACAAAACAAAAACGTAAACAAATATGGGCACCATAAGATAATGGAATATGTTTTGAGTTAATTTGCAAGTCAGTGTGTAGATTCACGATCCACAGATAAAAGAATGTTTAATCTTTGGAAACCATAACTAGTCTTGCTTTAAAAAAAAAAAAAAACCGCTTTCAAATTGTTTTTCATTTCATGCTGTTTTCCACAAGCATATTGATAATGTCAGACCGACACGAATGCTAATACTGCAATACGACATTCATTATAGAGATAGATAGATAGAGTGAGCAGAGAGTGTGAGAGAGAGAGAAGGACAGAGAGAAAGAGAGAGAGAGAAGAAAGTGAGAGGAACTTTAAATATAGGTTCACCATAAACATATTGATCACATTTAATTCTTCAATCTGATTTGTGTTTCGCTAAATCTTAGCTCCTTTGTTGTAGTCGGAAGATATTCTTCGTTTATTACACAAAACTCTCCGTGCATAACGTGGAATCCATCTATCAAATTACTCTTACTTTGTAGACATAATTTTGAACCACCCAAAAAAGACATTTAAAATATCAAACGAATTCGGATGTTTTGATCAACTTTTGATCGTTCATTCAGGCAATACAAATGCCAGGATGGCCCAGAAGAGAGCAGGGTTAGGGGAAAATGGAAAATAGAGTCATATTTTTACAATACCAAATAGACCATAGACCTCTTCGTTAACACTGTTTTATTCAATTCATTGGTATCATTAAAAATGAAACCAGGGTACATAAAAGTCACACACACAAACAAACACCTTACCTGAGCACAAAAGAACGAGCCTTGCATAAAGACACTATTCACATTGTATTTTCTTATCCGTCTACTACTTTATTCAGTTGCACTTTTGGGAGATGGAGTGGGATTTTTTGGTGTTTTTTTTCCCCAATATATACATGATGTCTAGTAGATAACGTCATCATTATCGTCACGTATCCATACTGGTATTTACTTCCTGATCCTTTCAAAAGAAAAAGAATTTCCCAACATTGCCCAAGATTCTTTCAAAAAGAATAAGAATTTACCAACATTGTCCAAGATTCTCGAAACTGAACAAAAACGCATACTAAAGCTGTCGTATAAGAATTGATGAACAATGAAGCAGAAAAAAAAAGATGAATAAAAACAAACAAACAAAATATGGGATTTTCCATCGAAAATGAAACATAAATCTGCGCTATTTTGACTCCTTGTTATACTCCTTTGACTGGTAACCAGACTCCGTATCATTTTCTGGGGGAGGGTATTTTTAGTTGTACTTTTTTCTCAGAATTTAGCTGATCGCAACCTGTCGTTAACTGATTTGGACCAGAACAAAATAACAAGGTGTACAATAGCAGTGATACAAGGAGCAAGTTCATACCTATCCAATGTAACACCTCAAAGAAACACTGCGCAGTTTACTTCTTTGTCCGTTAACCGCATTGTATGATTTATGTTCTTTCATTTATTTCAGTATTTTTTTTTCTCGATAGAATGCGTGGGGGCCCCCTGGGGTGCCCCATGCAGAATGATGAACTACCAAGTCACTGCCTATTTGCACGTAATAATCTGTTCCCCCTTCCCTCAAACAACAATTAAATCTGTGCACTTCTAACCCATTCCACAGATTGTACAACGTCAAATTTTGATAATGTGCTCCTTATATCTTTCGTTTTGGATATTTCCAGCGTTTGTTCCGCATCGCTCTCTTCCTCGTTCTCTCTCACTTAGAATACATATTATAGCAAAGCAAAATATCAAACAAATAAGCCAGGCCTCAGAGATTCTGGCTAAACCTATTGTGAAAGGGTTGACTTCAGTAGTGCTATTGAAGTCACGGAAGGCAGGTAATTAAACTGGTGCCTCGTAAAATGGCCTGGTATATTTTTTTCCATATCCCTCAGTATGAATTTTGAGAGTAATAGAAAAGTTCTTGGTTTACTTATCCCCAACATTTTTTTTTTCACACACAAATTTAAAAGAGTTTGCATCTACTGCGCGATACCTTGTCATAATGTACGTGATAACTAGTCCCTTAGCCTGTCTTCTCGAAAGACGCAGACGCCGTGCGTTTGGTTGAAAGCCGTACTGTAACGTCAGGCGGTGACAGAAGTCAAAGATTTTTTGAAAATTGCTCTTTCGTTTAGATTGGTGAAGAATTACATATACAAACTTGTTTCAATATCCGCTTTCTCATAATTCTTGTAAACAAGTGCTTAAGAAATATTTCTGGAAACACCTAGACTTGAATCGGATTCATTTTAATGATACTACTGAGCAGACATAAGTAAAGATGGATGAATTTTGGAAAGAAAGTGTACATCATTTTGATAACAAACGATTAGTTATGAAAAAAAAAAAGACAGTATCATAAATACAGTCTAATGACTAATGATTTTTTTGTTAATATGACCATTAAATTGATGATTCAGGAATATTGTATTTATGAGTTCATCTTTTAGTGCTAGCAGGCGGTGCGTGTAGCCCGTCTGCATTTTTTTTTTTGTGTATGACTATGTTTTCATAATTTGTAAATTGATTTTGAACTCCCATACCCCAAGTGGGGTGATTGAGTCAATAAACTTTCATCTTTCAAGTGTCAACTAAAATACGCGCTTGTGACATAATTGTTGCGCGTGCGGTTAGCAAATATAATCATGGCATATATATATATATATATATATATATATATATATATGTATATATATACATATATGAATATATATGTATATATATATATTGTATATATGTATATTATAATTTTGTGCTATTATCCTAGGGAAATTAGTCAGAAACTGATTTTCAAAATGGAATTATGTTTTATCACTCTCAGTGCTCTTGACCAATCAATGAACTAAAAATACATTATGCTTGATTATAAATTAAAGGACTCAATAATTTTTCCGAGAAGCCTGTTCAATAATAATAATAATAATAATAATAATAATAATAATTCTAATAATAATAATAATAATAATAATAATAATGATAATAATAATAATAACAACTATTATTATTATTATTATCAAAACTCCTTTGTTTGATCTTCCACCACCACGTGATCACACTACTTCCCTTCCTGTGTACCTACACTCACAAAAAGCAAAGTGAATAAAGAAAGAAATCCGCCATTGTTCGGCACATTAAAAAATACACTAAAGCAATGAAAACGTCACGGGAAAATCTTTCAGATGAGGAACCAGGAGTGAAAAAAAAAAACATAAAAACTAAACAAAAGACATTGGGGGTAATCGAAAGGGATAAAAGATGCCACGGGTATAAGTGGCCAAATGCAAAGGACAAAATCATCACACATTGAAAGAAAACAAAATTCGAAATGATAACTTAAACACGGGAAGTAAAAGAGTTGCAGGTAAAAACGCAAGGGAGAAATTAATCACAGATTAGAAGAAAACAAAACACGAAATGATAACCTAAACGCGGGAAATGGCCAATGTAGATGACTGACAAACAGAGATGAAATCAGTCGGAGGTCCGAAAACATGCCAAATAGTTTACCTTGAATCCGTGCCGAGCATTAGACAGGAACTTGAAGGTTTAATATTAAGTTTGACAGATTTTGTTTCTTCTTTTTACTAGTCAAATTTCAATGCATTACACTTCAGATATGCATATCTGTATATATTTAAGAAGCACATACTGACCAAAATATATTCCCTAGTTCATCTATTTGTGTGTACTACTTCAGTAAGGAGAACAAAATGTTTGAACGTCTTCCCATCCGCAGTACCTGGGCCACGGCTTTGATAAACTTTTTGCGAATAACCTAGAAATATATGGTGCATAATGGACCAAGCTAAAGCCTGCAGGTTAACAATCCTCCATTGGGCCATTTCTAATGAAATATAACTCCACTGGATAAACTCCAGCAAAACGAAATGGCTTAAACATCACAGATGGTAGAAATTCTCAGTCACTCAACTTTCTCACAACCTTCAACATTTTTAGCATTATGGCACAGAATTATAAAGTAATGTTGGTTGGTGGTGTTACTTAATTACATAATCTCTATCATAAATTGGTAGTATTAACTCCTTACTTCCATTGAGAGACTAAAACAATCTACAGTAAAGATAGTGCTAACAGAAATCTGAGCCCACTGGCAAACACAATTTATTTACAGGTAAGATTCAATGTCACTACCTCACACCTGAAATTCTCTTTGTACTTTTCTTTGGTTTGTGAAATGGTAATTAATTTAACCAGTTCCATACATCGGAGAAACAAATTTGCTACCCGGAGCTCTTCGCAGTTGGTCGACACCTGACAGTACCTAGCGCGTATTTCGCCTGTAGTTGCCCGGAGGTGCGCACGCAAGTCCGATTCAACGGCAGCCAAGTTTTGAGCATGACCAAAAATTTTTCCGAGTGAATCGCCGGGGTCCACGCAGAACGCCAGTAGGAGGTCCTTAGCGGCAGCACTTCGCAGGCAACTCCCACGCAGGTACTTCGCAGTCCCCGTATGCAGCAAAGTTAATGACATTCCGTGAGACTTTTGCCATTCCTTGAAATCCTTCACTGAGTTGTCAGCCCCCACGCGACTTGTACACAGGTCACACAGTATACTCGCAAGTAGAAATTAAGTAGAACGCGTCCAGCAAGTAAGACACATGCACTGACTCGCCCAAATCCTTGTCCGCCCTCAGAAATTGTCCGGTATGCTGGAAAATCCCTACACGAAACAAGCCCGGAAAGGTGTGACAGGGCCTAAACATGGTATTCGACTAAATAACCGGGTCTATATGCCTTTGATGTGTTCATTATATACAAGAGCTTTGTTGCCATAAAATATCAACACGAAGCAATCTGCATTGATACTGGTCTGCTGCACATTAATGATCACAGTGCAAAAAGGAAGATTTTTTTTTTTTTCTGTTTGTGTTTCTTGGAGGACATACTTGCAAGTAGTACTAGTTACAATTTCTTTCATTTATTCTTGTATCATAAAGGGTATGGTTGACACAGTTTCCTGACTACCCTATCGTGTCACCATAGGACCAGTAGGTCTGTGGTAGGACGAGCCACAGGTGATCAGCATCATTTGACCAACATCTTGGGCATATGAGGGATGGCCGGTATATCATAATTATATTGAATACAGAGTGAACATGATACAAAACACGAATTATGCCATCTCATCTGCAGCATAATTGGTATTTCCACTCTCAAAATCCACTTTACAAAATATATAATCCTACCTATCAAAGAGAGACAAGCTCCTGGTCCACAATTGCAGGGGTAGACAACGTGATGTACAAAGAAGAACGTAGAATCCGTTAGTGCAACCATTATTATCATGATCTTATCCATTAAGAATGGAATCGGCCTCTCCAGTGATCTGTCTCTGTACTCTTTTTTTTTTTTGTATAGACTGTGGGTTTTTCTTAAGAATTAAAGCTATATAACGCACTTGATATTTAAACACATATCAACCTTCGTGCAGATATCATTTCACCGATGTTTCAAAAGTGCCAAAATGAGTTACATTTGGACAGCATAACGAGATCTCTGGACATTGCCGTAGTCATGAAATGAAAACATGAAACGCTTCATTTGAACTGTGTTGCGTAGTGAAACGCGCATATTGTGTGTCAAGGCTATCCAAAAAGAAAAAAAAAAAAAGGAAAGGAGAATCATATCAAGGCAAATATTTGATTTTAAAAATAGTTAAAGAAGTCTTTCGTGGAAATATTGTATTACCGATGAAGCAGAAAAGCATATTTCTTCAATATTGTGTTTACACTTTATCTTTTCGCTCAGCAACCTTCAGGTATACTTATGAAATATATTTGATATTTCATCAACACCACTTTATAGACAGGGCAGAGCCAGGCAAAAACTGCCTTTTTTTCCAGTCAAGGTTTTCTCACTTGATTCTGGTACTTTAGACCATCCTTAACAAAATAAGCTTCTGCGCCATCTTGAAATCTGTCCCGAATCCAAGATGGCCGCCAAAAATCCAAAATGGCCGCCAGAGGACCTATACAAAGTGCCTTCTGTGGTTAAGATTTGTCTTTTTTGTGTGTGTGTGTGTGTTTTTTTTTTTTTTTTACTGTATTTGATGATAAATGGTAAGAGAAATAAGATTCAGTGGATTAAAATTCAAATAAGTTGTTTTTATTGCGAAAATTCAAGATGGCCGCCAGACGCGGTTCCCGAAATTAATAAATGTCATAACTTCTGTTCTGAAAGGTTTATGACCATGATTTTGGTGTCTACCCCTAGGTTTTTAGGGGTGAGGAATCTATTTCTGCATGTATTTTGTCAATTTGAGCGTTTGAGCTTTAAGAAAATTCAATATGGCTACTACAACTACTGGGCCCTTGTTAACCTGAATTGGACTATG
Source organism: Diadema setosum (assembly GCF_964275005.1). Classification (NCBI taxonomy): domain Eukaryota; kingdom Metazoa; phylum Echinodermata; class Echinoidea; order Diadematoida; family Diadematidae; genus Diadema; species Diadema setosum. The sequence continues at coordinate 15,305,518 of NC_092694.1, forward strand.
ACATTCTCTGAAACTTTTTTTCAGGGTATGGTTTTGTGAACTAAAGAGACTGTAATGCTAACTCAAAGGTTCTGCCCCATCCAGATGCATGGATTACCGAGAAAAACCCAGGTGAAACACTATTTCAGATTTCAAATGGAAATCCCCATGAAGTTTGGAAATTCAGATCAAGGATGGATCAGCTCTTGTCCAGCTGTACTAGCCGTAGGCCTATTGTATTTTCTGGCTTGTTGTTGTCCAGGGTTCTTCTAAGTGTCCCACAGGGATGCCAACTGTTCCAATTTAGCCGTATTTTTCCGATTTTTCTGATAAAAATACGCTAGTACGCTTTTTTTGTGGTTTGTCCCGATTTGTTAAATTTCTGATCAAGGCTGACCATACCCACTCATTCAATGCACACTTGGCAGAGATACATTGCGCAGGCAAAGGCTACTGCATATGAATAATGTGTACGTGCATGTACTGAAAATGCAGTGCTGTGTTAACTAATGGACTTGAGTAAAACAACCATTTTTCACCTGACAGGCTGCCTAATTTGTGAATTAATTTGTGACTTTACGTAGATGTTGTGAGTATAAAAATACTTATTTGGGCATGATGATCATGTCTGTCATTAATATTTACCTCTGAAAATGAAAATTATATATCTTTAATGCATTTTATTCAATTTTCTCCCGATAATCTTAATTCCCATGGCCAGTCCCATATGAGTAATTTTCTGTTATGTCTAGTGGTTTAATCACAAAAACTTAGAGGCCAACTTCAGACTTTCAGGCTGCAATAATAGCCATATATTTATGACATAAATGAATGTAATATATGTCTTGTGTTCCATAAAATGCCAGATTTTTTTTTTTTTTTATAATTGATATTTTGATTAAATAAATGAGAAATAACAGATTTTTTTTTTTTTTTTTGGTGCTTTTCCCCCGGCCATTCCTTCAAATATTTTACAAGCGATATACTGATTTAAAATATATACCATTTAAGCCTGAATTTTCTTCTTACTGCTATATTGTCACTTTTGCGAGATTTTCCCGAAAATACTTTTTTTTTTTGTCCCAAAATGTTTTTTTTTTTTTTTTTTTGCTTCTAGGAATACTTCTTTTAGTCGCCAAAGGTTGGCATCCCTGGTCCCAGGTCTTTTGGATCCCTAAGATAGCTAGTTTCAGTGGGGTTTTAGAGAGAGCTGTCATTGTTAGTTTCAGTACAACATTTTTAATTGGGAGGATACCATGGACCTGGGATATAACCCAGGACACAAAAAGTCCCTTTTGGTGATGAGAATTAATCAAAATGTCTTACAGATTCTGTGATGCTGTGACCCATCAGAGAATGCTAACAGTGCAAGCAATGCAGTTTTAGAGACTATTAAAGCAATGGCTGCGACAACTTTCTTGAGCAAGGGAGCCTCTGAGGGCGATAAACTGTGCCTTCTTTGCAACAGTTACATTAAGGCAGATGAGAACTTTTGTAGGGTGCCGGTGGCAGAAAATGGACTGCAACGGTATAAGGATTTAGCAGACAAGTGGTCAAGGATAGACAGCAGTTTGCAAGCATGCTCGAAGAATCCCTATGCTGAATTTCTCAGTTAACTCTGACATCACCATTCATAATAGCTGCCGTATCAATTTTCAAACAAGACTGAAGCGTTTTGAAGACCAGTCCACCAAACTGCAGAAATTCACAGTCACACCAAACACAGACCCTGAAAGTTGTGATTCGGCAACTGAAACCAGACCGTATAGAGTTCGCAGAGGATCATTGCCACGGAGTAAAGTCTGCTTTATTTGCAATACCTCAACTGCAAATGATGAGAAAGCTTACAATAAAGGTGGCATCGGTAGATGTTCTGAGGACAATGCTGATGCTAAACTGAAAGGCGCGATGGAAACAGCAATGAATGATGAAGACCAGTCCACCAAACTGCAGAAATTCACAGTCACACCAAACACAGACCCTGAAAGTTGTGATTTGGCAACTGAAACCAGACCGTACAGAGTTCGCAGAGGATCATTGCCACGGGGTAAAGTCTGCTTTATTTGCAATACCTCAACTGCAAATGATGAGAAAGCTTACAATAACGGTGGCATCGGTAGATGTTCTGAGGACAATGCTGATGCTAAACTGAAAGGCGCGATGGAAACAGCAATGAATGATGAAGGACACAAACATCTTACAGGAGCAAACAGACTGAAGGTCATTTTCGGAGGAACTTCCTACGATATTTTTGCTCAGGACGTGTACTATCACAAGTTATGTTACGATAATTTCACCTACAGCTACGAGAAAAAGTAGAAAAAATACAACTTTCAGGGGCTGTGTTTGGTGTGACTAGATTTCTGCAGTTTGGTGGACTGGTCTTCAAAACGCTTCAGTCTCGTTTGAAAATTGATACGGCAGCTATTATGAATGGTAATGTCAGAGTTAACTGCGGATAGCCGTTGTGCCGCCAAAAGAAACTCAGCATAGGGATTCTTCGAGCATGCTGGCAAACTGCTGTCTATCCTTGACCACTAAATCCTTATACCGTTGTAGTCCATTTTCTGCCACCGGCACCCTACAAATGTTCTCATCTGCCTTAATGTAACTGTTGCAAAGAAGGCACAGTTTTTCGCCCTCAGAGGCCCCCTTGCTCAAGAAAGGTCTCGCAGCCATTGCTTTAATAGTCTCTAAAACTGAATTGCTTGCACTGTTAGCATTCTCTGGTGAGTCACAGCATCTCAGAATCTGTAGGACATTTTGATTAATTCTCATCACCAAAAGGGACTTTTTGTGTCTCGGGTTATATCCCATGTCCATGGTATCCTCCCAATTAAAAATGTTGTACTGAAACTAACAATGACAGCTCTCTCTAACACCCCACTGAAACTCGCTATTTGAGGTATCCAAAAGACCTGGGACCAGGGATGCCAACCTTCGGCGTCTAAAAAAAAAAAGTATTCCTAGAAGCCCCCCCAAAAAAGTATTTTGGGACCAAAAAAAAAAAAAAGTATTTTCGGGAAAATCTCGCAAAAGTGGCAATACAGCAGTCAGAAGAAAATTCAGGCTTAAATAGTATATATTTTACACCAGTATATCGCTTGTAAAATATTTGAAGGAACGGCCTGGGGAAAAGCAAAAAAAAAAAAAAAAAAAAAATCTGTTATTTCTCATTTATTTAATCAAAATATCAATTATTAAAAACAAATCTGGCATTTCATGGAACACAAGACATATATTACATTCATTTCTCTCATAAATATATGGCTATTATTGCTGCCTTAAACTCTGAAGTCGGCCTCTAAGTTTTTGTGATTAAACCACTAGACATAACAGAAATTTACTCATATGGGACTGGCCATGGGAATTAAGATTATCGGGAGAAAATTGAATAAAATACATTAAAAATATATAATGTTCATTTTCAGAGGTAAATATTAATGACAGACATGATGATCATGCCCAAATAAGTATTTTTATACTCACAACATCTACGCAAAGTCACAAATTAATTCACAAATTAGGCAGCCTGTCAGGTGAAAAATGGTTGTTTTACTCAAGTCCATTAGTTAACACAGCACTGCATTTTCAGTACATGCACGTACACATTATTCATATGCAGTAGCCTTTGCCTGCGCAATGTATCTCTGCCAAGTGTACACTAAATGAGTGGGTATGGTCAGCCTTGATCAGAAATTTAACAAATCGGGACAAACTACAAAAAAGCGTACGAACGTATTTTTATCAGAAAAATCGAAAAATCGGCCATTTTGGATTTTTGGCGGCCATCTTGGATTCGGGACAGATTTCAAGATGGCGCAGGAGTTTATTTTGTTAAGTATGGTCTAAAGTACCAGAATCAAGTGAGAAAACCTTGACTGGAAAAAAGACAGTTTTTGCCTGGCTCTGCCCTGTCTATTATGGATATCTCTATCTGTTATTGCTGCAGATTAAATGTTGAACTTGGCATCATTATGCGGCGTGCGCACAGACACGTAGCTTAATAGCTTTTTTTTATCGGAATTCAGTAATCCATCCAAACTTGACTTTATGAGCTGTAAAGTTAGCGACTCCATTTAAAGTGCTTTAGTGTACCTGGAAGGCCGTGGTGATAATAGGGATGGTAAAGGGCGTAGGTAGGTTTATTCATTAACAAGTTGTTTCCAGACAGCGTGCCTGCCAATGGACGAACAATTACTCCCGATCTCGTAACCATTAAGCAAGACCTTGTGACATTCAAAACAAAAGTTTTACATGATCGTGATAACGTTCAATTGCGCGCACGACGAAATGCGCACCATTTATTTCGAAAAGGAAAAAAAAAATGAACTGAAGTAGAATGTATCACGACAAGACACAGATGAGTAAGGAACAAAATGCTTTTAAAGTAAAGTAATATCCAGATTGCATGCAAATTTTCTGTTGATTTTTTCTTCATTTTGTTTCCATAATGTCTGTTTGGTTTGCTTGATTGCTTGGCGGCTTTGGGTAAATGTTGAAATTACAGTTGAAACGATGCAAAGCGACGCTGTCAGCCATTTTTGTTGTTGTTATTGTTCTTGTTGCTAGATTTACCTTTCGGTTGTCATGTGAAATGCATATATATATATATATATATATATATATATTTTTTTTTTTTTTTTTTTTTTTTTTTTAGCAGAATTATACCGATTAGTTATGGTTTCTGTCGACAACGCTGTATCGAAATTTAGTAATTCGGTGTCGAAACACCATCTCGCAGGAGCTTGCCTAATTCCTAGCGGCGAATGATGCTATTACAAAGGCTAATGCGTGTACCCATCTGGCAGAAAATTGTACCCACTTTGTGTTGTTCCGGCGCGTATCAAGTGATAAAGTTATGTTTGATTTTGGATATTTGCATTCTATACTTTGTTTTACATGATATTTGCCATTCTATGTTCCATGGTGTTTGCGCACAGGAAAAGACAATGAGACAGGAAGTGAAAAAGGGAGCCAAATTAAGACGTGCTTGTTGCTTGGGAATGAAGAAAAATATTTTGTTCCATAATTTATGATATTTGTATGGCTTATCTTTAGAGACACAGTGGGAAAGGGGGAGGCCAAGCCCGAGAGAATTAAGCAAATAAGGCATTCATAACAACCACGATATTCACCCACGAGAACGTTATTTAATGAGCTACGCGTGAGTCATGTTCAGTCTAGCCTTTTGTCAAGACCCTCTCGCTATATGGTGAAGAGAGCCAAGCTGAGTGGGGTTGGCGCTCGCCCGTTACTGCGAGAGGGCCTTGACAAAAGGCTATGTTTAGTCTTATTATACAGGTCGACATAACGTGGAAAAGGAGAGTGCTGCTTGCCATTGCCATTTATGGAGAGAGAAGGCTATTAAATGTTTTGTAGCATGCTACTTTTCTATATGAAACGTTCATTCTACATCAGTACCGGCATCTATCCAACATGGACCAAAATTCCGTCCATGGTCATTATCCCAGCGCATACCTTGCCAATCGCTGGCGGTATGTTGCTATCCCGTTTCGAGAAGCTTCGGGACAAAAAAAAAAAAAAAAAGGAAATGCTCTCCGTTTAACTTGAAATTGAATTAAAGGCAGAAAAACAAACAAACACAACAACCTATCATTTTCCATTGCTGATATCATGGAATGTGCATTGATTCGTCAACCATTTACAAATGTATATTCCCATACTAGAAGTATATATGTGACCTGTCTGTCTATTTTGTAAGAAATCAACAGCGATATGCAAGCTGTAATTACCTGCCAGTGAAATGTACATGCAACGAATATTCATTGATAAGAATCATTACGTCCACAGTGAAACGACAACATATTATGAAAATATTCCTCCTTTAACTCTTTATGTGCCATGGTGAAAACCCCCTGTGTGCCACGTTATTCTGAGACACGAAAGTATAGTCATGCTTTGAGAAAGAAATCCGTTTTTCCAATTTGAGTAACTTCTACAAATTTATATTATGCTGGACATTATAGTGAGCAAAGTTAAAGAGGAATGCCAAACTTTGCTTCCATATACAATGTACAACAATTCTATTTTCAATATTTCTTTTGCATTACCAGTTGCTACATTACTGTAAAGGCATGACTTTTGCACATAAAATAGTGACAGAAACTTCGAATGTACACGCAAATCTAGTTGGGAACACCACTTGATAGTCATATTACCAAATAGAAGGCAAGCCGTATGTGAAAGGAACAAAAACGCGAGAAACGCTTTGATTGTACCGCGGGATTAGCGATTTATCGATCGGTTTTGTCGGCTTTGTTTGTTGAGCAGAATATGCGAAGTTTGCACGCCGTCGACTGAGCCGGACGTGCGAACGTGGTACATAAAGAGTTAATATGAAAGAACAATAAGGTGGGTGTTAAGAATAAATATGAATAAAAATGAATAAACATAGCAACAATACAACGTGCAGAGACGGGATATTTCCTAGTAGTTGGTTAGATTCATTAATTTCTTTATCCATCGTAACTCTACCAAAAACGTGTTAAGAGAATAAGGTAGCACCCTTTGAAGTGTGATTTTATTTGCTTTCACGATTGCTTTATTCCCTCCCCCGCAAAAAAAAAAAAACAAAGAAACTTTTAATCAGAAAAGGAAGTCCGCAAGGGAATTCTCGTCCTTTATTCTACCTCCCAAATCGGGTGTTGACTCGTGCCTTTGTATGCTTCATTGTTTGTTCGTTGTTTCTAGGAATAGGTACATTTTTTATTAGAAAGATTAAAATGGGGAATAACTGCAACACGTGACTGATAGTTGCCCTGCATCATACCAAGATCCCCCCCCTTTTTTTTTTTGTAGGATGGGGTTGATTTTGATATCTGTGACCTGCCCAATACAGGAAATCGAAACTTCAGTGTTCAAGAGTGGACATTTGTTATTATATTTCTTTAAAGCAAATCAAATATATTACAGCAGCAAATGAAGAGTTTGTTTGCAAAAACCGATAAGTCCATATTTGCCAAATGGATATATTTACGATTAAAGGTCAGGAAAAATAAAGAGAATAATCAAAAAAAAATTGCTTCTTTTGACCATAACTTCAAAAAATTACCTCTAAATGTAGTGACCAATATATCATTTAAAAGGTATTATTTTGTACTTTATGACAGAGACCGTACTTCAAAATCTTCAAAAATGGACTTATCGGTTTTTGCGAACAAACTCTTCAAATATAAGTAGAGCTACATCAGGGCTATAAAACTAGAGAAGAGGATGAAATAAAGAGATACACATGTCATTTGACCGGCCTTGCAGTGATAAATACCTGCCTACTGCAGGATTCTTCCATATTCCTCTGTTTTTCGAGCAAATATGACTTTTGCATCGTGCGCTGTGACTGGACTTGCAGGAATGATGTAGGCATCTGTATGTGTGTATTTGTGTGTTTTGCGAGGAATCTTAGCTTAGGAGCGATGGATACCGGGTGGCTTTATTATGAAAATACAGAGTTAAGTTATTGAAAGGCATGACAGGACATGGTAGGACATTCTTCTCTTTGTAAAATTGAAAATTACTTTAGAAAAGTTCAAAAATATTTCAAACAAAATTGTCAATTTATTCATAGAAGCTAGTTACTTGATAGTACTTGATAATCACTCACACACACACACACACACGCACACATACGCCACGCACACATACACACGGACGCACACACACACACACACACACACATACCCAGACCAATATATACACAAAAGGGAAATATATATAGGTTTTCCCGGCCAATTTCGCACTTTTGTCAGTCCATTTGATAAAAGGTTCATTCAATTTAGCGAAAATCCTCGTCACTGCACATTCTGTCATTCAAAATTACAACTTGTTCATTCAATTTAGCATTTCGATCAATGAAATTCGCACATGTGCCTTTCGAATTCGTAAAACGGGCATTCAAATTGGCACGTGCTCTTCAGTCATTCAAATTCGCCAGCACTGGCGGAAAATGGTATTTCAGTCATTCAATTTCGCGTATGGGCAGTCAAATTCCAAACACGTTCATTCAAATTGGCGTAATGTTATTTCTATTTTGAAAAGGTGAGAACCCTGATTTAAAATACGCATTTAAATGTGAATTTTTGCTTCATCCACACACTGTTAAGTATGTAGCAAATGTATCTTTGACCCTAAATAATTCAAGTTTGTTGTTCTGTAACGCCCCTCTTCTTTTATACATGTCATCAGAACTATACATGCACCAGTACCATAGATTCACTTCACTTTGTATGTCCAGTCATGGCAGTACGAGTTAAATACAGGCGTATCTCTGAAGGACACAGGGAAAGAATCATAGTAGCATTTGAGGGTAATAACCTTGACAAATTGATGGCTAGAGCTGATCCAAGAACTTTATTCTCAATTATGATTAACGCAATATAGCACCCACCAAATGAAAGTAATGAAACATGCAAATGAAATAAATAATCACGATGTAAATTGAAACCCCCTTCTCCCAATAATGTCAAAACAAACGAATGAAATAATGCTATCGAACATTATAAACACATACACATATTTTGAAAGTACTGTTGCAAAGGTGATATCAGGATAAAGAATGAATACGAAATATGAAATGTTAAGATGCTTGCAAACAATACCTATGATGATGGAAATGGAAAAAAGGAACAAACGCATTAACGTGTTTGCTAAATTGACTGCAGTAAATGCGAAATTGGATGCCCAAGAATGAATTCGAATGAACGAGCGCAGCGTATACGTGATCACGTGACTATATCATGCTAAATTGAATGATCGATTTGCGAAATGGTGCTTGTCTTACGAATTTGAACTGAAAAAGTGCTGATTCGAATGATGTTAAAGGTAATTTGAATGCTCCAAAATGAATTTGAATGAAAAGGTTATAAAATTGAAATACCGAACATGCCATCTGGCTAAATTGTGCTAAATTGAATGCACAAATTAGGAATTGGACTGAAAAAAGTGCGAAATTGGCCGGGAAAACCTATATTATCATGTCAATGCACTTTTTTTTTTTTTACATTGGCATCAAAGGCACAAAATTCCCCATGTATATTGTAGTACTGAAGCATTAAGATTCACAGCTATCACTTTTTTTTTGTGCGTGTGTGTGTGTGGGTGTGACAAAAATTGTTGGTTCTGTTTCAAAAACAAAATAGGAAGGGGAGGCCCCAAATTTTTGTATTTTCTCTATGTCCTGGTTTCTCTGTACCTAGAATCTTTGCAAATAAAGCTCCAAATTCCCCCTCCCTTTTATTATCGCTACTCTTTCTCATATCGAACAAGGACAGCTACAATGAATGAAATGACGTGCATGGGCGGGTGATTGTCTTCTACATCGAAACTGAAAGGGAGGTCTTTAAGAAAAAAGTTTGTAGAATTGCATTAGAATTGGAACTTATTTGGTCGGCCCGAGGTTTTTATCATCAAGGGCAGCTGAAAGAAAAACACAAACACACACACACTCACACACACACACACACACACACACACACACACACCATAAAATGGTGATTCGGTGAAAGGCTGTCTCGAAGCTGCAATGCAATAAATAAAGACTTAAGTAAAACTATTGCCTACCAATGCATGCTTGTCTTTAATAGTTCATCATTGTCAGCTAGTTCTTTGTTGGTTTGTATTGACAATAGGATGTGAATTGAAAAAAAAAGTGACATGTATGAAGGTGACTTTGACTTCAACAATCCGTCACTGACTGAGTCATAAAACATCTTTTATTCCATTATATCTAATGTTGACTTTGCGCCCAGTTTTCCAGAGGCATTGGGTGATTCATCCCCCCCCCCCGAAAAAAAAAGAAGAAAACGCGTAAAGTAAAAGGCCCTACGCCGTTGACGCAAAAAAAAAAAAAAAAAAACAAAACAAAAAACAGACAATATGAATAAATATCGTTTGTACGCTAGGAACTCCTCTTCATTGTATATATGAGACTTCGTGCTGTTTCTATTGTGCATCGATTGATTTTCCTGGAACATAATCTTTATCGAACTAAGCATAAGCCTATAAAGGGAAAGAATAGACGAAAGAAATGCAAGACTTTTATGTTCATCTAGTTCCTTGTCAGTCTGAAAACTCGTGCAATGGTGTCGATTTTGAGCTTTGAGAATTTTTCGATAGAGGAATTACCGTATTCATTCATGGTCAGCCAACTTGTGTTCAGCTGCAAATTAAAAAAGTGACCTTTTACAGAAATGATAAGTATCATCATCACCTCCAAGCTAACCGTCGTGTTAGGATTCATTAACTATCAGGAACACTTTGTATATGCTCATAAGGAATACTACTACCAGCTTTGATTAATGTCGGCTTCGAAATGCCTCAGGGACGAAACAGAGAGGGGTCGGGACAGGAAGATGGCCATGGTCACCAGTTATCATGCGGTGGGCCATATGATTTTCATATAATTCATTAGAGGGTTTTATATAATTCTGCCCCCCCCCCCCCCCCCAAGGAAAAACGCAGTATCTACATCCAGCTCCATTTCTAAACAACCGAGATATTCACCATTTTATATTTTTGCCAAAGCCCCTGGAAAATATAATCTTTTGAAAAATTCCTTCACTGTGGAATTTTAGTCTATCTAGCTACCAATTTTCCTGGAAAATATCATTTTGTGTTTTTGTTTTGTTTTTCAGTTACTGATGAAAATGTAGATACTTTGGGGAAACCCCACGCAATTGACTGATTTCCCCAAGGAAAAACGCAGTATCTACAATGGAACGAATTTCCCCAAGGAAAAACGCAGTATCTACGGCGGAATGTCTAGGATTAATCTTCTGCCATAATTATGTATGCATGTAGTTCTACATCATTGTTCAAGTATTCTCTGGCCCTGGGGGATGCATCCTCCACCCCCCCCCCCCCAATTTATGCCCTGATTACAGAGCAGGCTTCATAAGATTGTTAAATAACAGATCGTTCTTGGAACGTTTTGCTAAAAGTGTATCCCAGACCGATCTTGCTGTAGGCTTAACGTTACGTCGATACGTGTTTAATATGAAGCTTGCCAGGGCTGTAATGTGATGCTACATGGCCTAGCCGCTAACTAGCATCTAGAATACTAGATCTAGATCTGTACAGTCTAGGTTACAGTCTGTCTAGACCAAAATAAATCTAAATCGGATGTCTGGACCTAGATCGATCTAGACTAGGTCTAGTTTTTATATCGTTTATTCTAGGCTGGCTACGTAGCAGGCTACACGAGTCTACCGCCTCAGGCTATACATGCACGATGCTCACAGGAAAAACAAAAATAGCCTAACGTTAGAACTGCAGAAGGTTTAAGCCCTACACGAGCCAGGACTCTTTGATTAGAAAAAAAATACATCTAGAACCGGTCTAGAATGAAGTGACATCCGCTCTCTAGGCCTATTCCTTCTGGATTGAACCTAAGTTTAACGTCATGTAAATTTGTAATGTAGGCCTAGGCCTAACTTTTTTCACTTGTATAAGTTGTAAGTTATGTAGCATGCAGCATGGGATCATGCATACATTTTACGCAACCCAGTCTCACTAGGGTCTAGACACTGTCTAGATCCGATAAGAATTAAAATACAACTTATTCTTAACTGTCTCTATTTTGTCCATTTACCGTGGGTACCTATTTTTCACATGGACCCTAATCTATTGTCAACTATGTAATTTTAAGACAGTATGGTATGGAGTAGATAATTGAACATTGACACTTCACTAGACTTAGGATTCTAAAAAGTGGTTAAGTTTTACTGGTTAGACTTCTTACTACAGGCCTGCCCTAGAGGAGGCCTAGGCCCATTCAAGTCCGACACTAGATCTTTCTTTAGACTTTCGGAATACGGACCCTGAAAGTTCTGATTAACGTTAAGTCTAACATTAGAAAAGAGACGCAAGACTAAAACGTTACTGTCTAGACAAGTCTACAACAATCTAGACTGAGATCTAAGGGAGGGTGTAACATGTTACATAACCTGACGTTTATCCGATACAACACAAATAGTCTAGGCCTAGATCTATTGCCTTTCGACGAAACTTTCGGATTCGGAGCCTGAGGAATTTTGACAAGGGTCTAGTAGTAGGGTGTCGGATCGTGCCCTTCCTACCTTCGGACCATCGCGCGCCCTATCTCACAACACGCAACTCCCATAGAACGCCGTGCAAAATGCGCGGTGCGCCGATTTTGGCATGCGATTTTGAGCCGGATTTTGCCTTTATCGCATTTTCCACAGTCGATGCCGATATCGAATCCATACAAATTTGGTATCAAATGAAAGAAGAAGTTTGTCTCCATACCTTATTAGCACGCTGGTACATGACTCCGACGATAAGTTGATGTAAAAATCGTTAGAATCACACTTAAGTCCATAATTCAGCGTCTGCTGCAGTACGTACACCAGCGTGAGGCATGTATATAGTTTCGTGTATGCTGAATCCAGTGGTGCTGCTGGTTTTTCGCTAGCTCCACGTCTTCGACTGTGGATAAAGCCTTGAAGACACCCCTTACCATTACTTTTTTGATGCAGCGAACTTTTCAGGAGGGGCTTCGTATGCAAGAGTCCATGGTAACGACGCGCATAAGGGGCGTCATGCATGTGCATTTACGCGCATTTCGTCACGTGACTTTCGCGGCGCGAATTTTGATCGCGTGTGCCCCTGGCCTTCCCTGCGCTGCGCGTACGTGTGTACTTTTCATTCATAAATCTCCTATGAATGAATCTCATTTACAACTGTACTACACACATACTATACACACACAGCAACATGTATTGTACAGGTCGTATTAATAGGTTGTAATCACACGCGTCATGTCAGTCTCATTCGCGTGTATTATATGGGTGTCTGAAGTCTGGTGGCTTGTATGTGTGAGTATTACGACTACGAGTTTAGATTTTCAACGGGTTTGTCACTTACAATGGAATCTGTGGAGGATTTCATTGCTTTCTGTTTTGGCTCCACCTCAGAAATTGACAAAAAGGGGCGTGTGACTTTCAATGATTTGTCGGATTTTTTCCGTCTTTACGATGGCTGTTCTCTGTCTGAAGTTAGTGAAAGGGACTGTCTTTTGGCATACACAAAATCAATTTGTACCAGGCCTGTCACTGATGACATTAATGTCTTTAAACTCAGAAGACAAACTGCAGACATGCTCAAACGGGGCAAGGGGGATGAGCATGTAAATGCAATTTTGAAGGTATCCGAGGTGGGGCCAAATTGTTCTAAGTTAGGAATATTGGAGGGTGATGTGCAGGCTGTGCTGTGTGGTGAATTTGACCGTGAGAGAATGGGATGGGAGGATATGACGAATGGCGTGGTGCTTGAATTGTATGCATGGGGAAGAAAGCGTAGCCTCTCGTCAAAGCACGTGAAAATGTTGCTGAGTGGGTTGTTCGCTGTTGACTTGCATGGTGTGAGCGACAAGAGGCTCTACAATAAGATCATGAGGGTAAGAGCAGAGAAGAAGAGGATGGTTGATTGTAAGTTGACTGAAGAGAGAGAAAGATGGTTGCGGGATGTGTTTGCGGTGGTGCCTGGCTACGGTGGTGAGCAAAAAATGCGAGTACGAGTGCTTGGAAGTGAACGCGAGGAGGGGGTGTCTGCGGATGGTAACGTACGGGAGAATGATGGCGGCCACGATGGTCACGAGAAAAGAGAAAAAGATCGTGATATCAGGGAGGTTGAGAGCGTGTCTGATGGTGGCGAGCGAGAGAATGCTGACGGTCATGATGATTTGGCAAAAAGTGAAAAAGAACCTGAGAGAGTATCTAATAACACTGACGTGCGAAAGAATGTTGAAATGAAAAACAGAAGTGAGAAAGACGAAAGAGAGAAGATGCGAGTTCATCGTGAGACGCAATCGGTTGAGAGGATGAGTGAAAGGAAGAGGGAGAGCGCGTATTTTCCTGGCTGTCTTCAGCCGATTGGTGAGAGAGTGAGCAACAGTTCGACCAAATCTAGATGTAGATGTAGGTTTAGGGTTCAAAATCGAAAAACAAGGAGGATCGCAAAATCTGCTAAACAATTCAACCTCCATTTGAAAAAAGTAAAAACAAAGCTTTCAAACACCGAAAAAAAGATGAATGAGTTCACCCTAAAACTGGCCGAGGCCATAGTGCAAAATCAGAATCTAAAGCGAAAAGACGAAAGACAAAATCAAGCACTTTGCAACAGCAAAAAAACTCTGAAAAACATGCAAAAAAAGTTGCTCGCACAAAAGAGAAAAATCGCAAGACGTGAGTGCAAGTTAACACAGCTGAAGGAAAGTGAAAATTTCCACAAACAACGAGTGCGGAAATTAAAGAGAAAATTGAGACGAAGATTTAACCGATTGTCTTATCTACGAAAGCGCAGCATTGCATTAAGTAAGACAGTGCTTGAAAACAAATCACTAAAAAACAAAATTGCAAAATTGACGCGTAAGATCAAGCAAAGGGAAACGGTCACAGCACCTGTCTTAAATGTGCTCGACAAAGGTAAATACAACGACGAGGTAAGGGGTGTTTATCAGGAATTAGTGTGCAGGTATGGTGTTAGTATTAGAAATTGTGAGGGGGTTGTTAGGGCTGTGGTCGGAGGCCTTACGAAGGCAGACCCTGGTAAACTGCCGAAAAAGGATTTCGCGGCAGATATGTTTGTAGAAGGCAGGGTTTTAAGCCAAATTCAAGTTTTGGACGCCCTTCTAAATGACTCTCAGGCAAATCTTACTATTGGGGGCGACGGTACAACGAAGGGGGGTCACCATTTCGGCTCATTTGATATACACACCGAAGATGGTGAGTGTTACGTAATGGGGGTGAGGGAAAGTGTAGGCGGGACCGCGGAAGAGAGCCTTGACCTCATGAAAGACGTACTTGACGATATGAGTAGTGTTTTGGGCGATGGGTCCGAACACGTAAACAAAATCATACACAAAATCAAAAACACAATCAGTGATCGGCATGTCGGCCAGAAAAAGTTTAATGAGATTTTACAGCAATATCGAAGGGAACTACTGCCAAAGATTGAAAGAGGGTGGGAAGATCTCAGCGACATCCAGAAAGAGAAAATCGCAGGCATGAATAATTTTTTCTGCGGGTTACACTATCTGGTTGGACTAGCTGACCAAGCAGCTCAAACAATTAGTGCATGGGAAAAAATGATTTTCGGTGATGCCTGCGTGGGGGCAAAAAAGGTTGGGGTGACATCAAAGGGCAACGAGGGAGGGACTGAGAGACTTATTAGGACCGTTTGTAAGGCTATTCAGGACAGGGGTTGCGAAAAATCAGGGAAACCGGTTTACTTCCGGGCTTTCCTAAGGGAGAAGGGACGTAATTTTGTTCCCTTGGCACCGTTCAAGGGCAACAGGTTCAATATCCTGTTTCACAATGGGGGTGGGGTATTCTATTTGGCCCAAGATCTGCAAGAATTTTTCGATGATTTCAAAGACGACAATCTGCTAATGAAAGCGGTGAATGCAGATCTCAAGGTTCCACAGTATCTGGCGGCATGTCGAGCTCTTGGATTGATTGACAAATTTGTCACAAAGCCATTGTGGAATGTACTGGAAAGACAAGAAAACATAAATGAAATGGATGACAGGTACAAAACGTTGTTCGACAAATTTCAGGAGCTTGCCAATGATTGTACTGAGTTTGTGAAAGGTAATTATAGGATTTTCGATGATGTCGACGTCACGAACGACGCCATTCTGGACAAGCTCATAGAGCACGAAAAAGACACAGAGCTGTCGAAACAAATTTTGGAACTGATCTTCAGTGGTTTTGTGACTGTTACAGGTAGGCTAGTTCACGATCACTTAGAAGGGAGACATAAAGGTAGGGAAAACGAAGTTAAAAGTGTGCCCAAAACAAATGTTTCTGTGGAGCGAAACTTTGGCATGCTAGATCGCACCATGAAGTGCAAGCCTTCGGCAAAAACCCCGTGTCTAGAGAGCGTGATAATGTACACAAAAAACAAAACGGGTCAATGGCTCTCTTCCCTCAGTGAAGAAAAAAAGGCTAAATTCATGGAAGCAGCTCGTAAACAAAAGCAAGTACAAAAACAAAAGTATGCAATGCGAGCAAAACAAATTTGGGAAAGAAGGGAGGAAGCAATCCGTCAGAGAAAACAAAACAAAATTGAAAAAACTGAGAGGGAAAATGTTCGCAGAGAGCATGTTTACGACGAGGCTAGGGTGTCATGTGGGGGTATCTGGATGACTGAAAACGATGTAACAAAAGGGCTAGACAAATGCAGTGATAAATCCAAACTAGACAAGTTGAAAGTTCAGCTGAAAGCGCGGAAGTTTGTTTTTGGCGAAAAAAACGAAAACGGAATTCTCAACTTCTCTGAGAAAGGGAGGGTGAAAACCTGGGAAGAACTCCGAGAACAATTGTTGTCGTTAATTAAAAGAAGCAGGGAGCGAGCTAGATTAGTAGAAAACGAGGATAGAGAAATTTTGGAAGCAATGTGTGCGCCCGATGAAAAAGTGGAGGAGTACAAAAACAAAATGAAGCGGAAAAGAGAGGCAGATACAGATAGGGCTAGAAAGCGCGCAAAAATAGGCAGACAAGTTCCTTACACTGATCTTGTTGGTAAAGTGATCAGACACCTGATTCAAGAAGGTGAAAACGAAAATTGGTATACTGCATTTGTCAAGTCAAAATCAAATTCAGGGATGAATGTTGTTTATCTAGATGATTTGGAAAATGTGTATTTCTTCTCCAAAGAAGAAATCACAACAGACATGGAGAAGGGTGACCTGTACGTCAAAGAAATTACTGCTAGTGATTTGAAAGGTTTCAAAATAAGGCACAAATTCGACGTAGATGGAAAGAATGTCTGGTTTTCAGGGTATGTTATTGAAGCAGAAGAAGGGGAGGGGATAACAAAACCATGTAAAGTAGAGTACGAGTATTTAGAAGGGGAAGGTGATGATGATGATGAGTTAGAAACCTGGGAGGGGCCGCTTCTGGAAGACTATTGGCATGGAGATGTTAAGTTAATTGAAAAAATGTAAGGAGTCGCTACAAAATGCACTGCAAATTAGTTTGTTGTCATATGTTATAATTACATAAAGCAGCATTTGTGATTCTTAATGTTGTCATGGTTCTTTCTCTTTTGTAGCAATCAATATTCAAAACTCGTTTAAGAATTCAAAGTTGATGTCCCAAAATTTGTCATTCCATGCCAGCAGTTTTGTCAAAATCGGTCCACCAGGCACATGATTCTGTGTGCATGCATTTCGCCACATTCCATAATCGACACGAGCTCTTTGAGCGAGTTCACGATATCAATCATCTTTTGATCACAAAGAAATGGAGATTAAAATGGATCTCCGCGTGTTTCATTGTTCTCCAGGGCTAGAAAGGAATCATTGGTGTTCGGTATGTTGTGGGGGCCAGTTGCCGTATTATATGGAAAGACTTGGGGCATCCAGTTTCTGTATATATGCACTGGAACACAATATGCCGTGCACTCGTGATCTCTTCATCTGGCTTGGAACGAAACACATTCAAATCAAAATTGGAATTGTTCTTATTCTAGCATGCACACGGAATCTATGTTTGCGAATCACAAGTGTGGTTAAAACAAATTTACCACATATATTATTCTGTTAGTGTGTTAGACGCTGCACCAAACTTGGTGCTTGTAAGGGGAGTCACATTCGTTCCCTCATTATTTTGTTCGTTCCAAAAAAAAAAATAAATAAATAAAAAAAATACCATAACACCAATGCTCTTCCAAAAATTCCGTCGGTGTTTTCTTCAAATTCCCTTGTTTCTCACAACTGGAAAGGAAGCATTTGTGTTCAGTATGTTGTGGGGGCCAGTTTGCCGCATATTATATATACGGAAAGACTTGGGGCACCCAGATTTTGTAGGCCTATTATACAAGCACTGGAACATAATATGCCTTGCACCCGTGGTCTCATCTGGCTTGTAACGAAACACATTAAAATCAAAATTAGCACTATACTTATTCTTCCATGCGTCCATGAAAACGAATCTGTTTGCGAATTACAAGTGTGGTTAAAACAAACTTACCACATATATTATTCTGTTCGTGTGTTAGACGCTGTACCAAACTTGGTGCTTGTAAGGGGAGTCACACCCGTCCCCTCATTATTTTGGTCGTTCAAAAAAAAATAAAAAATAAAAAAACATAACACCAGTGATCTTCCAAAAGATCCGTCCGTGTTTTCTTCAAATTTCCTTGTTTCTCACAGCTGAAAAGGAATCATCGGTGTTCGGTATGTTGTGGGGGCCAGTTGCCGTATATGGAAAGACTTGGGGCATCCAGTTTCTGTATACATGCACTGGAACACAATATGCCGTGCACTCGTGATCTCCTTATCTGGCTTGTAACGAAACACATTCAAATCAGAATTGGAATTACACTTATTCTGCCATGCAAACGAATCTGTTTGCGAATTACAAGTGTGGTTAAAACAAACTTACCACATATTCTGTTAGTGTGTTAGACGCTGCATCAAACTTGGTGCTTGTAAGGGGAGTCACAACCGACCCCTCATTATTTTGTTCGTTCAAAAAAAAAAAAAAAAAAAAAAGAAAGAAAAAAAAATCATAAGCCATATGATCTTAAGAAAGTTCCGTCCGTGCCTTCATCAAATTTCCTTGTTTCTCAAAGCACAGAATTATATCAACTTGAGTTAGGTATTCACATGATGTAAAACTCAAAAAAGCCCCTCCCCCCCCCCCAAAAAAAAAAAAAAAAAAACAAGAACAAAGAAACCAAACTTATACGAAAAAAAAAAATCTGATCCCATTAGTCATTTTGTTGGAGTATTAGACAAGGCACAAAGTTAGTGCTTGTAACGAGGGTGGGGAGGTGCAACTATTAAAAAAAAACGCAAAAAAATAGGAAAAGAAAACACAACAACGATGATTTTTTTTTTTCTGATAGTTCCGTGTTTGTAATCTTAAAATGTGTTTGTTTCCCAATGCTAAGACTCGGAAGAGATAGTCATCGGTGTTCGGTATAGTGGGAGCCAGTTGCTGTATACGGAAAGTATTGGGGCATTCAGTTTCTGTATCCATGCACTGGAACACAATATATCTTCCGCTGTTAGCCTTTTTCTAGATGTCTCTGTCAATATTTCATATCTGTCCTCAAGCAGGAAAGAGAAATGTAGTACGTAGGAGTTCTTTATTTAGGCCATGTGTCACCGAATTACGCGTGTTCATAACCCCCGCTCCCCCGTGGTCATCTGTACTGCATGCGCATTCCCGATGTCTCCGGAAAGGGATTACATTTGTATTTCAAGGGGTTTTGTTTTACGGGGGTAAGTTGCTGTCTTCCCTTCCAAGAGCCCGAGATAAAGGGTCAAAATTACGGCACAATTCCATCCTTTAAGGGGTAGGGGTGTCTCCAGAAATCTGCTGACTGCCTGAGTCCGGGGTGGGGTGGGTGGGAGGGGGTTTGCCTGTCCAGTAAATTCCGTTATAACGAAGTCGTCGGGACCGGCATTTTTTATTCGTTATACCTATATATCGAAACTTCTTTATAACCGAACAAATAGACATTATAAAACGATAAAGAGCTGATAATTTTGCGACCTGGATTTTTATTTCGTTGTAACTTAAATTTCGTTATAACCCTGTTCGTCATAACGGGAGTGCACTGTATCGTCATAAATCACTATCGGTCTTTCAATAGTTTGTTGGTATTTTGGGGGTGTTATGAACAACTGTTATTTCATCATAAAGAGTCACCTTCAATGAAATTGTCTTACTTTCGGGAATCTATTTTGTTTTGTTTTTGAGTAAAAATGAGCATAAAGATGATATGCTTCTGTCAAAGTAAAGTGTTTCGCAGTTTCGTCGAGTTAAAAAAAAAATCACACACAAAAACAAGCCAACAAACAAACTGGTGAATAGTTACGCGAAAAGCGAATCTAGTTTACTTATTATTTGAAATTTACATGTGTCCTCTGTTCTTTATGTTTACATTCATATTAGGTTTCAAGACTCAAGAAACAGATTCAAGCCGTACTCTTTCCATTTGTGTCTCCCTCTCCTTCTCTCTCTCTCCCTCTCCCTCCCTCTCTCGCTCTCTCACATCCTCTCTTAATCCCGTAACAATGGTACAGTTCCTATTATTTGGCCATTCTTTTGTTCGCCGTTATTGTCACGAAAAAATTAAAACAATTCAGTTGAAAAACAAGTGTGTTAATTTGCTCTGTTGGGGAGAAGGGGGTCTTTCTTTCAAAAGGATTGGACGGAATTCGCATTATGTGTTTAAGTTATCTTCGTTCATGTCAAAAGAACCTTCAATCATTATTGTGGACATGGCCACTAACGACTTGTGTTTGAGAGATTCGAAATTTGTGTTCCATGAATATGTGTCATTTCTCGAGAAACTATCTTCTCTCTGTCCTCCCGCAGCTGTGGTCATACTCCCGGTTCTCCCACGAACATCAGTGTATCCCGGATCCGATGTAACCCTTGAGGAATTCAACTCCAGAGTTGAATTCCTCAATGGGTTACTTCAGGCCGAAACATTTATCCGGGATAACTGGTGGTTTTGGGAGCACCGGGGGTTAAACCACCCACGGTATATCAAAGATGGAGTCCATCTGACCCCAGAGGGGCTGGTTGCGTACGGTCGAACGATCAGGATGATTATAAAGTTTTTTGACAAAAATTTTTGGTAATTGTAATCTGCTTCAATTTGTTATTCCGAACGTTGATCATATCGAAGGCTCGTTCGTTCACATCTTCTTTTAATTTTGTAATTTAGAAACCTTATTACATTTCCAAATTAATGAAACTTCGGAATGACAAGCCTTGTTATCTCACCTTATAGCCACATGCTGAACTGAGCTCGTCATTCATCGTCCACTGAGGTCATGACATCATTGGTATATAAGTTATATGAATGTTCTTTTTTTTCTGTTAGGCATTTCATTCGATTTCAAAGCCACTCGATATATTATATGTTTTGCTTTAATGAATAATGAGCTTGATGCGTTTAAATCAGCTGACTAGAATTGGCCATCAATTGACACTAGTAGTCAGGTCGCTTGACGTTTAATTCTCAGATTACCTCTATAGGAGTATTCGAAAGCAAAATGCCCGCGATTCTAAACAGTGCATTGAATGCCGGTGGTAATTCACGGAAATTTCATGTCGCGAAAACTGCCGTTGCTTCCAATTCGCGAAAACTCAATGCCTCGACAGTATCGATGTATTTGTTTATCTGAGGAAGCATAAAACAGAAAAGAGGTCCAGGTTTCTTGTAAATTGTCCCGTTTGTCGTGAAAATGAAATAATAAACTCACAAAAAATCAAGAGAGCATTTGAAACATGAAGATTATTGAATTAATTACTGGTTGATAATACAATAACTGTTAAAGTGTAACGACGAGATAAGCCTACTGTTACACTACGCATTGGACTGCAGAGTGTTTCTTTTGTAGTGGTGATGGGGGGGGGGGGTGGGCTTGGGAACTGCGAGTCATCGACGGGGGATGGGGGATTCAGGGGTCAGTGACCCCCTCCCCCCCCCCCCCGCCCCCACCCACACACATACATTAAGACAACATATCCAATGCCCTTTTTATAACGTAACTGGGATCAGCATGTCACACTGTATATGACACCTAAACTACGTTTTTAACTTAAATATAAATTGGTGATAAATTCAACTTCCTCCATGTTTCAAACGCTTTTATTGATCATAGAATTCAAGAGCCTTGTGTTTTCAAGTTCCTTGTAAAGTGAACGAAAAAAAAAAATAAAAACAAATCTGAACCTTAATGACAGCAGGGTGAAGGTTATATATTATAAAGTGTGCGTTTTCTTCAAATTGCTGCTCTATAATTTTAACAAACACGTAGGGGGTGGTGGTGGAAACAACCATGGGACTCAAACGTGTCATCTGCTGACATGTTCATTGAAATTATAGATCAGCAGTTACGATCTGACAAATTTCATTTGAAGAAGAAGACAAATTGAAGAAACTCACACCATAAATCTGAACCTTTTTTTTTTCTGACGCTATATAGAGTCCTGACAGTGGTTTTATTTCGCAACATGAAGCTTTTAAGAATGGAAGCCGACGTGTTACTTTTTTTTTTTTTTTTTCGCGGCATGAAACTTCCGCAAATCGCCATCCAATGCATTGAATGGAATCGCGCCCATGCCTCGGCATGTACTAACCCCCTCGCGATATTTCCGAAAGTTTCATGCATGCAAAAATACCTGAAAAATGAAGTTCAATATCTTTACCACAGACATTTTAAAAGAGAGAGAAGGCTTCTCCTCTAATATCAATGTGCAGGTACTGTGGGTTAATCTCATCCAAATTTTGTGTTTTTATCCGTTGTGTAACGATAATTTCACTAAGTCACCTCACTTTTTGGCAGACATCCATGCCATCGTTTCGTATTTAAATGGAGTACACTGTAACAACCTCCTCTGTATCAATACCAAAAATACATGCATTATTACACTGGTAGGTGGATGTGTAAGTATTTAGCAAGCTTTATCGGCATTTCACGACAAATTATAACATCAAGGATGCTTACCTAAATGCATTTTCAAATTGCAAGCTCGACAGTAGAGTTTGATAATGATTATAATCAAGCGCGCCGGAACACTTTTGGTTTTTGGGGGGCAAAATCTCAACGGGGGCACATTAATGTGACGATGTGAGATCCTCGTCGCGGGAGCGAAGCGAGCGGGGGGGGGGGGGAGGGGGATACCCCCCCCCCCGGGAGCTTTTGTAAAACAGGGTACAAAAGTCGCGTTTATAGACCATTTAAAAGCAAATTTCTAAGGAATTAAACATAGTGAAAATAATCAGTGCGAAGGGCTATGATTATTACATACGGCGGTATATTATGTGATGGTGCGAGATCCTCGTCGAGGGAGGGTGTGAGAGGGGGATTTTATAGAGCATTTTAAATTAATTTTCTGAGGAATTAAACATAGTAAAAGAAATCACTGCGAAGGACTATGATAATAACTTATGAAAACTTTTCATTTTACTATAAGTACGGGCAGAACGAGCGAGCCACTTTCACTTTGCAATTTATCTGAAATGTACTCATTAAAAGCTTAAACGTGATCGCATCGTTCGAACAATAAAAAATATTCTTATACTGCTAGAAAGCAAAGAAGAAAATGAAAAATGTAAGGTTTTCTATAGGTATGTTTCAGCGGGCACACTCGAGGACACGAGGCTACCATCTATACACTAAATTTACTCATAAGGTACTATTAGTGTATAGATACAATAATGTATGTTGTTAGTGTATTATAATTTTCGCCCCGTTAGGGGCGAAAATTTTTGCATTTTCAGTTATGAAATTGCAACATTTAGACGAGAAATATGCCTTTATTGTTCATTTTGGTCTTTAAATCAGTGATCAATTATTTGTTACAGGGGGCACTTGGGGGGGGGGGGGACAAAAACTCGTTTTGCCCCCCCCCCCCCCAACATTTTGTTTGGGGGGGCAAGTGCCCCCCCCCCCCCTGCCCCCCCCCCCCCCCCCGCTTCCGGCGCCCTTGATTATAATAGAAATGATATGGTAATATCAATACACCTTTTCTTTTTTATTAAGGGTATAGCCTCTTCAGTGTTGCCACTACTCTATTAGATGAGACTGTCATTAGATTATATCCTAGCGTTACAAGGTACCCATTACACACCTGGGACGAGACGGACATTGGTTGGCAAAAGTATCTTGTCCACGGACGTATGTATTGGAATGGAATCGAACTCTGGTCTTCCGACTGGGAGTCGGGAATTTTCGTATCCACTATGCGCAAGTATCTTCTCCACAAAGTGACATTTTCTACCAATGTGTAAAGTGGAACTGTGAATCCCCATATCGAATGGCCGACACATGTGCTGAACGACATTTCCGATCAACATAGCAATTTTTGAACATACAGTATATAACATATCGGTTGACGACGGATGGACGGACACACAAAGTCAATGTTTTGATCCTGCAGTCTCACTCTACAATGGTGGTCAATGAGAGATACATAAACAATATAGTAAACGGAATTGTCAGTTTGTGTCAATGCAGTTATAGAACTGTCATAACTGTACATTAATACAGTGTATGCATAACATGACTTTTTAGCATCTGCAAACGAATTTAATCTTTGTGATTGCTGAACTGCATTCTAAAATGGATGATATAGTTTTCGTTGGGATTGGGATTCACGTTTTAACTTTTTTCCCGCTGTAGAAACAGGATAAGATAGAATACACATCTTACGTTTTAGCATAGTTACACTTTTTTTCACTTTTCTTTTTCTCTGTTCAGACCATTTGGAAGGTATAGTACATTGAAGGGATGGTGTAGTTTTAGTTGAGATGCGGATTCATACGCTAACTTCTTTCTCCTTTTTTTTTTCGGGCAAGGTAATTGGACACCACGCATAATATTATAAAATACTATGGAGCATACAATATTTTGAGGAATGAAAAGTAACTATAATGGAAAACTATTTTGAAATGGCAAAGTGACAAAGTGCTTCCAACGAAAAGTGGACCCACCTCTCATGATCTCTTTGCTTTCGGATATCTCAGTCATTTTAAGACTAATTTTCAGCAACTAGACTTTCATTTTGTTTCGTAATTCTCGCTTTCGAGCTCTTTAATAATGTTGTGATTTCTAATTATCTCGCAAAAAGTTGAAGTCTGAATCCTCATCTCACCCAAAACTATGCCATCCCTTAAGTATACTGCGTGTCAAGTGGGTCTGAGTTGTGGAGAGAGAGAAAGTGGTCCAACTACTTCAGTATACGTTGTAACGAAACATGATCCTTTTTATTCTGTTTCTACATCTATTAGGTAGAATGAGTGGTCAAATGTCTTTTACAGTGTATAATGTTTATCTACATGTACTAGGAGACAGAGAGAAGATAGTTCATTTATGACACATTAATTGCATTAGAAATATTTTCCGTATACATGTATTCGTTTTCTCCCATTTAACAGATCCTTTGATAAGCCTCATACGGTGCATTATACTATACTCTGATGCATGCTCTTGTGGAGAAACATGCACTGTCATTGTGATTTTCGTTCGGATTTAGTGCCTTATTTATCTACTCGTAATACAAAATACATGTTATTTTTACACGTACGTTGAACCGAATTCCGAAGGTCTGGACTCGCATTTCGTTATCCCGTTCATTTGATAGATTTCATAACCAAATTGAGTACACC
Organism: Diadema setosum; assembly: GCF_964275005.1. Classification (NCBI taxonomy): domain Eukaryota; kingdom Metazoa; phylum Echinodermata; class Echinoidea; order Diadematoida; family Diadematidae; genus Diadema; species Diadema setosum. The sequence continues at coordinate 15,330,679 of NC_092694.1, forward strand.
GTCTAAGCTTGATTACCTTCTTCACCTCCTTGATTCTTGCCTTGCAGTCAGACAGGATAAGCAGTCACCAGACTTACTAGAGCACTTGTGATTTATGAGCTGGCTGGATTTGATCCTTAAACTGCCAGAGAACAGTGCAGTAAGTTCTGTTTTTCCTCTATTTTTCCCACTGTCTTGCTGTACTAGATTTTCACATGGGTTTTCAGCCACGTATGCTTCCTCAGATTCATGATGTTTTAAGTCTTTTTTTTTCCATGTTTTCTCTTTCATTGTTAGCCCTGCAGACACGATCCATTTGATTAGCCTAATTTGGAAATCTCGGTGACAGGGTATGATATTCTATTTTCCGTCCCATTGCTTTCCCTTCCCCCAACAGAGCCTCTTTTTCTTTTTGTTCTTTTTTAAATATATATATATATATATATATATATATATATATATATCATACTGTTTGTTTGTTTCAATTATATCTAAGAAGATGGCCGGATAGCTCATAATCAGCTGCAATCTGGGGCCCGTTACGTAAAACTTACCGTTGAATTTCAATGGTAACTACCGTCAAAATTAGGCGTCACAGCCAATCAGCATCAAGGATTATAAAATTTACCGCTAATTTGAAGACTTACCGCTAGAAAGGAGCGGTAAGTCCAGCGGTAAGGGTTTTATGCAACAGGGCCCTGGTTTTCCATGGGGGTCATGTAAGCCGGGACCGATTCGTTCATTGAATTCGGTGCCCCTTGTCTTTACTATGATTGAATGAAGTGGGATCTTTTATGTGCATAGATTGTGACCCTCTCTCTCGAAGGACCTCGATTTTATGTCTTATCCGAGAGACCAGCGTTATGTATATGCCTCTTGGTAGAGGGGACGTTATGATTAGTAGTACAGGCATCATTGCTCAGTGGCATACGGGAATCAAACCGTGGTCGATCCTAACGATTGTGCCCTCTTGCTATACCCGTAATTATAATTGTATGCCAGATGATTTTCAAACAATGAAAACAAAAGTATTCAAATGTATTCTACTGCTGTGCACGAACTTGTGGCGTGCTTGAACAATTTAGAAATAATGTACTTGTAATGTAGATTTGGAAATGTTCCAGAGATGTTGATTTCCGTTATTTTGTTGCTCATTATTCCAATACTTCGATGCAGAACATGCAAATGCTAAGTACAGTTACCGAAGGTATTCTTTTTTCCTCCAGTTTTACATAATGAAATTTGCAAAAAAAAAAAGCATCTTTGGAGATACAGAGGTAGTTTAGTTTATATTGGTATTATCCCATGCACATACAACAAAAAGGAAAAATGAGTGGCAAATTTGTTTATTTATGTGTGTGTATTGGAGGATGTTCTTTGAACAGTATCAGATTTGGAAGTCAGAAAGGTGTCACAGTAATATCGACCAAATTCATTTAACGATTCCTACCTCGTGCAGTTGTTGAATCAAATATGCCATATCTTTTAAGTCTATGGATCATGCAGTCATTTTGAAAAGAAAATACCTTGATCAGACTTACTGAACAGAAATAAAAACAAATGTAAAATATGTAAATGTACAAAAGCAAGTCTAAGAGAGTCCTTCACTGCATGCGTGACGTCCATACACTTTGCGTTCAAAAGTATCCATAATTAGCGATATCGACCCTATTGTATTTTTTTTTCTTTTTACAAAAGTTGCTCTTTTTATATCTTAGGTATTGGTCATGAACTAGAGTGCCATGTTTTTACTCAGAGTAGATACCGTGCTTAGAGTGGATGATTTCTCATCAAGTGGGAAGAGTCAGAGAGAAATTAGAGGGAGAGAGAGCAGCGGCAGATCTAGGAATTACGGAAAGGGGAGGGGCACAAAATGAAGAAGGGGCGCACACGTCTCCTTTAACTTTTTTTTTCTTTTAAATTTTTACTTCAACAAAAAAAAATATAAAAAAGTGCCCCCTCATCCCCTCCCCCCCCCCCCCCCCCCCGATCCGCCACTGGAGAGAGCTATAGAGAGTTGGAATGTTTTGAGAGGCGGGTGAAGTAATGGAAATGAAAATGCCAAAAACCATGAGCCTTTTCGTTCAAGGTGGACTGGCGCCAGCAACATTTTCAACTGGTCGAGTCACACACTCGATCTGCCATTATATAAAGTAGATTTCTATTCAATGACTTTAATGCTGCCAATAGGGTTTCTTCACAAACATTGTCTGTCAAGTATCAGTTATTGTAAGGGCAAAAAGAATAAAAAACCTACAAGTGTTATACAGACATCTGTTTCATCAATACACTCATCAAACAATATGTGCACAGAATTACAATTTCATTAACCACAGGTTCAAAACGAATATTCTCGTACATGTGAGATCTGACAAATCGTCTATCGATGATTTAACACGGTGTGGCGTACGTGGTGTCTACTTGTGATCGTGATGAGTTGTACGGGGAATATTATGAACAGACAGTGCACAAAATTGTATATTGATTACGAGGTGTCAGGATCGATGAGACGGAAATGTAAAATGTAAAAAAGATCATTTCATGTAATTCTGGGGTCGATATCAATCACCCTGTATATTATCAGATGCCCCTTACATTTTTTTTTTTTTTTTTTTTTTTTTTACTTCCGTCCGTCTCCTCATCGATCCTCACACCTCATAATCAATAATATACAATTTGTAGACTTTTACAAACTCGGTATGCTCAGGATACACGGTGTGGTTGCTTGGGTGGATAGCGTCGTCGCACACACGTCAAGCACAGCAAGGCAAGCTTTCTACTTTTATCTTAAACATCACATCACATCACATCACATCTGATACGGACCTTCTACAGAACACACTTCCCGCTATTCCACATTTACATCATTTACTGATTATAGCGAAATCGTAACTAAATTCCTCGAACCTCTCATAGCCGTGCCTAGATTACACGATTAATCATAATTCACCACAGAGTATCCGCCGCCGCGCTCGCTCTGCGCTCTCTAGGTGGTTGTGTGTACTAACAATATTCACCCCGCGAAAAATAGCTCCACGAGGCGCGCTGACTATACATGCTCGAATGTGTGAAACACGGTGTTGTATGCCATGTATGCGATGCGGCGAAAATTCGTTCCAGCGAATCAATATGCGCGTGAGATTTGTAAACAGAGAGAAAGAATGACATCATGATACGTGTCAAAGGTTAGCAGTTCTGTCGAGCGAGAGCGAGCACGCACGCACGCACACACAGCACGCATTTTTGACGTCACAATGGAGGTGTGGCTTCTGCGCTAAACGGGTGCCAGTTACGCAAAGTATCTGTACGCGCGACGCTCATTAACTGCTCACGGGGTGTCCTCACGCTCGAGGGGCTATCAGCGCTGTTTTGCGAACCTGGATTTGGACACATTTTCGCCCGTCTTCGCTGAAAAGTGGGGTAATATGATCGTGATTTCAAAGGTCAATATCTCGAGTTAGAAACATCAAATCGTTATGAAATTTAACACTTTTCTTAATTAGACAATTCTCTTTCAGATGGTGTAGGTCGTTACCGCCTTTTTGCAAAATTTAAAAAGTTAGAAAAACGCTCCAGACACCCTGCTAGGCATAACAAAGTTACTTCACAACAAGTTAATATTGAAATAGTACGGATAATGTTAATCATTGAGGTAGAATATGAAAGAATAAAGTTGATCGTTTATCACACGAAGCGAAGTAAACACAAATGTATGCATTTGTGTTTACCTCGCTTCGTGTGACAAACATGCATTTGTGTTTACTTCGCTTCGTGTGACAAACAATCAGCTTTATTCTTTCAATATTGAAATAGTTTTGAATAACTTACTCATTATCTGCAGATAAATTTTTCTTGAGGGCTAGGCTCACGAGTAATTTTCCCCACGACAACATTTTGTTTTATTCCAAGTACACACTCCCACTGTGTATGCTGACTAGCCGGGCCCTGTGCTGACTGCTGCACAGCATCAGTGCAGCTAGCTGCAAGCTGTCAGTGTTGTGTTGTATACTAATGATGCACAGGATAGAGTGCGTTAGTGTAGGCGTAGTGCACTCGAGGGTATTTACAATTGTGAAACATGCACGAGGCGAAGCCGAGTGCATGTTGCACTACATTGTAAATATCCGAGAGTGAGCTACGCCTACACTAACGCCACGAAATAATCCTGTGCATCATTTGTTTTATAAAATGGGTCGAAAATTCGAAAACTAACATCATTTTTCAGCGTTTTTCACGTACCTTTGTGGGTCAAGACGTCCGAAGATGTTCGTCCCAAACTTTTACGCACGTCGCACTCACGGAAGTCCCGCACATACAGTATAATAATGGGGGGGTTGGGTTTCCGGACACCCGCACGAAAACTTACTTATTTTACATAGAATATGCACCCTTTACCTTAAAGACTTGATATGGACTCCTCATATAGGCCTACTAGACAACATACTCTGAAAACGGCGTGAGAACTAACCTGCTAAATCGTTGGATTTGCTCTTCAAAGTGACTCCATGTACGCGTCCGGTCCCATAACGCTTGGTCTACTGTACTGTACAAAGTGTACGTATAGTACAGTATACGTACGTACGCCACATATGTTATGCACAAGGGAAGACAGGCCGGCCGGCCGGCAGCCCGAACTAGAAGTTGTTTACAGGATTGACAGCGCGTACGCGTATGCATGCAATTCATCAAAGGAGCCGCCGCGCGCACAGACGATCGGCAATCTACCATAGGATTACAGGCAGTGCAGTTGTACTGAAGTAAAGGAAGGAGGTGTGTCTCATTTCAGCGCTTCCTATTGGCTACATTCTTGAACCCATTTTATAATATTGTTTAATGTGCACTCAGTTAGTCTTAATCACACACTGTGTTTTATATTAGGATCACGATCTCATCAAAATATTTACTAATCAGTATTGTTTCGGTTAGATATTTTGAACATTGTGTCTTATTATTGAGCAAGTATATCTAAAGAAAGCAATTTACGTTCAAATTACAGAACAACCGGCAAAGTATTCACATATATAAATAACAGTGTCTGGTAATTAAGACTAGCTTTGTAGATACTGCGTTTTTCCTTGGGGAAATATTCATCATGTAGATACTGCGTTTTTCCTTGGGGAAAGTGCAAGTTAAGTGTAGATGGGTGAAAACGTTGAACGATGTACAATTGGCCATTTTCGGGCTTTTCGATATTCAAACCCTTGTAAAATTGTCACCTGGGGGTGTTTTTCATGGTTTTAGGTATCATTTGGTAGGGGAGGGTTGTACCTTTCAGAAAATATATACTTTGTAGTGTTCTTACTGCATTTTCTTTAAAAAATAATGCCTTGAAGCTGAAAAAATTGACAAAAATGCATATTTTGGGAAAAAATCCCAGAATCACACGTCTTAATTTTTGTTCTAATGCAATTCTACGGCTTTGTTTTTTCCTTGTGAGTAAGCCCACACACTTCAACTATTCAATCAAGTACTTCTGCCATGAACGTGTGTATTATTCATCTTATCAGGAAACGTTGAATTCACTTATGTCTGAAAAAGAACGTCTCTAAATGAATTATCTTTTCCTTGACGCCAAAATTCAGGATGACTATAAAAACATGTAAGGCCATATTTATTTAGCGTCTTATCCATACTACCATTCCATCAAAATTTGTGAGTGAGCTGTGTGAAATAATCGTGTGGGGGCTCATTAAAGAAAATTATACTGAATAACCATCAGAGATGTTCAGTTGTTTAATGGTGTCATTAATGAAAGTGGATTATGCTTGAGATAAAAAGTGGTTATCAGTATGTCAGTGTGAGCCAGGCGACTATGATGATTGGCAACTTTAGTAGCATACTGTCCACAAAAGTGAGTTCTGGTTGAAAAACCGAATTGGTGAATGTCTCTGATCAAAACGAATGTCCCTGATTGAAAGTCTCTGAAGGGATATTCCCTCATCTGACACTTTCGCACCGCATGATACTTTATTTGCGTGCTTATTTTACGCACTGACGAGCCATCCTGGAATCGAGTCAGCACAGTTCAACGACAGATATGCCCACAAATCTTGAAAATGTGAGTAATAACAAAAACTTTCCTGGTGTTTGTGCCGATTTATTAGAATAATATTCCGTAGATTTGCCAATCAGTATCATTTGTGAAATAATGTATTGTAATCTTTGGATTAGAGGTAAATTAAAAAAGGATAGACCGTAAATATGTAAGAATCTGCACGAAAATCAAAGACCGCACGTCTCTGAGCAAAATGAAAAACGTCTCTGAAAATTACTGTTTCATGAAATAAAGACATCCACTATACAAATTATGAGAACATTAAAGTAAATTTATGTCTGGATGGGCTCAGTTAGTATAATAGGAACAAGTAGAACCAAGTTAACACGGGCGTGTTGTAATATTAAGAAAAATGAAGCTTCCTGAAAGATGTTGAAAATATGTAAAAGAGTTTCAAATTTAAGATTTTCTGTTGATTGAGCAAGTGTAAACACATTGCCAGGACAGAAAATATGTTTTATGACTAGTAATAGGTCAATAGTCTATAATCATTATGTAGTAGTCACTTTAAATTACGTATTTTTTTTTTTTTTGTGAGAGAGGCAGAAATGTAAGAAAAACAGGTTTAGGTCAGAGACGTTCTCTAAACAAATAGGATCTGCTCTCAAACCAATATCAATGACCCACCATGGCGAATTGGTGCCTATGTTTGTAGCACATTGGTTCCCCAATCCAAATATAATGCCAATATCTTATAAAAATCAAACCCATTAAGTACTGATAAGCAAAGATGTTTACGTCAGAGACGTGACATTGAACGTTTTACACATTTTCAACTACTACAATAAGGAGTAGATCTTTCATTATTCCACAGTATATGGCCCTCGTATACATACATCGTTCTAGGTAATTTACGCAATCTAAAAACAATGTGGATTTTATAATTTTGATCAGAGACGTTCATTTGTGCGTACATTGTTCTTCCAGTGCATGATAAATTAATTTTAATATCATTTCAACTCTATCTTTTTTTCTTACAGCAAGATGGGAAGACCGGATGAATTTTAAATGCTCCGAATATTAAAATTTCGTCCTGCTCAGAATCTTTAGGCTCAGTCATGTTCATGGAGCCTACAAGTTCCAGACAACGGCCGTGGTACTGGCAAGACCGGACGGACATTTTGGAGGTGCCATCTGTTTACAAAATAATGACTATCCCAACCCCTGTTTCAGGTAGCAAACGACGGAGTCGGTACCATGCACTGATTGAGGACATGGAATACCAAGTGGAGGGGAAATACAATTCAATGTTATAATGCGGACTCTGTTTTTAATGCACATCACTACGTTTGCATTTGAGGCTGTAAAATCTGAGGCTTACACGCTAAGAAATAAATGTTCAAATTTGCACCTAATTTGTAACAATAGCAGCACACCTGCGGTGCATACTTGCACCCTTAATTGTGCTTAATTGCACCCTTAATTAACTGCCTTTTTGAAGTTTTGCTAATTTCTGCAAACAAGTTCTCGTACAGTTGATAAGAATATGCAAGTGAGTGAGCTAACCATGTCATAACCTCACAATTTTCCATTGATCGTGTACAAAAAAATAACGAACATTCAATTTTTCTGTCTTTGAAATCTGAAACATGATGCTATTCCTGGTTGATTACCTTCAGAATAGTAATCAGTTAGATATACCCGGATTAAAGCCTCGGGCATGATTATGTTTGAATGAAAAACTTAAAATTTCAAAAGTTTACGTGCAAACATTATGGCAAGTTGTGAGGGAATGACAAGCTCAATTTGCCATTAGCATATTCATAATGACCGTTCAAAAACTGTTTCCTGAAAAATTAGCGAAACTTAAAACGTCATAACTTCATTATTTTTTTCTTGAGCCCGTAAGATTTTATTCTTTCTTATCAGCGGCTAGCTCATATTTGGGCTGAATTTCCCCTGTAATGACTCCTTTTCTCTTAGAAGTAAGGTGAGATGTTCTAGTGGTATTATTTTTGAGGTTTGTAAGCCAAATACATGAGAAAAGGAAAAATACTAACATCTATGATGAAACAAGAAAATGTCTATTAAGAATGTCCCTTTACTTAGTTTCCTCTACAACACTATACTTATGTATCGCCTTCGAGTAGAAAGAAGGATTGATAATCCCCTACCGATGTGACAGGTAAAATGTGATATTGTAATGTTATCATTGTCAACCTCTTGAAAGAGTTTTTCAGTTCATTTTTGGTCAAACGTTTGCTGTACCACACCGTTGATATTCTTTTGAGTTTGGCGTTTACAATTTATATCTGCCATAGTATACAAAAAAAAAAGCACAGCGGAATTTGATGCTTCTAGGATGAGTATAGGTTAATTACAGCTTTTTGAGACGACATCATAACAGTGGCCCAGGTACGGTCCCTAATAAAAGTCCGAACTGGCCTGACATACACATACAATCATATTTGAGGTATAGTAGTCAAATTGAAATAGTATTAGTAAATTCGTGTTTACCTTTGTTATAGATTTGGACTACATTTGAAAGAAAACATATACAATATTGATAGCATGTGGGCACACCTTCGAATACACCGGAAGGTGAAATACAAAGTAGTGGTCATCATAAACAAAAACAATTCTTGACATATGCCTCGGTAAATGATTTCTCAATGAATGTGGAATGTTGAGTTACGAGCATCTTTTAAAATAGGGAGTTTGGTGTTTAATTCTAGTGATAACTTACAGCCGAAACGTCCCTGATGGAAAAGCAAATGTCTCTGATATAAACAAATGATTTAGGTAAGGTAGTCAAAATTGCAAGTATTTCATGTAATTTCTATTTGTCTGTCATTCAAAAGTGTTGTAAGATATGAATAATATAACGAGGACAGGTTTGTTGTTGATTTTTGGTGTAGAAATCGAAATTCCTCTTACAATTTGGAGGTTTGTAGTTACAATCGGTTATCATGAAAAATAATTCAAGTTGAAATTACCATTCTGAATTGTTCACAAAAGATAAACATGTGTTTAATAAAAGAATAATGTTGTTTATTCACAAACCTCGTAATTATGGATCAAAGGACATCGTTTTTATTGTCTATGTCTGAGGAACGTCTATGAGTGAAACCTGAACGTCTCTGATCAAAACATGGCTTACTTTCAGCATCTGTAAAGGGCTTTTATGGGGATTTGACCAAACGAAATGCACTAAATTCATTATTAGTATCTCGTGAACATTAACATTTAAACAAATGAGACCCCTGCTATATGTTTTGTTCAAATGAGATGAAAGTGAAGATAAGAATATAAAAATCTCTGCTTAAATGACAAAAACTCCACTTTTACTTTAACTTCCGTGTGTATTAGCTTTTGTAAACTTCACAGGAAGTAAACAATATTTTAGGAACAAATTAACACAGTCTTCAAAAGCATGAACAAGATGAAAATATATTCATTTGAATGTTTTTCTACCTTCATTTGAATTTTCACTAAAACAATGTTTATTTTAGTCAGAGACGTTCGCCAATATGTCACAGTTCTATCTAATCTTGAATAAAAACAACACCCTTGGAGATATCCCAGTATAATCGGGTTTCCAAGACAGCTGATATCAATGACATTTGACTGAGATATATTTATATCAGTGAGTGACGTTTTTTAATTTTGACCCCTGATTTGCCCAATTGTACATCGTTCAACGTTTTCACCCAGTTAACTGCGTTTGGCAGTTACGGAAAAGTGGCTTTCTAAACATTTTTTTCAAAAATCTGAATATGTCATATGAAGAGACGTTCGCCAATATGTCACAGTTCTATCTAATCTTGAATAAAAACAACACCCTTGGAGATATCCCAGTATAATCGGGTTTCCAAGACAGCTGATATCAATGACATTTGACTGAGATATATTTATATCAGTGAGTGACGTTTTTTAATTTTGACCCCTGATTTGCCCAATTGTACATCGTTCAACGTTTTCACCCAGTTAACTGCGTTTGGCAGTTACGGAAAAGTGGCTTTCTAAACATTTTTTTCAAAAATCTGAATATGTCATATGAAGAAGGATTGCCCACTGACTATATTTATGCAAAAAAGTGAAAATCGCCAAAAATGTTAGATACTGCGTTTTTCCTTGGGGGGGGGGGGGGGCAGAATTGTGTGTATGTATATTATATAGTTTGGATAAAAACAGTTATTTCAGTTTACATTTTCACGGGGACAGAGGAGTTATATCTCTGTTCATTGTAAATATCACAGATTTTTATCAAATGTAACTCCAGACCTGCCAGGCATATGTACTAACAATAATAATAATAAAAAAAAAAGTATGTCACTGCCTCTATCGTCCTTTACTGCTAGTAGTCTCGAGCGGTAGCTTTAAAATCATCAGCTTTTAGAAGACCTCTACTGAAGTTTTGGCCATTCTTTCTGACAGATCGGCTGCTTAAACAGTTAAGTCACATTTGAGAGGGTAAATCTCAGTGAGCGGCGAATGTTTGCGAAAGTAGCGAATTGACGGGATTTTAAGGTTATGTGAGGGTTTGTAAACGGCTGCATCTAATTCGGTAATTTCTTTTTTTATTGTCGCAAATAGTTTTTCTTGTCGCTACTGGATTTCTCACGATTGCAACTGTTTACGAACCCTTCATTCGCTATTTCGCAAACATTTTCCGTTCAGTGAGATATCCCCTCTTTGTGACTACCTTACCCAAATTTGCTTCATGAGTTTTGTCCACAAGATGTGGCAAAGTACAGACATAAAATAGACAGTTCGCTCAGTCTGGTTAAACGGTAAAAACTTGATATAGCTTTTTGCTCTCTACTTATAGCACCCACATGATAACAGCTTTCAAGATTCAAGGATCAAGATTCAAAACAATTTATTTTCATGTGAAAATGAACGTATTTTTACCACACATTTAACAAGTGCAGAGTGTATAGCCAAGCGATACAAACAGCACAGTCTAATTCAATATACATGACGCGTATCCGGGCAATTACCCCCAGAGGGCAATTACCCCCCAGCTAAATATTGGTTAGTGGTTATAGATTAGAGTAAAGATTAGGGTTAGGATTAGGTTTAGGGTTAGGAGGTTGGGTGAGGGTTAGGATTAGGTTCAGGATTACGATTAAGATTAGGGCCAGGGGAAGGGGAAGGGGAAGGGGTAATTGCCCAGGGGGTAATTGCCCTAGACCCACAAGACGGCATCACAAGCATACTAAGATTGGCATTCATTACACAGTGCATACAATAACAAAAAGGTCACATTTCATTAAAGATTGCATAAGACATATCAGAACGAAATAAGAAAAGAAAACAAAGAAATGACAGGAAAGATAATGAGGCGGAGGGAGTAGCAAAATAATGCATTATTCAGCTTCTTGTAAAAAATTGTTTTAAAAGCCCGGTCCCGGTCATTTTATGATTATGATATATGAATACAGAGTGAACATAATACAGAACACGTATGCCATCTCATCCGTAGCTTAATTGGTATTTCTATAGTCTCAAGATCCACTTTACAAAATATATACCTCTACCTATCAAAGAGAGACTCCTGGTCCGCAATTGGAGGGGTAGACAATAAAACTAACATACTGTACCTGGGGCATAATGCAAGGAAGATTTTCTTTTTTTTTTCTATCAGCAATATCTTTTTTTTTTAATATGTTTTCATACTGACGATGCAGCTTATCGGAATTTTTCATTATTATAGCCTTTATGAAAGAATACATCTTTTCTTTTCCCTTTGAAAGTTTATCTTTATTACACTTCATGACTGTTTTATTGGTGACTCGCGACTATAAAACATGCTTAGTGTTTGAGTTAAAAGCAATGTTTTGTAAAGATATCTTATCATGGGTGATTGCAAAGTGATAAACTGAATATAATGTAAGCAGTAAAATGAAATCATTTGTCATTAATGTACTTGTGTGTCAAACTTTATATCGATTGCATTGTGTAACGTGACAAATTGCACAACAAAGAGGAAAACCCCCAACATGATTATAAAATATTATTCTTCGAGTATAATCATGCGTGAGTATGAAAACTTGTAACAACCGAAGACTTAAATAAAACTTTCTATATGGTAATGGTTCTATGAGAGACGGACCTAAAGGGATTGACATGTATAGTTTTGGTTGAGACCTAATTTCAGGTTTCTAACGTTTTTTTGGTGAGATGTGTAGAAACCTCTTATGAAATATGAAAGAGCATGTAATTCCATGAGGATTCAACATTTATTTGATGAACATATTGGTTTTGAAATGTCTGAGATATCCAAAACAGAGCGATTCTTATAAAGTGTGGGACCCACCTTTTATTACGATCGTTTTGTTTTTACTTTGTTTTTGGATGTTTCAGTCGTTCCAAAGCCGATTTTCATCAAATAAACTTTGAATTCCTCTTAAAATGGTATGCTCTGTACTATTTCATAAGTGTTTTCTTGGTATCTCGCAAAAAGTTAAAAGCCCAATTCTCATCTCCACCAATACTGTACCATCCCTTTAAAATAGAAGAGTCTATAAAGTAATTTGAAAGTAATGTATGTTGTGCTCGCACAATCTATCAACCAAAAATATGCTAACTTGAGGGTGTCTTCTTTGAAGAAACCAATAAGAAGTTACAAGTTGATGAGCTCCCTACCATGCGATCTTACATGATGTGCCTATCCCCCCCCCCCAAAAAAAAAACAACAAAAAACAAAAAACAAAAACGAAAGAAGAAGTGGCAAACACGTTTTTTTTTTTTTTTTTTTTTTTTTGGGGGGGGGGGGGGGGCTAATTATGCATTTATGGACAATTTACCAAAGTATTGGCATTAAGTAAATAAGTAAATGTCCTGCAATGGTGAGATACTGAAGAATGTATTGTGCCTACTTTGTCTACCTTATTTGGGGATTCACTGGCTACAAGTTTGCGACGATCCAACTAGACTAGGTATTATTAACGTTCTTTTCAATAATCACGTCTCCTAATGATTTACTAAAGAAGACGTAAACCACGTTGGTGCAACAAGGTTATCATGACTTTATTCATTAAGTATAAAATCGGTTTTTTTCAGTTATCTGTCTCTGTACACTTTTTAATAGATTGTGGGTTTTTCTTAATAATTCAAGCTGTAAAACGCACTTGATATTTAAAAACGTATCAACCTTTTTGCAGAGATTATTTCACCGATGTTTCCAAAGTGTCAACATGAGTTACATTCACACAGCAAAACGGATCTATCGACATTGCCGTAGTCATGAAATGAAAATATGAAACGCTTCATTTGAACTGTGTAGCATAGTGATCAAGGCATGAAACTAAATATTTGAGTTTAAAAAAGAGTTAAAGCAGTCTTTCGTGGTGATCGAAATACGTGTTCACGACTGATCAACTGCGCCGAGGACCCCCTTGTTTACAAGCAACCTTCATGTTATACTATGGGGATCGCTGCAGCAGCGGTGGATGCTTGCATGCAACACGTGTATCGTGACTACTGCTCAGCACGGAAATGTTGCAGTTTCCTGCTTTGTTAGACTGTTTTTTAGCAAGTTGAGGTCGAAATTAGAATTTGAACCAACACACAAGAGAAAAAGAAGGTCACATGTATCTGACAAACCTTCATCATGCCATTTCGAAGAAGAATCAAGCTGAAATCACGGCATCAAGGAATACCTCTTCGCTGCCGATTCTGCTGGTACTGTTGTGCGTACACCTGATCACGGCAATCGCGAATCTTGAGCTGATTACGGTAGGTTTTGTGCTTTTCAAACGTCGTATTTCCGTAAATTTATGGGTGTAAAAATGATTTCCAATCAATAACAGCTCTTTGACTTAGTTATCATCCTTCATGAGTATGTAAGATTACCTCAGCTATACGCAATTCCCCCACAATGATCGACTTGTTGTGTCAATAATAACAGCAAATTGTGGCTGTACGAAGGAACAGCTGATCACGCAATCGTGAATCTTGAGCTGACGATAGGTTTTGTGCTTTTAAAACTTTGTTTTTTCCGTATGATTTATGTCAGAAATTAATCAAAGTAACATTAAATGATGAAAAACAGTCAATTTATATGATATTATTTCCAATAAATTTCTTCTTTAAGCAACACCCTGTGACATTAAAATGTAAAACAAAAGTTGACATAGCCGTGATAACGTTCAATCGCGAGCACGAGGAAATGCACACCATTTATTTTGAAAAGAAAAAAAAAGAGATGACTGAAGTAAAATATATCATGACAAGACACCTGCTTTTAAGGGAAGTAGTATTCAGATTGCATGCACATTTTCAGTTTAAATTTCTGTCTCATCTGTTTCTATAAGTCTGTGTTAGGTTTGCTTGATTGCTTGGCGGCTCTTTGTTGAGATTACAGATGACACGACGCAAAGCGACGCTACGAGATATTTTTTTTTTTTTTCTTTTAACTAGCCGATGATGGGAGCAGAAAGGAATAACATCTATTCTCGCTATAAAATCAAGACTTCTGTTTGCCAAATCGCGCGTGTGTAGGCCACCAAATGGGTCTCTCGTCTGTCTCTTTATCTTTACAGTTCAGAAGAGATGAATTTAAAAAAAGATATATATGGACGGTGCTCAGGCGGGCATTATCACGGGAAACCCCCGACTATTCAAACACGGCATCAATTACGTGGTTTGAAACGTTGCCGTGGTAACGCCATTGTTTGTGTTGTATGGGTTGTTTGTTTTCTCTCAGCCTGTGTGACTATATAATAGCATCTATCATGAAACATAATGTGCACCAGTTGCTATGATATTCTCGTGTGTGTACACACACA